>NW_020175821.1:363989-484032 GCF_003031525.2 Neophocaena asiaeorientalis asiaeorientalis
TGCCCAAAAAAAAAAAAAAAAAAAAAAAAAAAAAGATACTGAGTACAGTTCACTCTGCTATACAGTAGGTCCTTGTTGTTTACCTATTTTATATATAGTAGTGTGTATATCTTAATCCCAAACTCCTAATTTATCTTTCCCCCCTGCCCCTGCTATCCCCTTTGGTAACCATAAGTTTGTTTTCTATGTCTATGAGTCTATTTCTGTTTTTTAAATAAGTTCATTTGTATCATTTTTTTAGATTCCACATGTAAGTGGAATCTTATACATATATTTGTCTTTCTCTGTCTGACTTCACTTAGTGTGATAATCTCTAGGTCCATCTATGTTGCTCCAAATGGCATTATTTCATTCTTTTTTATGGCTGAGTAATATTTCATTGTATATATATACCACATCTTCTTTATCCATGCATCTGTCAGTGGGCATTTAGGTTGCTTCTCTGTCTTGGCTATTGTAAATAGTGTTTCTATGAACATTGGGGTGCATGTATGTTTTCAAACTATAGTTTTCTCCAGATATATGCACAGAAGTGGGATTGCTGGATGATATGGTTAACTCTATTTTTAGTTTTTTAAGGACCATAATGGCTGCACCAGTTTACATTCCCACCAACAGTGTAGGAGGGGTCTCTTTTCTCCACAGCCTCTCCAGCATTTATTATTTGTAGGCTTTTTCCTTTAAAAATTGTTTTTCATATTTTATTTTGTGGGAACAGTGAACATAAGGAAACCAATTTTTCCACCTTTATTGAGATATAACTGATATACAACATTGTGTAATTTTAAGGTATACAATGTAATGATTTGATATGTATATATATTACAATATGATTGCCACAGTAAGGTAAGTTAATATGTCCATCACCTCACATAGTGACAATTTTTTTGTGTGTTGTGAAAACTTTTAAAATCTATTCTCTTAGCAACTTTCAAATATACAGTACAGTCTTGTTAACTTTAGTCACATTGCTGTACACTACATCCCCAAAACTTATTTATCTTATAACTGGAAGTTTGTACCCATCACTGCTCTCAACATTGTACTAGAAGTACTGGCTAATGGAAAGACAAGAAAAGGAAATAAAAGATGTATGGATTGGAAAGGATGAAATAAAACTGTCTTTGTTCACAAATGGTATCATCATCTATGTAGAAAATCTGAAAAAAAATTGATGAAAAAATTTCTGGAACTAGTAAGTGAATATACCAAGGTTTCAGGATATAAGGTTAATATACAAAAGTCAATCGTTCTATATATCAGCAATGAACAAGTGGAATTTGAAATAAAAACACAATACCATTTACATTTGTGTCTCAAAAACGAAATACTTAGGTATATATCTAACAAAATATGTACAAGATCTATATGAGGTAAACTATACAACTCTAGTGAACAAAATAGAAGGAGAACTAAATAAATGGAGAGATATTCCGTGATTCATTGTTAAGAAGACTCAAAATTGTCAAGATGTCCATTCTTTCCAACTTAATCCATAGATTCAATGCCATCCCAATCAAAATCCCAGCAAGTCATTTTGTTGATGTTGACAAACTGATTCTACAGTTTATATGGAGAGGCAAAAGGCCTAGAACAGCCAGCTCAATTTTGAAGAAGAACAAAGTTGGAAGACTGGCACAGCAAGACTTACTATAAAGCTACAATAGTCAAGACAGTGTGGTATTGGTGAAAGAATAGACAAATTGATCAATGGGATAGAACAGAGAACATAGAAATAAACTCACATAAATGTAGTCAAATGATCCTTGACAAAGGAGCAAAGGCAAGGCAATGGAACAAAGATAGTCTTTTCAACAATGTGGTTGGAAACCTGGACATCCACATGCAAAAAAAAAGTGTGTAGATACAGACCTTGCACCCATCACAACGATTAACTCAAAAAGGATCATAGACCTAAATGTAAAATGAAAACACTATAAAACTCCTGGAAGATAACATAGAAAAAAACTTAGATAACCTTGGGAATGGTGATGACTTTTTAGATACAACACTAAAGGCATGATCCATGAAAGAAAAAAATAAGCTGGACTATATTAAAAAGAAAGACTTTTGCTCTAGGAAAGACAGTGTCAAGATAATGAGAAAATAAGCTACAGACTGGGAGAAAATATTTGCAAAACACTTATCAAACACATCTGATAAAAAACCAAAATATACAAAGAACTCTTAAAACTCAACAGTAAGAAAACAGCAACTCTATTGCTAAAATGGTCCAGAGACCTTGACAGACAACTCATCAAAGAAGATGTACAGATGGCAAATAAGCATGGGAAAAGATGTACCACACTGTATGTCATCAAGGAAATGCAAATAAAAACAATGAAATACCACAACATCAAATGCTGGTAAGGATGTGAAGCAACAGGAACTCTCATTCGTTGCTGGTGGGAATGCAAAATGGTACAGCCACTTTGGAAGACAATTTGGTGGTTTCTTATAAAATGAAACATACTCTTACCATACAATCCAGGATTTGTGCTCCTTGGTTTTTACCCAAAGGAGTTGAAAGCTCATGTCCACACAGAAACCTGCACACAGATATTTGTAGCAGCTTTGTTCATAATTGCCAAAACTTAAAAGCAACCAAGATATCCTTCATGAAGTGAGTGGATAAATAAACTGTGGTACAACCAGACAATGGAATATTCTTCAGTGCTGGAAAGAAATTAGCTAGCAAGGCATGAAAAGACATGAAGGAAACTTAAATGCGTATTACTAAGTGAAAGAAGCCAGTCTGAAAAGTCTACATAGTGTATGATTCTAACTATATGACGTTATGGAAAAGGCAAAACTATGAAGATAGTTAAAAGATCAGTGGTTGCCAGGGGTTAGGTGGATGGAGGGATGAAAAGTCAGAGCACAGAGGATTTTTAGGGCAGTGAAAATACTCTGTATGATACTATAATGATGGATACATGTCATTATGCATTTTTAAAAATATTTATTTGGCCACGCTGGGTCTTAGCTGAGGCACGCAGGATCTTTGTTGCCGCATATGGGGTCTTTGCTGCCGCGTGTGGGATCTTTGCTGCAGCATGCAAGATCTTTAGTTGCGGCATGTGGGATCTGGTCCCCTGACCAGGAATGGAACCTGGGCCCCCTACATTGGGAGCGCGGAGTCTTAACCACTGGACCACCAGGGAAGTCCCACATTGTCATTATACATTTGTACAAACCCATAGAATGTATAATGCCAACAGCTAACCCTAATGTAAACTATGGATTTGGGGTGATTATGATGTATCAATGTAAGTTCATCAGTTGTAACAGTGTACTAATCTGTTGGGGGTTGTTGATAATGGGTGAGTCTATGCTTGTTGGGGAGCAGGAGGTATTTGGGAAATCTCTGTATCTTCCTCTTAATTTTGCTATGAATTTAAAACTGCTGTAAAAAAAAAAAGTTGTAAAAATCACCTGGTGAGCTTTAAAAAAAAAAAGAACAATAGTGGTCCCTACTCAGACCTATGAAGCCAGAATCAATAAGAGATAGGGTTCAGCAAGCATGGGTATTTTTTTAGGCTCCCCTGATGATTCCATTCTGTGGCTAGGTTTGGGCACCTTGGTTCAAAATCTGCATTGTACTAGCATCTAACCACTTGTGGGTATTTAAATTAAAAAAAATTCACTTTCTCAGTTGTATTAACCACATTTCAAGTGACTTAGATAGTGCAGATGTGGAACATTTCCATTAACACTAAGTTCTATTGGCCAGCACTAAAAAATCTAGAGCAACTCTATACAACAAATATTCTGAAAGGAGAAGTTCTCTTATTTCTAAAACTGTTGCATTCTGTTCTCTTAGTTTAAAAAAAATCAAATTTCATCTAAAAAGAGGCTGGATAATAGTAGTTACTGTTTTATTTTAGTTTATAATAGTTATTTTCAGAGAGCCCTGTTCTCCCATCTCCTAGTAGAATCTTCTGTGAGCTTGTGAAAGAACACATTGGTTGAACAGTATTGTCCATTCTTTGTAAGTAGAGATACTTATATCAGAAGTTGAAGCAAGGTTTGTACATGTGTGATAGGGAGCAGGCTGAAGCATCTCTCTTTTAAACTCAAAGTGTTTGGTGACATTTGTATATTAATGTCAACATTAAATTTAAATGAAAAATTAAGTAATTAATCTTATTATAATTTTATAATTATTTCTTTTAAGAATTCACAACTTCCTCTTCAAAGAGACAATTGGTCATTCTCAGGAATGCCCAACCAAAATTGGATTGTTTCTGCTGTAGGGACAATTCTCAAGTCTGAAACTACACGTCAAATTAAAACAAAACAAAAGCAAGGAAAACTGAGAAAAGCCTCCCATTAGAAGCCTGCTGAAAGAACAGTTTCAATTCTGATGTGACACTCATTTATGGAGAATATTTGTAGTCTCTACTTCTAAATCCAAATTTATAACAGAAAACAAATATTCTACTACCAGTAGTATTTTTTTAATCAAAGACACCTTGTCTTCAAGTAACTCATAGTTTAATGAACTTCTATGTCTCTCATATTTCATCTTGTTGGGAGCTATGTGCAGTCAGGGTTTGGGTTTTGTCTATCACATGTTTTCTCCCTGGAAATCTAGTAATTGGAAGAAGGCTGCAGGGGGCTAGGACATTATAGTGTATTAGAGATTTCATTATCGAGCCATCCCCTGAAAAATATTGGAGTAGATCTCAAGTTTAGCAGAGCTAATACATAAATGGAGATCAGAGAATGGGAGAATGGAGAACAGTTCAATGTCCTGTTTAAAAATACCAAGTATTCCCTCGCTTGGTCGCCCCGATCATTCTTAAAGGTGAAGAGATTGTGTGTTTCTTGTGGCAACAATTGTCTGGATTATAGTTCAAGAATTGTCAGTACTGAAGAGAGCTCCAAAGGTCCATTTTTGTCCTTACTGTGAATGATTTGTCCTGGGAGGGTGTTTATAAGCCTGGCTTGGCAATAGGTTTTTGTGAGTATCTATGCTTCAGACCCAAGCCAGGGCTCTGAAGCAGTGCTGGTCTGAGTGCAGAGAATGTAGCAGTGGCAGCAGCAGCAAGGACCTGTCCCAGGCACTCAGGGCTCATTTGTATGGATGCACTGATGCTGTGGGAGCTGCATACATCAAAGTTACTGCAGTCCCCACCATAGAGCCTCATGGAAAACAGGATTGTTCTACAGCTTTGCTTTCCCATCAGAGTTCCGCTTCATAATCTAACGCCCTTTAACTAGAGAGGATCTGGGACAAAGAGAGCTGAATGTACAAAGCAAAGAACAATTTAAGTACAGTGCTCAGAAATAATTGGCAGCTTAGGGTAAGATAAAGTCCCACAGTGGTACAAATCATAGCATCTTAGCTCTGGCAGAGACCTTAAAAGGTCATACAGACCAGCTTCCATTGCCTGTCTTCAAAACTTAAACCATTCCAGGTGGATAAGAACTGATTCTACGTTTTAGGCCTTCCAGAAAGAAAATTACACGGCTCCCTTTGGAACATGTTCTGATATATAGTACCTTTTTCACTGTAAGTTCATTCTTCATTGAGCCCACATCAGTCATATTGCAGTTAAAATTAGTTTTTACTTGTTCATTCTTTAGTGGAGAGGTATAATGACTAGTCAGTATCCCTTATATAAAAGTCCCTGAAGATCTGCCGTAGTTAAATTACCACTTCAACCTTCTTTTCAGTGACAGAAATCTGTTTCCTTACATATTTTACTATAGCCTATTTTTTTAGTCTCTTACTTATTATTACTTTCATCTTCTCCTTCAAGTTCTTCATGTCAGTCTTCGGTTGTAATATCTCAATGGATCCTGTATTGTAGGAATATCTGACAAGTACTTAGTATAATGAGAAAATCACCTCATGATTCCTAAATACCAGAGGTTTTTGCTTTGCACAGTAGTGTACAGTCTCCTGCAGGCTGAGACTGTACAGTGTGGTCTTAATAATCAGTGGGAAAATTATGATACATGAATGTGTGTCAAAACCTTTAAAACACTGTTCCTGTTGGTTATAAATGTATAGAGAAATAAAAAACACAGTCAAACTAATATTAGTATACTGTAATTTAAAACATTAAGGATTTAAGTGTTTTATTTCTTTGTAAAAACTTATCTAGAGTAGTTCGAATGGTGCTTGCCTTCTTCTTGTCGTGTAACTTACCATACTGGGCACACATGCTTTCCATGCCTTGGCAATTTGTTAGACTCCTTCCTAAGTTTGGATCAGCTTCAAACATTTTTTCCCTTGTGCTATCAATGTCATGCAGTAGCTCCAAGAGTTCCTTTAATGTGAAGTTTTTTGCCAGCTTCACTTCCTCTGGGACATCTACTTTTCATCACAACCACTTTCCTCATTTACGTTGATTAGTTTGCCTTCCCTCAGTTCCTTTGGTGCATATCTAGTCTCTCGAATGGTAGCAGTGTCAACAGTCCCACACTTAGCTCTTTCTTCTATAACACTGTATACATTCCAGCATTATCGCTTTTTTATTCTTTGCTGCACATTCATCTTTGTTGGCCAATTCTGTTTTCCCATTATCAGGTTCATCACTGGGAGACAAGGAGACAACCCCACCGGACACTTTGTTGTTTGTGTGTGAACTTGAATAACAGGCCCACAGTGACCAATCACCAACAGACTTTGAAAGAAGAGATGTGATTTGTCACTGATCATGATGCACATTTGTTTTTTATGTTGTGATTTGTGAGCTGAAGAGCTAGCAGTGAAATGAGTACCTTATGCTACTATCCCATGGCAGCTGAAATTTAAACCCTGTTCTTGGAGCACTTGTGTTATTTAGCTAAACTATTATAACTGAAATTCTTGCATTTTACAACCACACAAAATGAGAATGGCCTTATTCAATTCCTACATCTACCCCCAGGTTGGTGCTAATGTTCTGGTTCCTGGGTCAGTTTGTTATCCACTCTAATAACACTTAGGTCTTTTTCTGACATACGACCTTGCCAACTTCATCTTAGTGACATTTCTTTCTTCGCCAGGGGTACTATTGATACATTAGGTCTTTCCTCTTTGATTTTATACTTTTGGTTTCCACTAGAGAGCACTCCTTCAGTCTCTAAAGTTTTTTGGAATACTGATTCCCCTCCCAAGTTTATTAGCGTTTGCAAAGTAAATATTTCCCCACTCATTAATGTGAAATACTAATTATCCTCACAGAATGTCAGTTCCTTATTACCTCCCAGGTTGACCCAGCCAATTCAGAGTAATCATTTTGGTCATACAGTTCAGTCAGTTCTGTTAGCTTAAGGCTAGTGGTTCCCAGATATGGTTCATCATCGGATTCTTCCAAGGAGCTTTACAAACAGCTTCCCAATCCCTGTAAGGGACTGGTGAAGGGCCTGGGAATCTGTATATTTGAATGCTCCCCTGTAATTAGCTAGGTTTGGTCTGTAATATAAACTACGTTTTCCTAGTTCTTAGTAACCTTATCATAGACTCATAGAACTTTAGAACTGACAAATACATTAGAGATCATTTTGTCAAACATACTCATTTTATAAATGAGAAAAGTAAGACACAAAGATGCCAGATGACTTGGCCATGGTCTCATAGTTACAGACAGAGTGCAGATTAGAACCCATGTTTCCAGACTCTGAATCTAGTACTGTTTCTACCTAATTTCCATCAGTTGGGTCACAGTCAGAATCACTGACTATCATCTTCAAGCTCTGCTATGGCAGTCTTTTTTTTTTTTTTTTTTTTTTTGGTTTTGGTTTTTTTTTGGTTTTTATTTTTTTTTTTTTTTTTTTTTTTTGCGGTACGCGGGCCTCTCACCGTTGTGGCCTCTCCCGCCGCAGAGCACAGGCTCCGGACGCGCAGGCTCAGCGGCCATGGCTTACGGGCCCAGCCACTCCGCGGCATGTGGGATCTTCCCGGATCGGGGCACGAACCCGTGTCCCCTGCATCGGCAGGTGGACTCTCAACCACTGCGCCACCAGGGAAGCCCCTGTGCATTAACTTTTGAGGAGAGATGCTTAACTAAGGTTCTCCGTAGCGGATGGGACAGTGGTTGAGGCAAAGATTTTTTATGTAATAGGTGCTGTGGGCCCTGGAGAAGCTCTGGGAGCCTCAATTCAGTCCTGCTCTGGTGCTTACTCTCTGCCTGCTCTGTGTCTGCCCACTGGTGCCCAAGCTGCTGCCTCTGATGTGCGTAGATATCTGTTTGAGTTCTACACAGCATTTGTTTCCGGAGGCTGTTTGTGTAACTACAGATACTGCCTGACAGGAGAGGAGGAAGGCTGGGTGGGGTGGGAATGTCCTATTCTGTGAAGCTTTCTCTATTTCCATCAGCCGTTCTTACAGCTAAACGAAGACTCTAGCCTTCAGGTTTGTTGACAAGGGAAAATGAGTCTGTCTGTAAGTCTGAGAGAAGAACTAAGGAGTCAAGCATATATCCCTTTGATATGTTTTATGAGTTCATGAAAAATGAGTGGGAACGCTGAATAGAGTGTATGAACAGTTAATGTTTACATACTGAGCCTGGCATGAAAAAAACAAAAACAGAATTTGTCTACCTCCTAATCTCTCTGAGCTGCCCTGTCACAGGCAACGATGTTTGAAATGCTAATGTGTCTAGTAGCCATTTTATAGGAGGAGGAGCTGCATAATCCTAGAAGCTGAAATCCAGGGACTTCCTTATAAAATTTCCCACCTTCTCTCAAGCATGTGCTGCCCTCATCCCAGCCACCTGCTAGGCCCCAGAGAATGAAAGATAGTATTTTACTGAATCATGGCATTTTAGAGCTGGAAGAGGTATTAGCATTCTGTTTCAATTCCACATTCTTAGTTTTCTCCCCTGAGACCCCAAGTGGTCAACAAACTTGGCTACAGTCACACAGCTTGTTTGGAGCTAGACTTGACTAGAGCTCAGGTCTCCTGATTCCCAGGCCAGTGTGGTTATGGCTGCATCATATTGCACATAAAAACATTCTCAGACTTCTTTTAATATGAAATCCTAGTGATTTGGCAATTGTGAATTTTGGTAGCAGTGACAGACTTTTAGAGAGATGGGACTGCATTGTTATAGCTGGAGAAGTCAGATCAATACTTTTCTACTAAATAGAAGATAGAATTTGGAAAGTATTCAGTGTGGCTGGAATTGAAATAGTAGGTCCCTGCGAGTGGCTAGGAGATGGACCTGGGCTCCTTGCCTAAAACCAGGGGCCAGAAAGGAACTGTCCAGTTTCTGGTAAGGTACTACTCATTTGGTGCGGGGTCCCAAAGTTAGGCTACTTGCAAAGTGCACAAGCCGCAAGCCAAGGAACCTAATGTGTAAACTGGTCCAAGGACTGAAGACAAAAAAACAAAAAAAACCAGCCATGTTCACAGCCTCTCCATTGAGATAACTTTTCAACTCAGGGCACCAGAAGGAGTCTCACAAAAGGCAGCTCTCACTGGAGATGAGCTCACAGAGGGAAAAATAAAAACCCACTTGCAGACAGAACCAAGAACCTACAGGTAATAGAGCAATGAAAGGAACTTTAACATAAGTCTGCTTAAAATGTCAGGAGGTAAAGGAAGAAAGTCTTTATGTGAATAGGACATTAGGAAGGATGTTCTTCATTAGCCAGCTGATTCTAGGCAGGGGTATTTACCTCAAAAGTAATGTTTCTGGGATTGATTTTATAGGCAAATCACAGATTTGAACCCATTGAGTATTCCTTGTTGGTGGTGATTTTCCCCCTTTTAAATCATTTTTGCCTTTTCCTAACTTCACCAGAACTGATGAATAAACACCATTCAGCTTCTAAAAGCACACCCAGCTTCCCTGAGAGTGGGTTCCCTGTATAGACTGCCATTGGGATTACTCAGTCCTTGGAAGAACTGGTTCTGCAGTGTCATCTCCTCCACATCCCTGGTGTGTTCCATCTCTGATTTATTCTGACATTTCCAGCTTAGTCAGTATTGCAGGCTGAAGCTATTAAGGTGGCAGACCCTACCTTCCACATTCTTTTACATGACTCAGGTTTCCAGAAAGTTCTTTTAAGAAGTTGAGACACTCCTATCTGGGCTACAGACTGGAACCGTGAAGAATTATCCATGAGGACCTTTCATAGTAGCATACTCTTTTAAAAACATTAACAGGCCCTACTGAGTAGGTGCAGAAAAGGTTCCATTACTTGTTTAAGTTATGGCTCACCCTGAAGACTGAGACCAAAATGTACAGAAAACACCTATTTTGATTATGTATAGATGCATCCTATCCCAGGATAATGAGAAGGGAACAATCATCTTAAAAAGCTAGAAGATTTGAAAAAGAAAGCGGGGGAAATTTAATTTGCAAGTGAATGCTCAGTTTTATCTTTCCAAGTAAAGGTTAGCATAAATTAATAAAAATTTTTAACATCAAGTCGTACACCCTGATAAACAAAGAAACATTACCTTCTGTTCTCTGGGAACTATACCAGCAGTCTATTTTAGGTAATAATTTTCTTTTTATTTTCTATTTTTTCTCTAAAAGCTTTTCAGTATAATTTGTGAAACATCAAAGTGTTCTTTAAGAACTTCTTAGTCGGGTTCTTGAAGTCCCATTTTTCCCCCAGTGAAGTATGAAAACTGAGTCCTCTGAACAGAAAGTAAAGTCTGCCGGCAGGTTCCCTGTATGTATATAGAACCAGGTGTCTTCACCCCATTCTGTGAATCCTGTATAGTTCTCAGTAGTCCTGCAGTCTGCACACTATATTTAGTTACCTGATGTTTTCCATCACTTTCTAGTCCCTGACCTTGCCTAAGCAGAGACCAATTCAGTCTCAATTTGGTATTTTTAGCTGGTCACTAGTTCAAGAGTTTCAAAATGGTATCTGTCAAAGACTTTCTTCATAACATTTAGTGAGGACCAGGGATAATATTACTGGGTTTTCCTGTAAGTGGTGCCTTTCCAGTGAAACTTTAAAGTAAGATACGTTTAAAGGTCTTCCAGTGCTGCTTTTTCATTTTCTCCAAAGAAAAACCATCATGAGAAAAAAATAAAATAAAATAAAATAAAGGCTGTAGTGTCCTGGCTTCATTCTACATGAAAGTGTTTAATTTTGCAATAAGTAAAACCTTTTCTTCACTACTTTAAAATTCTTGGAATCCATGCTTTCTTTTACTTTTGAATTTTATTTTATTTATTTTTTTTGTACAGCAGGTTCTTATTAGTCATCCATTTTATACATATTTAGTGTATATATGTCAATCCCAGTCTCCCAGTTCATCGCACCACCACCACCCCGCGACTTTCCCCCATCCATGCTTTCTTTAATGAGGTAGATTATATGGCATTTTATAAAGTTCTCTGACATCCTTGTAAGATAATTTTTCTACTACTATGAGGTATTTTTCTCTTTCTTCTCCAGAATACAAGATGATTCTAAGAGCTCACACAATCTTACTATTAATGTAGAAGATAGATATTCATTAAGACTTGTATAAACTTCAGAATGAAACTATGCTTTTTCCCCCTCTCTGTAGAAGTATTCTTTTTTTTTTTTTTTTTTTTGGCTGTATGGGACTTCGTTGCTGCATGCGGGCTTTCTCTAGTTGTGGCGAGTGGGTGCTACTCTTCGTTGCGGTGCACAGGCTTCTCATTGCGGTGACTTCTCTTGTTGCAGAGCACGGGCTGTAGGCGCCTGGGCTTCAGTGGTTGTGGCACGTGGGCTCAGTAGCTGTGGCTCACGGGCTTAGTGGCTCTGTGGCATGTGGGATCTTCCCAGACCAGGGATCGAACCTGTGTCCCCTACATTGGCAGGTGGTTTCTTAACCACTGCACCACCAGGGAAGTCCCTGTAGAAGTATATATATATTTTTAGATTCCATATATATGTGTTAGCATATGGTATTTGTTTTTCGCTTTCTGACTTACTTCACTCTATATGACAGACTCTAGGTCCATCCACCTCACTAAAAATAACTCAATTTCGTTTCATTTTATGGCTGAGTAATATTCCATTGTATATATGTGCCACATCTTCTTTACCCATTCATCTGTCAGTGGATGCTTAGGTTCCTTCCATATCCTGGATATTGTAAATAGAGCTGCAATGAACATTGTAGTACGTGACTCTTTGAATTATGGTTTTCTCAGGGTATATGCCCAGTAATGGGATTGCTGGGTCATATGGTAGTTCTATTTTTAGTTTTTTAAGGAACCTCCATACTGTTCTCCATAGTGGCTGTATCAATTTACGTTCCCGCCAACAGTGCAAGAGAGTTCCCTTTTCTCCACACACTCTCCAGCATTTATTGTTTGTAGATTGTTTGATGAGGGCCATTCTGACTGGTGTGAAATGACATCTAATTGTAGTTTTAATTTGCATTTCTCTAATGATTACTGATGTTGAGCATTCTTTCATGTGTTTGTTGGCAATCTGTATATCTTCTTTGGAGAAATGTCTATTTAGGTCTTCTGCCCATTTTTGGATTGGGTTGGTTGTTTTCTTGATATTGAGCTGCATGAGCTGCATGAGCTGCTTGTAAACTTTGGAGATTAATCCTTTGTCAGTTTCTTGATTTGCACAAAAAAATGTTGAATAATAGTGGTGAGAGTGGGTTGTTCCTGTCTTGTTCCTTGTCTTGTTCCTGATCTTAGTGGAAATGGTTTCAGTTTTTCACCATTGAGGATGATGTTGCCTGTGGGTTTGTCATATATGGCCTTTATTATGTTGAGGTAAGTTCCCTCTATGCCTACCTTCTGGAGGGTTTGTATCATAAATGGGTGTTGAATTTTGTCGAGAGCTTTCTCTGGATCTGTTGAGATGAGCATATGGTTTTTCTCCTTCAATTTGTTAATATGGTGTATCACACTGAATGATTTGCGTATATTGAAGAACCCTTGCGTTCCTGGGATAAACCCCACTTGATCATAGTGTATGATCCTTTTAATGTGCTGTTGGATTCTGTTTGCTACTATTTTGTTGAGGATTGTTGCATCTGTGTTCATCAGTGATATTAATTGGCCTGTAGTTGTCTTTCTTTCTGACATCTTTGTCTGGTTTTGGTATCAGGGTGATGGTAGCCTCATGGAATGAGTTTGAGATCTTTTCCTTCTCTTGTGTTTCCTGCCTAGAGAAGTTCCTTTAGCATTTGTTGTAAAGCTGATTTGGTGGTGCTGAATTCTCTTAGCTTTTGCTTGTCTGTAAATGTTTTAATTTCTCCATCTAATCTGAATGAGATCCTTGCTGGGTAGAGTAATCTTGGTTGTAGGTTTTTCCCTTTCATCACTTTGAATATGTCCTGCTACTCCCTTCTGGCTTGCAGAGTTTCTGAAGAAAGATCAGCTGTTAACCTTATGGGGCTTTCCTTTTATGTTATTTGTTGTTTTTCCCTTGCTGCTTTTAATGTTTTTTCTTTTTATTTAATTTTTGATAGTTTGTTTAATATGTGTCTTGACATGTTTCTCCTTGGATTTATCCTGTATGGGAATCTCTTCACTTCCTGGACTTGATTAACTGTTTCCTTTAACATATAAGGAAATTTTCTACTATAATCTCTTGCAGTATTTTCTCAGTCCCTTTCTTTTTCTCTTTTTCTGGGACCCCTATAATTTGAATGTTTGTGTGTTTAATGTTGTCCCAGAGGTCTCTAAGAGTGTCCTCAATTCTTTTCATTCTTTTTTCTTTAATCTGCTGTGCAGTAGTTATTTCCACTATTTTATCTCCAGGTCACTTATCCGTCTTCTGCCTCAGTTATTCTGCTATTGATTCCTTCTAGAGAATTTTTAATTTCATTTATTGTGTTGTTCATCATTGTTTGTTTGAGTTTTAGTTCTTCTAGGTCCTTGTTAAACGTTCTTGTATTTTCACCATTCTATCCAAGATTTTGGATCTTTACTATCATTATTCTGAATTCTTTTTCAGGTAAACTGCCTATTTTCTCTTCATTTGTTAGGTCTGATGGGTTTTTACCCTCTTCATCTGCTGTGTGTTTCTCTGTCTTCTCATTTTGCTTAACTTACTGTGTTTGGTGTCCCCTTTTCGCAGGCTGCAGGTTCATAGTTCCCATTGTTTTTGGTGTCTGCCCCCAGTGGCTAAGGTTGGTTCAGTGGGTTGTGTAGGCTTCCTGGTGGAGGGAACTAGTGCCTTTGTTCTGGTGGATGAGACTGGATCTTGTGTTTCTGGTGGGCAGGTCCGTGTCTGGTGGTGTGTTTTGGGGTGTCTTTGACCTTATTATGATTTTAGGCCACCTCTCTGCTAATGGGTGGGGTTGTGTTTTTGTCTTGCTAGTTGTTTGGCTTTGGGTGTCCAGCACTGTAGCTTGCTGGTCATTGAGTGGAGCTGAGTTTTGGCATTTAGATGGAGATCTCTTGGGGATTTTCGCCATTTGATAGTAGGTGGTGCTGGGACATCTCTGGTGGACCAATGTCGTGAACTTGGCTCTCCCACCTCAGAGGCACAGGACTGATTCCTGAATGGAGCACCAAGACCCTGTCATCCACATGGCTCAGAATAAAAGGGAGAAAAAAAGAAAGAGAAGAAAATAAAATAAAGTTATTAAAATAAAAAATAATTATTAAAAATAAAAAAATCTGTAAGGTAATAAGAAAAAGAAAGAAAGAAGAGAGCAATCAAACCAAAAAACAAATCCACCAATGATAACAAGCGCTAAAAACTATACTAAAAAAAACACAACAGACGGACAGAACCCTAGGACAAATGGTAAAAGCAAAGCTATACAGACAAAATCACATACAGTAGCATACACATACACACTCACAATAAGAGAAGAAGGGGAAAAAATATATATATCATTGCTCCCAAAGTCCTCTGCCTCAATTTGGGATGATTCGTTGTCTATTCAGGTATTCCACAGATGCAGCGTACATCAAGTTGATTGTGAAGATTTAATCCACTGCTCCTGAGGCTGCTGGGAGAGATTTCCCTTTCTCTTCTTTGTTCGCACAGCTCCCGGGGTTCAGCTTTGGATTTGGCCCCGCCTCTACGTGTAGGTCACCTGAGGGCGTCTGTTCTTCACTCAGGCAGGACGGGGTTAAAGGAGCAGCTGATTTGGGGGCTCTGGCTCACTCAGGCCGGGGGGAGGGAGGGGTACGGATGCGGGGCGAGCCTGCGGCGGCAGTGGCCAGCGTGACGTTGCACCAGCCTGAGGCGCACCGTGTGCTCTCCCGAGGAAGTTGTCCCTGGATCGCAGGACCCTGGCTGTGGCGGGCTGCACAGGCTCCCGGGAGGGGAGGTGGGGATAGTGATCTGTGCTCGCACACAGGCTTCTTGGTAGCTGCAGCAGCAGCCTTAGCATCTCATGCCCGTCTCTGGGGTGCGTGCTGATAGCCGTGCTCGCGCCCATCTCTGGAGCTCCTGTGAGCGGCGCTGTTAACCCCCTCTCCTTGCACACCACGAAACAAAGAGGCAAGAAAAAGGCTCTTGTCTCTTCGGCATCTCCAGAATTTTTCCCCGGACTCCCTCCTGTCTAACTGTGGTGCACTCGCCCCCTTCAGGCTGTGTTCACGACGCCAACCCCAGTCCTCTCCCTGGGATCCGACCAAAGCCCGAGCCTCAGCTCCCAGACCCCATCCGTCT
The DNA here is from genome assembly GCF_003031525.2 of Neophocaena asiaeorientalis asiaeorientalis. NCBI lineage: Eukaryota > Metazoa > Chordata > Mammalia > Artiodactyla > Phocoenidae > Neophocaena > Neophocaena asiaeorientalis. The sequence continues at coordinate 379,524 of NW_020175821.1, forward strand.
CAGGGGGTGAGCAGACAGGCCTCTCGGGCTGGCGAGTGCTGGTCGGCACCGATCCTCTGTGCAGGAATCTCTCTGCCTTGCCCTCTGCACCCCTGTTGCTGCACTCTCCTCCGTGGCTCCAAAGCTTCCCCCTCGACCACTAATGGTCTCTGCCCGTGAAGGGCCTTCCTAGTTTGTGGGAACCTTTCCTCCTTCACAGCTCCCTCCCACTGGTGCAGGTCCAGTCCCTATTCTTTTGTCTCTGTTTATTCTTTCGCCCTACCCAGGTACGTGGGGGGGGTTCTTACCTTTTGGGAGGTCTGAGTTCTTCTGCCAGCGTTCAGGAGGTGTTCTGTAGGGGTTGTTCAGATGTATTTTTGATGTATTTGTGGGGAGGAAGGTGATCTCTTCCGTCTTACTCTTCCGCCATCTTGAAGCTCCATTCCCCTGTAGAAGTATTCTTAGGGAAGCCCTATCTCAGTAAATGGAACTTCCATCTATCCATCACCCTTCATAGTCCTTCTATCACCAAGCCCCACCCACTTTACTTCCTAAAGAACTGTCAAATCCATCCACTTCTCATCTTTTGCCAGAGCCATTGAAAGAGCCTCCTAACTAGACTCCTGCTGATAATCTTGTTACTTTCTGATCACTCACAGTCTGATCCTGTCACTCCTTTGCTTAAAAAACTCTTCAGTGGCTTTCTTTTGCTCTTTGGATAATATCTCAGATCCTTAACATTGTCTCCAAGGCTCTGCACCAACTGACCTCTATCTCCTTTCGCACATCTGCCCCACTCGGGGCTCAACCATAGTCTTCCATTTTCTTGAAAGTACCTCATTCCTTTTTGATTCATGGCCTTTGAAAATCTGTTCTTTATACCTGGAGGGCTCTTCTCCCCATTCCCTTTAAACTTGGATATCTTCTATACTTCCTTCATATTAGAGCATTTCCTCAAAGACTTCCCTAAACCCCAGTCTAAGGCAGATCTCCCTCATTATTTCTATCCTGTTGTCCCTGTAGTTTTCCATCATGAAACTTACATAGTAGATTTGAGGATTTGTAGACTTGTGGATTATTATTGTAAATTCAAAGACAGCGGAGGTTATACCATTTTGCTTATTATCCTATCTGCAGCCACAAGCATAGTACCTGGCAGGGTAGGTCGTGAATAAATGTTTTTGAATGAATAAATTAATTAATGCCTCTTACATATAGTATATAATGAATACATGAAATGAGCACCATCCACAACTATGGTTGGCCAGGGTCAACTCCAGCCCTAACTTTACTGAAACCCTTTCCTCCATTAAAATAGCATGTATTGGGCTTCCCTGGTGGCGCAGTGGTTAAGAATCCACCTGCTAATGCAGGGGACACAGGTTTGATCCTTGGTGCGGGAAGATCCTACATGCCACGGAGCAGCTAAGCCCGTGCGTGCACCACAACTACTGTGCCTGTGCTCTAGAGCCTGCAAGCCACAACTACTGAAGCCTGCTTGCCTAGAGCCCGTGCTCCACAACAAGAGAAGCCACTGCAATGAGAAGCCCACTCACCGCAACAAAGAGGAGCCCCCGCTTGCCACAGCTAGAGAAAGCCCGCACGCAGCATCAAAGACCCAATGCAGCCATAAATAAAACAAACAAACAAATACATTTTTAAAAATAAAATAGCATATATCTTCATTCTCCTAGGATGCTTCCAACTGGGAACCAGTCTTAATATCAAGAAGACTCTGATTTCTGATATATGGTTTAGGTGTTTATGTTTTCAGTGATTACTTCATTTCACATGTAAGGGGGAAAATGATCAAGAGACTAGATGGGGTGTCAAAGTAGAACAGCGTAAACCAGGGAGTATTGAGAGACAGCCAGGGCCAGGTTCTAATTGAGTGCTTCCTTGGCTCTGATCTTAAGGGACCAAAACAACTTCAGTGGTGGCAGAAAAGACATTAGGAAGTGAATAGGGAATTGGTAAAGACTTAATGGGGGATATCGTGTTAGAGATAATGAGTTATTTTCACTAATACTAACTCTTCGTAAAGAGGGGCGCATTTGTTTTTCTAATAAGAATAATCTAAAGATTGGACGACTTACACCCAGCCAGCATTGTCCATTTTCTGAAGGAGTTCTGCACAAGTGGAAGGGAGAGCTCTCTGTTACAGGAGCTGAGATAGTTGAGATTCTAGTTATTGTTAAGCAGAGGTGGGTTTTATTGACTCAGAGAAGCACTTAACTGCTAAGTGTAGTGAATTAGCTTTGATTTGGGGGGAAACATACTTTGTAGGGCCTAAATACCTTATTAAAAGCAATATAATACTACATAAAAAGAATAAAAAAGTTTCTTGGGAAATCATGGTTATAACTGACTAAATTTATAGACTAGTATTTCAAAGTGGCAACTGGAGGAATTCAAATGGAACATCGGCGATTCTGGGCAGTGCATTGGGCTTGGAATTCAATCATAATCTGTTATTTCCTGGTTGCCTTACCCTAAATACTAAATACTCTGTTCTCCAATTGGAGATTGGTTTTGTTCTTCAAGTCTTGATTTTCACATCATTGCCCAACACCTGTGTTGTTGTTGTTGAATAAGAAATATTCTGCCTTATCTCACTATTTTATCATTCTGGGGTACTTTCCAGGCTTACCTAACATTTGTGAAAAACAGTGGGTAAAAGTAAGCAGAGATCACTCCAGAAATTCTTAATGAAACAGAAAATATACAAACATATTCAGAGCATCTGCACTAATGCCTCATGACAATCCATTTGGACTTTTAGGGCTGGAGAGAAAGAAATCACCCGACAGTTTTGTGTATCACCACCTAGGTTTCTTTCTGGTCAGTAATGGTGGTGATGTTTCCAGATTTGCTATCTCCTCCCCTGACCCCTGCCCCAATCCATGTGGAATAAACTATTTTAAATCTGGAAGGAGTTTGCCTCTTTTAAGCCATGGAAGGCTGAGTTTAAGTCCCAGTCCCTTGACTTTAGTGTCTATCCCTTCTCCTGGGAATGGAATCCAAATCATTATGGGTCAGTATATACCTGTAACAGTCCAGGATTATAGAAGCTGCATGAACATGCCATGGGAAGCAAATTGGACCCTTTATGTAAGCAGTTTCTACAGTGCCAGAAATAGAATGTGTTGCCCTCAAAAGTACAGGCTTATTTATTTAGGGAACAGTACTTTGCCAATACAGGGAATTGTACTGCCAATTTAGGGAACAGTACTTTGCCAATACAGTTCCATATTCCTTTAAGCAAACTTCACATGTAAAAACTATGTTTATTCAATAGTGAGGGCTAAAGAACTTTTTGTTTTAAAGGCTTTTTTTTTAAAGTTGGCCCATGTTTCATCTAAAAAACAAACTTCCTGATGTAGTTTTTAAAACCCTTTTATTATAAAATAAAACACAGACATGGAAGACCATGTAAACCAAATGTATGGCTTAATACATTATTATAAGGTGAACACCACTGCTTTGGACTGAATGTTTGTTTCTCCTTCCAAATTCATAGGTTGAAACCCCCATCCCCAATATGATGGTATTTGGAGTTGGGGCCCTTGGGAGGTAATTGGACCATGAGGCTAGGGCCCTCATGAATGGGATTAGGGCCCTTATAAGAAGTGACACAGAGAAATCACCTGTCTCTGCCATGTGAGGACACAGCAAGATGACCATCTGTAAACCAGTAAGAGGGCTGTCACCTGGTACCCTGATCTTGGATTTCGCAGCCTCCACAACTGTGAGAAATATATGTTTGTTGTTTATGCCAGTAATTTATTAGAGCAGCCTGAACTGGCTAAAACAGTCATGAAGGTCATGAAAAAGAACTTTGCCACCTGTTTGATAGTCCCATCTGTATGCCCCAACTCAGTCATAGCCCTTTCCTTTCCTGATTAGTAACTACTGTTCTGACTTCTATAGAAATCACTTTTCCTTGCATTTTTATCATTTTATCACCCAAATGTGCATTCCTAGACACTATTTTAGTCATGTCCATTTTTCTTAATGCATTTTAAAGTATTTATTTAATTTCTAATTAACTTACAATTTTTTAGGGAAAATCTGTTGTATAAAAGAAGGTATACCTTAAGTCCACTTATCTTTCCCATTGTAGTAAAGGCATTTGTGGACTAAAATGTGTTACCCTCACTTTTGAAATTCATGGAGAATAGCCTAAGCAATTTGCTTGCCTTGTTTGTATGGGCATGTAAAGGGCATCCCCAGTAGGTATGACTGACTGTCTTCAAAAAGGAAAAGAAGAAAAAGAAAAGGGACAGCCCTGAAGAAGAAAATCTTAAGGGACAAGGAAATACATCCTCAGCTGTATTAGTGTAGCAATGTGAGAGTAAACGGAGAGAAGGGAAAGGAGATAGTGTCGCATCCTACCAGCTCTCAATTTGCTTAGACTCTGAATTCTAGAAAGCATAAATATTATAGAAAGAGTAAATGGTAGATGAAAGATAGAATTAGGAATCAGGATGTGATCATTGCAAACATTCCCATACCCCATCTCAAAGGGAGATTATCAATATAAATTATACAGAAGAAATAAATATGACCAAATGAGTAGTTTGGATATAGGGCTAATGGTATAAAGGATAGTCCCTAAAACTTCAGTTGGAACCACATAAAAGTTTTTAAATGAAATTCGATGTAATAATAAATAGCATCATTTTCCACAGCCCTTCAAAAGTGCAGGAACTTTTCCAATTTGCACATAGATTGTATTCAAAAACTTTATTCTAAATTGGTTCATAGAAACCTACAGTATATTTCTCCAGAGACATAACATTGTAAGTGGTGATGTAATTTTTAGGTTAGCCCACAAAATATCATTGAACTCATGGGACAACTGATGAACTGTACTTTTGTGATAAAAAACAGCAGAAATACAAGTAGTACAGTACAGGTTGTAAAAATGAAACCCAATATTGAATAATACACGTATTGAAAATTTTGAATGAGGTACCTAATGAAAATCACATTATCAGAGGCTAATATGGAAGTTTTTTTAATATATTTCTATATTTTATTTATTTATTTTTGGCTGCGTTAGGTCTTCATTGCTGCATGCGGGCTTTCTCTAGTTGCGGCGAGCGGGGGCTACTCTTCATTGCGGTGCATGGGCTTCTCATTGCGGTGACTTCTCTTGTTGTGGAGAATGGGCTCTAGGCGTGCAGGCTCAGTAGTTGTGGCACATGGGCTTAGCTGTTCCACGGCATGTGAGATATTCCCAGACCAGGGCTCGAACCCATGTCCCCTGCATTGGCAGGTGGATTCTTAACCACTGTGCCACCAGGGACGTCCGCTAATATGGAAGTGGATGGAAAGTTTTACAGTGATTTTGAAGTAGGCTTTTGGACATTTTCAGGAGCTGTATACATGACTCACTAATTTTTTATCTATCATTGCTGCAAGTCATGTTGCTTTCATGTTCATTGAAACCAGTATATAACTAGATCTTATTAGCTATAATTTAAATCATTTTTGTATTTACAAGTTGAATGAAGAGTGAGAGGAGGAGAAAGGAAAAAATGATTTAAATGTTTTGAGTTGGAAAAGAATGTATGAGGATATAGGAAAATAAAAAGAAATGTGTGGGAATTGTGGACACTTTTTATTTCTTTATTAAGCCTTTAACAGTAAATGTATTTACTTTTATAATGAAAAAAATTTTAATTTTCTTTTTAAAGAATGTGTAGTATGAGGAAAACATTGCCGAGGTGGCATTAACTAAATTGGAGTTCAGGAGGGAGATGAGTCATCTCTTTGCAGGGACAATTGAAGCTATAGAAGTGGATGGGAAATCTCAGACTTCATAGAATAAGGAAAGAGATTAGAAGAAGAAACCATGGGGAACACCAACATTTAAAGGATGGAAAAGAGAAAGAGCCTAAAATATAAAACAGGAGACACATCAGACAGGATAGTATACTGGAAGCCGACATGGAAGAATGCTTAAGACGGAGGTATTTGTCTATGATGTCAATCCACAGAGATGAGGAAAGGCCAGGGGTGCTCACAGGCATGGCTAAAAAGACCAAAACCATCCCTTCCATGCTCCCAGGATTCTCTCAGTTGATTCCTGGTGAGGAAAAGATGCTCCTTGCTGACTGGCAAGATTGTGGGCACTCATAAGAATGTACCTGTTCATCAACCTTATCATTACAGGCCCACAGCACTGTACAACCCAATCACAAATTACACATAGTAAAACTGATCACATATCCAATGTCAGGAGGACCATTTTCTTTCACCTACACAGGGCTCAAGTCACAATTAGCTTTCTTCCTCCAAAGAGTGTGATGAACAAACAGTATATGAATCAAGAGGATGCTAGCCTAGAGCAAGCAACCTAGGAAAAAAGTGTACGTCTGTTTCTGGGCTCTTTATTCTGTTGTGTTGATCTTTTTTTTCTTTCTGTCAGGACTACACTGTCCTGATTACTGTAGCTTTATAAATACATTTTGAAATTAGGCAGTATTAGTCCTCCAAATTTGTTCTTCTTTTGCGATATTGTTTTGCCTATTTTAGGTCCTTTGTATTGCCACGTGAATTTTAGAATTGGTTTGTTATTCTTCAAAAAAGAAGCCTGCTGAGATTTTGACAGTAATTACACCGGATCCATAGATCTGTTTGGAGAGAATGGGTATCTTAACAATACTGAGTCTTGAAATCCCTGAACACAATATATCCCTGCATTTGTTTAGGTTTTCTTTAATTTCTCTCAGCAATGTTTTGTAATTTTCAGTGTAATTGTTAGAGTTTTTAAAATTGCTAATCACTTGCATGTGAAATGTTATCTCATTGAGGTTTTAGTGGAGGTCCCTGATCACCACTGAGATCAAGCATCTTTTTTTTTTTTTTTTTTTTTTTTTTTTTTTTTTTACCACTGCGCCACCCGAGAAGCCCCAGATCAAGCATCTTTTGAGTGATTATTGGCCCTCAGGTTTCCTCTTCCCTGTATTGCTTTCATGTTGACCCTACATTTTATTTAGCAAGAATATCTCCATTTGGGTGTTCTTAGGGTCTCCTGTTTTTCATCTATCTTTTGTTTTTATTGATAGTTGAATTTTTTGTTGTTGTTTAGCTCTTGAATTCTGATATAGTAATTTAGACTTTGGGGCAAATACCTCTTTACATCTTTTCATTTCTTATTTATCCTCTGCTATTTTCTGCCAGTAGGGAGTTCCAGTCTTTCTCATGTGCCCTGGATGCTCTAGCTTAGATAACTTTTGAGAACTCTGATTTGAAAGCAAAGCAGGAGGTCACTTAACTTGTCAGTGTCCCTTGGGCAATGCCTAGTTTATCTCTTTGCTCAGCTAATCTGCTCATTCCTCATGGTTCACTGCGCTGGACATTCTGCGATTCTGTTCCAACTGAGCATATTAAAAGAGAGAGACAATTCCGCATCACTGGGCAGAACTTGGGCAGCCTGAGGTTCTCACCTTTGAGGCAGCAGGCACCTTGGCAGATTGCTCAGCAGCTCTGGGAGAGGGTTGTCAGAAAGCACAAGAGCCTCAGTCATTGTTCTGTGAACTTGCTTTGAGCAGCAAAAGGGATCTGCAGATAAAAATTTCTCAAGAAAAATTTGGTGATTGATTTTTTTGATGATCCATGTTTCTTTTTTTAATTAATTTATTATTATTTTTTGGGCCGTGCCACGTGGCATCTTGGTTCTCCCAGCCAGGGATTGAACCCGTGCCCCCTGCAGTGGAGGCACAGAGTCTTAACCACTGGACCACCAGGGAAGTCCCTGCTGATTGATTTTAATTAAAAAGTTTGATTTCTGTTGGTTATAAAAGAGGCTTTCTGTGATTTCTAGGTCAGAGTCCTACATGGATCTGGTTATGTCTTACAGAATATTCTTTATGTTATTAAAGTTTGTAAATAATTACGTTTTGCTTTTCAATACTTCAAACATTTGTTGAGTACCTACTGTATGCCGAGCAGTGTGTCAAGAATCTACACTATCAGGGTGAAGACAGCATGGTCCTTCCCCTAAAAGGCTTAGAGAAACCAGAATGTAGGTAGGAGTTAACTAACTCCAGTGCTTTCTCAGAAAAAGAAAAGGAAAGGTAAAGGCATTCTAAGGCACAAAAAGCAAGCAGTCTTATAGAAACTTGGTCAGGAAGAGTAGATCTAGGGAATTAAATGAATACCTGCAACATGTGATTTCTAGATGACTGGAGACCAAAAAGAAATATTGAAAGAAGTTGGCAGTCAGAGATTTCTGTGCTCCCAGACCCTTGCTCATGCTGTTCTCTTCCTAAAATGTTTTCCATGACCCTTTTCATTTGGCCACCTCCCACTCATCCTTAAGGACTCACCTTAGATTTTATTTCCTATGGGAAAGCTTTCCTCCTTATCTCCCATTTCAGCTAGGGGACCCTCTTATGTGCTTTCATAGCACCGTAACATATGCCCTTACTGTTCCACTTATCACACTGCATTGAAAGTGCCTCTTTATTTGTCTGTCTCCTCCCAGTAGACCACAGATATATCTTGCTCACCATTGTATTGTACCGTGTTGTGTCTAGCACTGTATAAGGCACGTGGCAGGCACTCATTAAGTATCTGATGAATAAATGAATAAACAGTGAAGTGTCTGATAAGTAAATGAACAAACTGATGAACAAATGAAGGGTGGGGAGGGGGAGTGTTTAGCCCAGAGAAAGAAAAGGCCCAAATATAAGCATAAGGCTAAGGGCCCTGAAGCTGGAGGGGTACGTACTACTATTAATCAGTAATTGGAGGAGTGTCTCATTTTCGTCATGCTACTGATTGTTGTTGGCCCCAGTCTCCTCCACAGTTCAAGTTCAAGACTTGGCAAGAATTATCAAAAATTGATTATGTGCCTAGTTGTGTATTAGGTGTCCTGGGAATTATGGTCTCTCCCATAAAGTGCTTGCAGATCAAGCTGGTGCCTTCTGTTGTTATCTAAGTGAAGGCACTACTGAAAAAGATGGGATTAAGACATAGAGCTCCCTTCTAGACTTATTTGATCTATTAAGCAACACCTTTCAGAAATGGTTGTTCAAATGGCTGTAAATCAAACTCACCTAAAAGATGACTCTCCAACTTGGTGAAGTACCTTGTTCAAAGTCAGTTCACCATAGCTATGACCTTTTCCTGGCTTAGCTGTGGAGTGACTTCCCAAGAAGTTAATTTGATATGTTTTAACAGGACCCTAATACTGAAACAGTGGGCTAACATCAACAAAAAGAAATGTACTAGCATAATAAGTCTCACATTTAGTTCTAGCAATTGATTGCACAAGTAGAAGATAGTGGAGGTCTAGCTTAGTAAAGGAATGCTTGAAATGGGGTTCTAGATATCCACAAATTGAACAATGTAAGTTTCTCTTAAATCAAATACTGGCTTAGGTTTTTTTAAGGGAACTATAATGTTCAGATCAAGATTTAATAGCTTTGGGGCTTCCCTGGTGGTGCAGTGGTCAAGAATCCACCTGGCAATGCAGGAGACATGGGTTCGATCCCTGGTCCGGGAAGATCCCACATGCCGCGAAGCAACTAAGCCCGTGTGCCACAACTACTGAGCCTGCACTCTAGAGCCCGCGAGCCACAACTGCTGAGCCCACGTGCCACAACTACTGAAGCCCGCGTGCCTAGAGCCCTTGCTCTGCAACAAGAGAAGCCACCGCAATAAGAAGCCCGTGCACCGCAACGAAAGAGTAGCCCCCGCTCAGTGCAGCTGGAGAAAGCCCTCAGGCAGCCACGAAGACCCAACGCAGCCAAAAATAAATAAATAAATTTATTTTAAACAAAAGATTTAATAGCTTTACTATCTCATAAAGCTCTAATATACTTGGACTATCATGTTCAGTATGATCTTCTGAGTTAACGAACATTAGCAAACCAGAGAATAACACAGGATATTGACCAAGATCTAGAAATAAGTCATGTGAAGATCCAGTTGTAAGAATTAGGTATTTAGCTTGGGGAAGGGAAGACGTGGAAGACATGGTATAGTACAGTGTCAAGTATCTGAAGGGGAATCTTGTGGAAGCCTGAGTAGAGGATATTTCATTTCTTTCAGAAGCAGAGCTAGGATCAGTGGGTTGAACTTACAGGAAGACATTTCTTCTCATTGTCAAAAAGAACTTGCCGCAGTTAACAGTACTCAGAGGTGCAGTGGAGTATGTATGTGAGCTGATGAGCTCTCTATCACTCAAGTGGAGAGTGGAAAGCCATCACCCTGAGATCAGGGCTGTATAGTTGTATAGGTTGGTTGGTACACAGGGCACCCGGCCAAGGGGGCAACTAAGGCTGAAATCCAGCCAGTGCTGCAGTAGCTGTATCATGCATCCTGGCATCGGTCCCGCAGAGGAAGAGGCATCTTTTTATAGTTCACCAAAAGATACTCCACGTCTAGCAGATACAGAGAGATTTTCTCATCAGGTGAGAGAACAGATTAGTAACTGCTAACTCCCTGCCAACTTTTATCGTTCAAGAAAATAAAGTAAAAAAAAAAAAAAAAAATCCAAGCAAACAGATTCCATTTAACCCAGAGAAGCATAATTTAATTATGCCTTTCAAAGTATTGATGCATTTGAAGGGCTCCTTAACTCTCTCCACATGACATTCTTTGCTGTGCTGTGCAGGAGGGAATGAGAGGGATGGAGTTCGGTGGTCTTCCATGCTTATTAGTAAGCTCTCCCAATAACAAGGTTTGAGCTCTGCTACATCCGAGGCATATCCAGTGCCTGTCATACCTTTCTTTGGAGATGAAGCACAGTTAAAATGTTTTCCACTGAAAATCCTTATATTTAAGTGTAAATTTTTTAAAGCAGGATATAAAATTGTACATATAATATCATTTCCACTCCACTGCATAGAAATTTTCTTGAATCAAAGACAACAAAATAATAACAGAGATCTACTCCCTGAGGGATGGAATAATTGGTGAGTTTTATGTATTTTGTAAACGGAAAACAAATACTTTAAAACAATCTTTCCTTCACCTTGAAAAATATACATTTTAAATGTTTCATTTCACCTTATGTCTCCACATATGATATAAGAAGAAAAACGGTCTCTTCTTTTTTAACTTCGCATGACCCAAACTTGTCTATTATACTGAGCTAATGGGTTGGGTCAGTTCGGTGAGTTACCCCTGGTATGTCTAGGTTGATCGTTGAAGTATAGTAGTATCTAGTAGCACAACAGAATTTGAATTTGATTCATCCTCCCACCCTGTCAGCAGATTACTCACCAATGGGATTCACACCTTCTACATTCTCAATTCTTCGATTGCATTACTACCACATATTACCAAAACAAAGTGCAATTAAAATCTTTGGGGGAAAAAAGACACCTCATCGACTGAGGAATTGATCCTGGAAATGACCTTCAGAAACAGATGGGGTAAAATGCTATATCCAAGAAGAGTGAGTTTTCCTAGATTCCATACATGTTGAAGCAGGAGAAGGCATAAGTTGCAAACAAACATCTGATGCAGTACTTTCAACTCCTAAGCTGTGTTCTGTCTCCAGTGCAATGCTGGAAGAGGAGCATTTCAAAGACAAAGAATGGAAGCATGAAGCAGTTAGCAAGAGTAAATTGTCGGAACTGCTGGCAGCATATAGGCCACGAGCATCAGGCCAGCAACCCAGGGTGTCTCTGATATTTCTGGGAATAGAGGTTCATCTTAAATCTCCACCTGGTTCTTGTTTTAATTTTAGACCTCTCTTTATCTAGTTCATCAATCACATTACAATGGAGTAATTGTAGAAAATTAAGCACAGAATCCAATTTCCCCTTTTTCTTCTACCCTCCCTTTTGTGATTTGCATTTTGTCAGGTGCAGTCTGTGTCTCAGCTAGGACACTCGTGTGACTGTGTGTGTGTGCAGCAATCTGCTTTGACTTCACTCTTGTGTATGATCCAGGCGCCTCACCAGCTAAAGGGCGTGTTCCAATTGCTAAGACACTGCCAGGACAGAGATTTGCCACAAGTTCCTGCAGACTCCCACTGAAAACGGATCCTCACTCTGGGGAAGGGACAGAAAAACTGGCAATAATTAAAGCCAGTTGGCAGATTTTATGATGAAAGGCGCCGGCTGAGGGAGGAGGTACTTATATTAGAAAGTACAAGAAATAAAATTACATTGCTCCAACAAAAACATATTTATAACCATTATAGTTCTTACCTCCAGAAAATCTTAGAGGGTTAGTGTCATTCATCTCTTTTTTTTCAGTTGTGGCATGCGGACTCTTAGTTGCGGCATGTGAATTCTTAGCTGTGGCATGCATGTGGGATCTAGTTCCCCGACCAGGGATGGAACCCTGGCACCCTGCATTGGGAGCGCGGAGTCTTACCCACTGGACCACCAGTGAAGTCCCTTATTCATCTTTTCTTAACCAGGAAACTATCCAGTTAACTAGTAGAGGCCCTTCCTATTCCCACAGGCGCAGGCTTATCAGTGGCATACGTTCTATCTGGAACATTGTATGGATTTGGTTACAGGCCACATACAATCCTCTCAGATCCTAGTTACAGTTATTTATTTGCTAAGGCATTTAAAATGAGCCCCTTTTAAGAAGGCCTTTCAGTGTTTTTGAGCATATGTGACAATTTTCAAGAATCAAGTATTGCAATATTTATTTGTAGAAATCCTACTAATTTATATGGAGAAATACCACCTAGGGGAAAGGACCACATCTGTCTTGTCCATCATCTGCATCCTCAGAATCTCACACAGAACCTGGGCACAGTAGATGTTGATCAAATGAATGAATGAGTCTGCAAAGCTATCAAATTCTGAATAATTAAAGAATCAAGACAATTTAAACCTCTTTTTTGGGTGTCTGTAACAAAGTATATCCTTCTCTCTAAATCTGAATTAAGGCCTCTGGATATAATCGATCAGTCCTTATTCACCCACAGTCCTGTCTCACCCCAGGTAACATAAAATAATGTTACTTTAGGTACAAATTCAGAATAAAAAGACAACTTACAGGATTTGAGGTGAAAGCAAAGACTTTTCAGTGTCTTTCAGTTATTAACTTTAAAATTCTAAATAGAATTTTTTTCCTAAGCAATGTAAGAATAAATGATTGTGGGGAAAAAAAGAATAAATGATTTTGAAATGATCATCCCCTTAGCAAAAGAAATCCTTTTGCAATTTTAGGAAAAGCTTGTTAAATATAGGAATATATTTTTCCCTCTGAGTACAGAAAGAAAAACAGTTTTCCTTTAGCCAGTAAAATTGCCCTGCATATTCCATACACATTCAAACACAGTAGAATGACATAGATACAAGGCATTCTATTAAAACCACCTTTAGGAAAGCTACAAGCGCCTCAGGTACAGTAAACGGACTGTCATCATTCCAGCTTGGAAAAAGGAAACATACAGAATGAGAGTCAGAAGAACAAAAGAAATATATTTCATTTTTCATGTACCAGAGGTAGCTCGAAAAAATGAAATTCCCAGGAAATTCTGAGAAAGGGGTCAGTTGCTTTGCTGTTCACTTTCTCACATCTCTGTAAGAAAAGAAGTGCTCTGCGAGGCAGCATACATCCTCCTCAGTTTTTCAGTTAAAGCTAAAGATAGAAAATATTCCATTTGTAAGGAATACAACTGATTTTGAGTTCTTCTTTAAAATATCAGCTGAGCCTTAAATGTAAAAGAATCATGATGTGATTTGGAGGATTTGCTTCTAATAATCAGGGATAGGTAGAGTACAGATAGGTAGAGTACAGATGAGACTAGATTAGCTGTGAATTTATCATTGATGAAGCTGGGTGATAGGCACACAGGAGTTCATTATACTGTTCTCTCTACTTTTGTGTATGTTTGAAATTTTCCATTAAAAAAAACTAAACATATTAATCCTCCAAAATGGAAAAAAAAAATTTTTTTGACATTGGCATGGTAAATAGCAGACACATGGAATATGGAATCAGAAGTCCATTATATGCAGGTCTCAGTCCCAAAATGTACTAACAGTGTGGCCCTGTATTAGGTACTGCAGGTCTTCAAACCTCAGTTTCAACATCTAAAAAATGGAAACAATGCCAAACTTATCTAGCTCATAGGGTGTCATGAGGATAAATGAATGAATATTTCTGAAAATACTATGTAACTTGTAAATTTCTACAAAACTGTAGTTAAATAATTTTTTTTTTTTTTTTTTTTTTTTTGCGGTATGCGGGCCTCTCACTGTTGTGGCCTCTCCCGTTGCGGAGCACAGGCTCCGGACGTGCAGGCTCAGCGGCCATGGCTCACGGGCCTAGCCGCCCCGCGGCATGTGGGATCTTCCCGGACCGGGGCACGAACCCGTGTCCCCTGCATCGGCAGGCAGACTCTCAACCACTGCACCACCAGGGAAGCCAAACAATTCTTAATTGAACTATAAACCTGTCCAAAGTTGTTCGTGCTTTACTTTTCCCACACTTAACTAAACCAGTTCCAGCCAGAACCAAGTTCACGTCTTTCTGTATCTATAGCAGCAGAACAAAACTGAAGTATCATCTTCTTCTTCCTTCCTTCTGCTTCCATCAGAGATCTGAGCTGCTCCTCTAGTCAACTCCTAACTGACTTTCCTGCCTTCTTTATGGCCCTCTGCAATCTTCCTGCAATCTACTGCCAGAGAAATCTTCCTAGAACACCACTTGGATCATGTGATTTCCTTGCTCAGAAACATTCCTGGATCCCCACTGCCCATGAGATTAAATCCAGTTTACTTAACCACCCTTTCAAAGTCTTACTCTGTGGTGCCTTTTTTCCCCATTTCTCCTCTAGGGATGCAGTACCCTTTTTCTCCCTGTCTGCCCAGAGTTTATCAATTCCTAAGAATCAGTCTAAATCCTTCTTTCTCCAGGAAGTCTTCCTAAACCTTTCCAGACCATATAATGTCTCCTTTTTCTCAGTTTTAAATATATTTGATTTGGCAAGTAATTGTGTATTCCTTCATGATATCACTTTTATTGTTATATTAAATAGTTAATTATCCCTGTTGTTCCTTAACTTCCTTCGTGGCCTTTTCTATTAGATTACAAACTCTTAGAAGGCAAGAACTGTAACTTTTGTGTCTTTCTGCATCAAGGCCCAGTGCTTTGCATATAGCAGGTACTTTGATTAACCTTTTCAAATATTACCCTCTGCTTCCATCATAGTCCCTGGTGAGGCCAATAGTTAGCATATTAATACTACCCTCATTTGTATTTCTTTGGATCTTAAAAATGACCTCAATTTTTTTTTTTTAGTTTTGCATGATACCTTGTAGAGTGGCATCATGGGGGAAAAGTTCAGTCTTAAGTGTTACACAGATCTAAATTCAAATCCCAGCCTAGAGACATTAGCTATGTGAAATCCTGTCAATTTACTTGACCTTCTGATTCCTTGTCTTCCTCAATCATATAATGGAAACGCAGTAATAATACTTGCTTTGCACAGTTTGGCACAATAGATGTATAGTACCTGGCCAGTGATCCGCAAAAGACACATATTATCTTAGTGTACATCATATGGTTTTGACAGGTTGTCAAAGTGAAGGATCATGGTTATATCTAACTCTTGTGGGTTAGGATACAGAAAATAATAAAACAGAGTCAGGAAAAGCCTCTACCCGCTTCTCCAAGCCCTGCCTCCGTGCTCTCTATTTGCTCTTGTGCATCCTTAGCCATAAGGATTATGGGCTAAATATAGCTTGAATCCCTAATGGTCAATTTAAAAAGTCCTAGGTCCCCAGGCCATTTTTCATCCCATTCTGTACCAGGTGAGTCCCTTAGTACTTCTTTGGAGGCTCCCCCTCAACCTAAACCATAGCTCAGTCATACCCTCATTATTTCCTTGCTCCTTTATTTCATATCAACCCTAATTATACTTAGTTCTCCTGAATTCTTCTACCTGCAGTTACATGAGGTTTGCCAGCTCTGAGTCTGAACCATGGGCTGTAAATCATAGTGTTTTCATTTATTTAGTGATCCAAGGTTGCTTCTTCTAGGCAAGACCCAAAGCAATGATAAAGACAGACTTCAGTCATAAAGCACAATGTTGTCAATACTTGAGGATATGAAACTAGCAAAATACAAGGTCAAAAGAGAATTATCATCATCTGGAATTGGCCGTTAGGTAATATTTTTTCTCCACTGAGGGCAGGCTTCTGGACATGTGCTTGCTTATGCATAAGAAAAAGAATCACTATGTGAAAAAGGCCAAAATCTAATATGCCGTAATAGAAAAACCTTGTTATATCAGGATTCTGTCGTTATGGGCATTTTTTTTTCAATATTTAATGCTGTATTATTTCATGATTGAAAAAGAAAAAGTTCAGGAAAAATGGCCATAAAAACATTAATTATCAAAGAAGCGAATAGGGAAAATAACATCACAAGATTATCATGTTATTATATGTAAGGACTTCTGATTGTGAGTCTGACCCACTGTATGGAATGACATTTCTGAGATGGAGCCCTTGTGGCTAATCTGTTTAAAGTTGATCTATAACCAGTGAATGGTCATCTTGCTTAATCTATGGTTATAACAGAAGTTGAATTCACAAATGCTTTTAAATTTTATATAGGTTACATTTTTTTTTTTTTTTTTTTTTGCGGTACGCGGGCCTCTCACTGTTGTGGCCTCTCCCGTCGCGGAGCACAGGCTCCGGACGCGCAGGCTTAGCGGCCATGGCTCACGGGCCCAGCCGCTCTGCGGCATGTGGGATCCTCCCGGACGGGGACACAAACCCGCGTCCCCTGCATCGGCAGGCGGACTCCCAACCACTGTGCCACCAGGGAAGCCCTAGGTTACATTTTTTCAAACACAGTATTAGACTTCAATTTGTTCACTTTTGCTCCTCAGCCTTGAGTCATAGAAAGGGACTCAAATTCTAAATTATATTCGTTTTTCTACTGCTCATTATCACTGATATGTTTTTTACTTATCTTTACTTATCTTTTATCTTTTATTGATTGCAAAACAGACCGAAGGAGAACTGTTAGTTTCCATTATATAGATCTCTTTTTTAAAAAATAATCATCTCATTGAAGAATTTTAGTGAGTGTGTGAATGTAAATAACTTGCTCTTTCATTAGTACCAAGTAATGGGTCTTGCCAACTAGAACCCATTAAAAGGGAAAATAAATATTGACTAACTCCACTCATTGTATTTGCTGGTCTTCTAACAAGCAAGAAGGTCCAGAAAAAATTTCAGAGGATTGCCAGGAATCTCAATAGAGACAGTATAATTGTCAGTGAAGTCCCCTTGAAATCCAAAGGCAGCCATATGTCTGTGGATCTAAATCATACACCCATAGAATGATGGAGTATTAGTCCTGGCAGGGACTTTGGTAATCAGCTAGACCAACTGATTACCAAAGACACATAAGGTAGTTGGTGTCCCAGCCAGAGTAAGAACTCTTGGGTCTCATCTCCCAGTTCACCACGCGCTCACCTCACTACTTTATTTGCAAAGTTTTCCATGTCAACAATTAATATAAGTCAATTGTGATTATTTTCAGGCATGTAATAGCAGCTTTGCTAACACTACCTCAATATCAGTCAATTTCTTTGGAACTGCCAGGACTGTATTTGGTTTATTTTTAAAGCCAAGCAGTTCTTTAAACCTTAAAATATTTTGTTTTCAAAACCTAAAAGGCTCTTTATTTAGTCCATGATGAATATTTGACTAGTGTTAAATTTATCATTCTGGCAGTACACACATTGTACTTGTCAATTAATTGTGACTCATCAAAGAATGTTTTGATGTTGAGTCCTTGGCTAACAGATGGCTCTCTTGAGAGGAATTGAGGTAGTGAGCTATGAGGTCCAAGGAGAGAGACTTCTTACATAATTAGTCACTAGAGGTTGTTTGAATTTGTAAGAAAGCACAGTCTTCTGTGATGGTGGGGGCTGGGCTTTGTACTAAGGTCAGGAAGGCCTCTTCTTTTCTACTCTGTTCATAGAATGGATGGGAGTTGACAGCAGTGTTGCTGGTGTGCCAGGTGTGATTTGGATTGACATGAGTGGCCAGCAGAGAGGCACAAAGTCCAACACTAGGATATTCTGTTTCTATAGGGTCTGTCATCCTGGAAATTCTTAGTCACAGAGACCACCACACAGGAAAGAACAGGCACTCGAGCAATAGTGGTACCAATAAGAACTTGGTAACAGAATGTGAAGCAACGAACCCTGCTTTTAAAAAGCATCATGTCAGAGGCAACAGAAACATGCAAAAACATATCCCCTTTCTTTTTACTCTTTCTTTCACCTTTTCCTTTTTTTTTTCTTTCCAAGATTACTTTTCCCTACCTTTTTACTTAGGTCCATCAATGGTACTCAAGGCATGAGCAGCCCTCGGTACCACATTATTCAGCATCTATGTGCCAGCCACTATGTTAGCATGAATCTGGCTACACGAGAATTAGTCTGATAGTCTGAGTCTAGTGCGTGCACCATTGAGTCATTCTTTGGGATGGCATTTAGTGCTTCTTTAATTTATGTAAGAAAAAAGGAACATACATTATATCATAAATGGGATGAAGAAAAACCTGAAAAAAATTCAAATTCTCTTAGATGTATTCTAGAAATGATCACAAACAGCTTAATAGGTGACACACACCTAACCTCTCTGAGCCTCAGTTTCTTCATCTATAAAATAGGATAATAATACATACCTCATGGAGTTACATGAGAATTAGGTAAAATGAAATTATCACAGTGTCTTGCCCACAGTAAGGACTCAGTAGGTGGTCTCTGAGTTTAGAAAGGGAAGTAAACTAAGTAAGTAGGCAGTGATGTTTACTTGCTTGCTAGCACAAGGAAACATGGGGGAAATGATAAGGAATCAAGGCAGACTGGCAGTTGAATTAATAATCAATGAGAAGAGGCTATTTTAAAAGGGTGTTTGGCAAGAACATGGCATTCAAAATCAAGTGATCATGCTTTCACTGTACATCACTGGAGTGTTACTTCCGTTTGGGGCTACAAGACTTCAAAGCACTAAGAGAAGAACTAAATTAAGTAATACAAATGTCTGAATGCCTTCTGGAATGTCAATAAGGAACCGTGGAGAGAATCAAGGATTTGGGGTAGAGAAAATGGATGTGAGCCTCTGCTCAGCATTTTCTAGGCACCTAACTAGAAATTATCACAAATACTTTAATAGGCAACACATAGCCTCACTTAGCTGTCACATCTGTAAAAAAGATTAAAAATAATTTTTAAACCTCTGATAATTTCTGTGAATATGCTTTGCAAATTGCAAAACATTGTATGAATCACTTTTTAAGGCGATAATGGGGGAAGATATTTACTCCCCTCAAAAAAGGCTGACTAAACTGCCTCCTGATATTACAGCTAAAAGAATAAATAAGGGATAGATGATGGTAATTCTTGTTTTCATAGAGGGTAGAGTTGAAAGAAATGAATGGATAACTGTACAATCAATGTTGCAGAGACAAAAGGAAAAAAGCCTAAATATAAAGTTATGTAAACAGTGGCCAACAATGAGCATTAGTAATCCCCTCCTTGTTTATACCTTTCCTAAAATTCATAGACTCATAATTCCCAGCCTTTTTGGAAGGAGACACACACACACACAGGAAGAGTGCTATATAGCATCTTTAACAAATGAAAATGGTTTAAAATACGTTTTGTTTGATGCTTTGGTGTGCTGCAAAGTTAAGGTTCAGAGACCATAATATAGGCAGTTTCATTTAGGGATATTTTAGTTGACATATGACCCAGGAATGGGATCATAGATTGAATGACTTTTTGAGATTACTTCAATCTATTTTTCTTAGTGGAGCAGATGTTTCTAAGTAACTGAGACGTTGAAAACTTTGGAGCAGAAAATATGTCATCTCACATCATGTGTATTTTAATTGGTTTGATTTCATTTATTTATTTATTTATTTTACATCTCACAAAACAGCTGAATTTAAAAGAAGTAAATGAGGAAAATTCTGATTTCCCTTCTGATGAGCTCTTTGTATGAGAGCTGATTTAGTCCCTTCAATACTTGAAGGGACTTAAGGGGGGAAAACTGTGTCTGGATTAAAACGTTAAAAATAGAAAACATAAATTCCAAGATTAAGTCCCTTGAATTACTTGACATTTGAAGTAATTTCCCCAAAGTAATTTCCTTTGTAAAGGTTTATAAATTTATGAGAGAAAATACCTTATCCTAGCTAGAGATTACTGTGTCAATTAAGAATAAATAGGGATTAGAGAAAACCAAGCATTAGTTTCGAAATGGATCTACTCTAAGTGTGATGGGATCATATTCAAATTATTAAGTGAAACAGTGAATGTATGCCCTCCTTTCTTCTTACCCAAGGCGTGAATAAGTGCATCTGTGAGTGATTTTCTAAAAACTCCTTGTTTGCATGTACTAGTTACTTATCCTTATATCTTTGCCTTGTTTGTTGGGAACTTCCCACCAAAATACATGAACTCCAAATGAATCCCAAGTTATCCATCTGCAATTCTGAAAACATTTTGGTTCTCTCATACAGCCAAGACCTCAAGAAAACAGTCTCTGAAGTTGCCACCTTATTCTTGGTTATAACCAGAGTAGATACAACCCATTGGAAAACAAGCAACATACAGAATAGAAAAATAATGTGTTCCTTTATTGAAAGCTAATGTATTTTTCCCAGAGATTGATTGCTCATGAAATGTATTAAGAAGCTGTATACTTAGCAAAACAAACCTCACTCAAGTTTTATGGTTTGCTAATCTACACACAAGAACAGCCCTTTTGCAAAGCAGGTACCCTTCAGCAATTTTTCCATAATACCCTATATACATACATATGTATGTACATACATACAAAAATACAAATCAGACTTTCAGGCGTTCACTGTAGAAAACTCATAAGATCAACAAGAAATCCCTCATGATAACTGAATCTCTATTGGCTTTCTTTTCTTGGTCAAATGCATAGCATTTTTGGTTTGAGATGATAACTTTATTTTAAGCCTGAGAGAGCAGTTGACTTGCCCTTGGTCTAATGATACTGAGCAGCTGCCAAAGCCTGTTTCACATCCATGGGAGAAGACTGTCCCCGGAGAGGGGACACATAACTATGCATGTCTCTTTCAAGATGTTTCTTTGGGTACCATGTCAAGAAATGACTTTCCAAGAGGAGAGAAGGATGTGTGTTTGGCTTTTTGATTACGCCTCTGTGCACAAAGGAGAGACTGTCTGAAAAAGCCGAGACTTTAAGAAAATTCTTGTTACTTCATTTGTATTTACAGTGCACTTAAAGCTCAGGACAAAATTTTGGTTTGCTTGATTTTTTAAGCAAAATATACCAAAGGCCAATAAGTGAACTCACATATACAATAAAATGACATTTTTTCTTCTAAGTTCCAGAATCAAAAGGGACATAATTTGCAGTGGGGGATGCAGGAAGGGGAGGCATAGTCCCTTTGGCCAATAACAATTATAGCTTCCATTTTCTGATGATTTATCATGTAAAATGCTTAGCAAACTTGGACTTCCCTGGTGGCGCAGTGGTTAAGAATCCACCTGCCAATGCAGGGGACACAGGTTCGAGTCCTGGTCCAGGAAGATCCCACCTGCCGCGGAGCAATGAAGCCCGTGCACCACAACTACTGAACTGTGCTCTGGAGCCTGCAAGCCTCAACTACTGAAGCCCGCGAGCCACGACTGCTGAGCCCGTGTGCCACAACTATTGAAGCCCGCACGCCTAGAGCCCGTGCTCCACAACAAGAGAAGCCACCGCAATGAGAAGTCCGGGCACCGCAACGAAGAGTAGCCCCCACTCGCTGCAACTAGAGAAAGCCTGCATGCAGCAACAAAGACCCAATGCAGCCAAAAATTAATTTTTAAAAAATGCTTAGCAAACTAACACATACAAGATACACAATATTTGTTAAATGAATGAGTGCTAGGTGTTGTGCTAGCATTTTATATCATTTATCTCCTTTAATTTCATATGAAGATGCATATATATCTTCATGATAAACATAAAGAAACTGAAACTTCAGTTAAATAACTCATCCACTGTCACACAGCTACTGAGCCTGGCAGCTGGGATTCCACACTAATCTGATTCCAAAACCTATACTTAATATATCACATCTACCTACACACACACACACACACACAGTGTCTGAGTTCACTGTCGTTTCAGATTGTCACTTGTTTCAGACTGTCTTATTGCCTTTCCTGTACTCTCCCTGTCAGATTTACTCAACACTATTTTATATTCATTTGATCTCATTTCAAGACATTCCCTAAACCAGACCCTGTTGTACTAGAAAACGCCACTTTTTCTGGGAAATGTTCTTCCCGTTCTTCATGGAGCATCTTAAATTATGTCATCCCAGAATATCTTTCCTGAATATGTTGTATTTTCCTTGAGCCTACAACATACCCAACTCCTTTTTCATCTATTCATTATTTCAGTATTTATTAGTCCCCCTCCACATTCACTAATCTCCTATTTTCATTTATCCAAAATTTTAGAATTATTGTTTCAGAACTAGAAGGAACTTCATCAATCACCTATTCCTAACTCCCAATCAGTTTGCCCAGCTTTGCTTACAGCACATCCCTGAGAGAGGAAAGCTGTGCCTCTGCTTAGCTACTGCCATAGTATGTGAGTGCTCAGTATGGTCAAGGCTACCTGGAAGAATAGCAGGGAGGTACTGTGAGAGGTTCCAGCCTAGATAAGATGAAAATAATCCACGTCTCTTGAGCAGTATTCATGGAGCACTCACCATGGATAGGGCATTACTGCCAGGTCTTGGGGTGGGCAAACAGTGAGTAAGGCACAGTCTCTCCCCCCAAGAAACATGATTATAATGATTATTCTTTGGAGGGGAATGAGCGTACTGCATGAATGTCTGTAAAAAAAGGCATGAGTTTAGAGGTGAATGTTTTGAGGCTTTAAAGGAAGGAAATATCATTGATAATTGGAAGGAATCAGAAAAGACTTCATGAAGAAAGGTAAATTTCATGTTAGGCCTTGCAGGATGGTGGGAACAGTCTTGCTAAAGGGACCCTTTCATCCCCTGCTAGACAAGCCTGTCTCATCAAGCTGAGGGAAGGTGGATGTGGCCAATGCCAAGCTCAATAGAAAGACATGCTACAGAAATGCAAAGTAAAATGTCATAGTTATTGTTCAGATATGGCAAGCCAGGATGAGTCAACTCCCCTCCCCCACACACATTATCACGTATCAGCGTGAGTAAAAAGCAACACCATTCACCTTTTAGAGTCATTCTTTGCCTTACCCTTTAATATTACTCATCGTACTTTGACCCCCAAATTCTCACTTTGCCTTCTTGCTCAGCCCCTGTATTTGGGGTAGGGAAGCACATAGGGCCAACTGAATAATTTGGGGTCTGTAAAATAACTTTTGAGTCACTGTCTCTCACAGTGCCTGGATGAGCCAGGGGTGATGCCAAGTGCATTGATGAGCTTGCCCATCTGCTTTGGGCTTCAGCCTCCAGCAGGCCTCCATCTCCTAGGTAAGCGTACAGACAGAGGCGTCTCTGGACCAGAAGGTCCTGGATCACAGTCTGTGCAGTTCTGTGCCAGTCCCCATGACAGCATGAGAGCAGGAAGGGACGAGAGGTGCACAAACTGAATAGCCCTCTTCCTGATGATATTTAATTGAATCTGGACACTGACAAGGCTTGGCTGAGTAGCTTTCTTCCCATCACGTGCCGCTCAGCTCTGCCAGATTTCTTCTGTAATGAGCATTCCACCCAGGTAGCACAGAACTTTTTCATTGAATGAGACCTTGGGTGAGGATCAAGAAACCTGAGAATTGGTTTCAATTGTGCCATACACTTTAGGCAAGTCACTTAACATCTGCGAATTACATTTTCTCATTTATAAATTAGGAAGAATACCCATCCTGCCAGTCTCTGTGAATTTTTTATCTGAGACTGTAAAAATCACATAATAGTTGAGAATGCCCTTTGAAGGGTTAAATATGTGCTGAATATTACGATTACTAGAGTCTTACTATTAACACACCCAACTGCAAAAAATACCACCCATGCAGGTAACAAATGAAAGGTACAATGTGGAAACTTGCTAAGCAGTCTTTCTGTTTACACAAGGAGTATAAATTGTAGCTAAGGTGTGAGGTTACTGTCTGTTGTTATTGGCCGAGGAAGTTGGAGATGAAATGTGAGGGAAGTGGGTGTGAAGGTCAGATGTGTAAGGAGCAAAGAAGGATCTACAAGGCTTAGTGAGCAACGTGGTCTATGGTTGATCAGTGACATCAGTATAGAACAGTAATCGGCAGTGTAGACCATAGGAGTAGAGATTCTCCATTTGTGTTTTCCTATTACTCTCTGACAAAGCCTTCTCATTGTTGATCTTCTTTTGGTTGTGGAATGGGAGCGATACTTGCTTCCTAAGTCTGCCTGCCTCTACCACCAAGAACTGGGTCTTGCTTGGACAGGGCAGGGGCGATGCTACCAGAGAGAAGCCCAGAAAGCAGGAGCGGGGACTCTGTAATGCAGCTGTCCTGTCCCCTCTTCCACACTCTACCTCGGCAGCTTCTGTGGAGTTTTGCTTCCCTGGGAATGCTCTGAGAATTCTTTAGCAGAAACCAAGACTGTGCTGCATGTCCTCTCTCTCATGGCCCAAAGCAGAACTGCAAGTAGAGAACAGTCATTCCTGAGACCACAGGACAAAGCCTCAGTGGAACTTCTCAGGGTCTAGCCCCTGGCTTCTGGGGTTCCCCAGCAATAGGAGGCAGAGGCCCATCTTGCTGATTTAGATAATTTCCCAAGACCAGATTTAACCTGCTTCCAGCAGCACTGTCTTTATGCTGCTTTCTGCTGACCTACAGTCTTCCTCAAGGAGGCAAATAAACTATTTTTCAACTCCATCCACTTCTCCCGCTCTCTACCCTTCCCTGATGGATTGTCCCAGGTTCCAGCAAAGCTGCATTCGGCAGCCTCTGAGTGAGGTACACGCTGCCACCCGTGTCCCTTTGACCATCCTGATTAAAGAGGACCCAGCTTAGAAGTTGCAGGCTCCCTTTCTTTTCATAGAACATTTTCTTGAGAAATGTCAGGAAAGTGCAGTCCTTATCCCTGAAAGCTATTCTGCGGTGCTGAAGCCTGGGTCACCCAAGCGTTCCCTCTGCATGATGGCCACGCTCCCAGACTATCGAAAATGCAGCAGTGCACTGAGAGAGACAGTCTGCTGAGGTGTTGTTGGTTTGCAATACCCTGATAAGGAGATTTCATTCCCTCCTTGCTGGCAGAGTTATATAGAGTAATTACATAAGTACTGCTGTGACACTGGGTGGAATCTCATTAAAAACTGTGTAAAGAACAATTGAGTTGTGGTGGAGAATATTCATTTTATTCCAGTTGACTATAATCCATATAATAGAGCATTAGCCTGAGCACAAATGCTGGTGTTGCTCTGATAAAATGTATTTGGAATATATATTCAGTGCAGCATTTGCTTATGTGGAGCATGATAAAAAGTCGGTATGGGGCTTCCCTGGTGGTGCAGTGGTTGAGAGTCCTCCTGCCAATGAGGGGGACGCGGGTTCGTGCCCTGGTCCGGGAAGATCCCACATGCCGCGGAGCGGCTGGGCCCGTGAGCCATGGCCGCTGAGCCTGCGTGTCCGGAGCCTGTACTCTGCAACGGGAGAGGCCACAGCAGTAAGAGGCCCGCAAAAAAAAAAAAGTCGGTATGGGGCAGCTCCAGATTTTCCCACTTGGGAAGGAAGCTGCTTGCTGTGCTGAGCAGATTGTTATGTGACCCCACTCGTCCTGGAAGAGCCACTCAGCCAGCTTGGATGGGACACTGTATGGCAGTCTGACCACATGGGAACTCCGAACCACTCACACATATAGACAGATGCACTTACAGACTTTGGCCTAGAAGAATGTGCTCCATTCACAGTTTAGCCTTCCCCCCCAAGACGGGAGAGATGCCTGGCCAGGATAGAATTTGTCATAGGTTAATGTTTATTTTTAAAGAGATAGTGGGCAAGCCCTTTTTTAGTGTAAGGGTGTTTTTGGTTGATGGCATGTGAGTTATCCCTACTGAATATCACTCACCATAACAAACAAGAGCCATTCTAAACAGTTTTCTGATATGGCAGCCTAATACTCAAAAGCACTGAGGGGCAATAATATCCAATACATTTATACACCTTTCTGTGTATAAGGTGCTTTCACATACATTATGTCATCTGGTGTGTGGAGAATTGAGTATCTATGTTTAATTATTCCAGAGCACAGATTATTTAATACCTGAAGTCTACATTATTTTAGTTTAAATATTTTTCATCACAAAAAAATTACATCATGGAACATTGAGAAATTATGAGAAAAGTTCTCCACCTCAGCATCTTAATACACTAACATAATTTGCTCTTATTTCCTTCTAGTCTTCTTTCTTATTCACTCTTGTACGTGTAATCATAATGCTCTACATTGTTAAGTGCTTTTCCTCTGTAGGTCTCCAGACTGCCCCGCTTGAATTTTATCTGTTCTCATACCATGTTTAAAGGAAAGAAACCAAGGTTAATCAATCTCTGTTTATATGAAGAGCATTATATTGTAGAGTATATATCCCTCTTGTTCAAAGTCAGGGTCACTTTGCTCATAAAGTACCAAAAAGATGGTTAGGGGAGCATTCATTCTGTTAAGCACCCAGTTTCCCTCTCTGGTTATGAAAACATCTGGGCAAGGCAGCTGGAGAAAACCACTTGAGAATCTGGAATTTGCTGTTTCTGGTAAGGATGCCCCAGCTGCACCTTGTTGTGCAAGATCTCTTCATCATCTCAGGATGCCAGGTCCCAAGCTGAGCTCACTCGGGGGACTCAGCTCCATCGAATGGGAGTGCTTGGCCTCTGCCTGCGTCATTTAGGAGCCGCAGGTAAAACTGAGGTTAAGAAGCACAGTTGATGCCTCTCTCAGTGTGACCCTGCCAAGAGAAGAGAGAGAGAGTGTGTGTGTGTGTGTGTGTGTGTGTGTGTGTGTGTGTGTGTGTGTCCATCCACAAGCATTCCTGAGACAGCTGAGAGAGAGGGCACAGATCCATCATCCCCAGGGACCTGTCATCAGCTTCCATCCTGGTGTAGTTCAGGCATGGATGTTCATCTGTGTGAATGCATCTTTTAAAGGGTGAAGCCAATATCCCCCCCAGACTATATCTGACTTTAAAGGGTGAAGCCAATATCCCCACTGCTCCCCTTTTTCTTGAGGAGAATAGGCATAGGTGTAGGATCTCCCTGGTCACACCCCTCCAGCCTCACCCCTCCAGCCTCCCTGTCCTGCAGAAACACTTCAAGCACACAGGGCCTCTAGACCAGATATTTGAGTGGGTTTCTGCAGGCACTATACCAACTGCTGCTACCTCTGCTGGGAGGGCTGAGGCCACGGAGCAGCAGGCTTATAAGACAGTGTAAGACAACCTCCTAGACCTCCTTCATGCCAGGAAGGAAGAAGGAAGCAGTTAGAGACACTGAGGCATCCTTGTGTTGAGCAGCTCATCGTTGTGATGGCCAATACAAGTTCCAAAGCCCCTGGCTCCCTGACAGGTGCCTCCGTGCCAAGCCATGGCCTCCAAGCAGCATGCAGATGTATTCTTTCTTCTTTCATCCCTTTTTTTCCTTTTAAGTAAGCAGAGCTCCCTAAAGCGCACTTACTCTCCAAATATGTACACGGCAGGATGTGAGAGATCACTTCTGTCTGTAATGGATGCCTTGTGTCCAAGGTATTTTCCTGTGTATCGTGCTGTTCAATTTAGGACTCCTAATGCATGATTAATGTGTGTTTAAACAGTCATTGCCTAATCAGACTGCTTCACCTTTGGGACACTGGTAAGTATACAAAGCAGACCTACAGAAAACACCATCAGCTTGTGCAGAATAATCCCACAATTCCAGTGTTATACAAGGAGTGAACATTCTGAGGCTCAAAAGGTGCCCATCCAGTGCTATGGTTTCCACTGAGCTGCATATGACTTCTCAGTTTTCAGAAACTGGATTTCAGAACCATTTGTTTAATTCAGTATTTGTTGAACATCTACTGGGCAAGGCTCCATGAGTTCCAGAAAGGGGAATTGGATGAGGGCCCTACTAAAGGGAGCTTACAGTCTAGTGAGAAACAGAATATGTTTATGAATAGTTACAGCACTGAGTGGAAAGTTAGGAGGGCCTTAAGACTGATTTAGAAAAGGGATGGAAAGGCCATTGTGAAGGGGGCCTCGTGTGGACCATGAGTGTAGATGGCAGCAGATGGGACTGAGGGGAAGGCAGGGAGTAAGGAGCTTGCAGTCACTGCGGGGGTGTCAGAAGCCTTGTAGGGGCTTTGCAAGGCCTGAGTCATCCACACAGGCAGGAGGAGGTAAACTCGCTTGAGGGCCTGCAGTGCCCCCAGCTGTGGGCCTCCTTGAGTTCTTGCCCTGCGGGCTTCACCTACTGGCCACTGGAGCCCTATAGCTGCTGCTTTTGGCCTGTATGGCTGTGAAGTGGGAGAAGTGTCCCAAAGAGAGGTCCCCGAATTCTAGATATTTATTCACAAAAATGTGATTTGAACCTAACGATCTGTGGACAGATGGCAAATAAGAAAGAGACTAAGGTGGCTGACTGAACATTTTAGTCATTTTCATTTCATCTCATTTGCAGCCCATCCAGGTCCTTAGAAGATGTGCTTGTGACTCACCACGGAGTCTGAACCCTTAAAGTGGGTCATGCCTGAAAAATGGATGAGGACTCTTGCTCTGAGGGATGTTAGTGAGGGGACAGTGTCGGACCTGTCCTTTTCTGAGAATTCTTAGAACTGCTTGCATATAAATAGAGTCTGAAAGAAATGGAAACTTGGCTTGAAGATGTCTTATAGGGAGAGAGTATTGGTATGTGTGTGTATTTATACGTACTTTGAAAAAAAATTGCACTCTCTTTCTGGAAACTGCTTTAGAAGTTAGGCTTATGATTGCTACATGATTCAACCACCAAATTACTGAAATGTTCCCCTCAAGGGGTATTTCACATTTTGTAAAAATTTTAGTATAATGAAGTGAATATGTCAAAAATTCAAACATCTTAAATTCTTTCACTTATTCACGTTTGAATTTAGAAGAAAGGATACCTTCAGGTAGGTTTCTTTTTCTTCCTTGACTTAAAAATAATAGTGGGTGTCTGAGACAAACACCCAAGAGGACTCGGGACTTCTACTACGGTGTCCTAACAGATTTCCCAGGTAGCAGCCAGGTGTTTGAGTACCACACACTTTCAGTCCCTTTTATCCTGTCAACTAATTTTTGGTTATTTTAGTAAATGCCATATGGCACAGTGATTATGTATTTGGGTTCTATGGTTAAACTGCCTGGTTTCAACTCCCAGATCAGTCACTGACTGACTATGTGATAATTATCACATTACCAACCTTCCCTGTGCTTTAGCTTCCCTGTCTGTCTAATGGGCTTGATGATAGTGCCTGTCTCATATGGTTGCTGTGAAGATGAAGAAGTACATTAGTGGAGCGCTTAACATGGGGCCTGACACACAACTAGCACTCAGTCAGAATTGGCTTTCTTTCTCCTTCCCTCCCCGCCTCTCTCATTTATCCACCTGCAGGAGGATAAACACAAGGATGGCTATTTATAAAACATCAGCCTGGCCACTTTTTAGCTTTTGCTAACAGCTGGGGTAGAAGGTTTTGAGTGCTAGAGGTATTTGAAATGTGGTTAGGGTTTGAGTTGTCTCTTAATTTTCAAATATCCCAGCTGCCTCTGCCTCATCAACAGGAAAATTTAATTTATCAAAACTTAAACTTTCCCAGGACTACACTGTCTATCTGGCATAATGTGCAGCTGTGCTTTCTCCCTGGATGTGCAGTTTCTCCCGTCTTTGCCTTTCTGAATCTGTCAGTGATTCAACTCGCCAATTCCCTTGACTCCATCTCCCATCTTTCTTCATCATTTGTTCATTCTTGTTTTTTTTTTTTTTCATGCCTTCCTTATTCCTTGAAACCTCCTTAAAACCAGAGATCATAAAAACCATCATTTTAAAATCAGAATTTTAACTTTTGAATGGATTTTCTTTTGTAAATTGCTTCTTATAAAACAACACCTAAACTCTATGGGAAGGCAGTTTTAACTGTCAATGTTTGCCTAACTCAAAATTATCAGCATGAAATCGAGATGACAGCTTCTAAATATATGGAGTTTAGAGCACAGTATAAATGGAAATTTTTGTAGCCACGCATGGCTTTTTGTAATCTACCAATAGTATATTTCCTAGCTAATATTCTTCACACATAGGCTCAGATCCAAGATAAATATCCAGCAGCCATCCCTGGGTAATGCTTGCTAAAAATGAATCATTCAAGACATTTATGCCAGGAAATTTAGATTTTAAAGGATATCATATGATAAAACAGAAGTTACTTAAGTACTAGTATTCACTAAATTCTACTCAAGTGATAATTTTAAAAGCAGTCACTTCTACAGATATTTTTCTTTCTTTTGAACCAGTTCACCCCAAATTGACAAGGTGTTTAGGAATTTAAAAGCTCATACTCTTTAGCATATGGGTGAACCAAGATAAGTAGTTTACTGTTTGAAATGGTGTCATTCAGTGTTTTAAAGACTGAAATTGCCTATGAGACTTCCAAAGTATCTACTTTAATTAGCTTTAGTACATAAATTAACCAAGTCATCATTCAGAGGGTCTCTGTCTTTAAAAATGAGCTGGAAGAGTTTGAGGAACAGAGAGGTGGCCATTTGATCACCATATGGGCAAAGAGGAGAACAAGACGAGCCCGAGACCCTCTTGCGCCCCTGGAGCCCCTGCCTCATCTAACACAACCCTTCCTTTAAACAACCTTTTCCCTCCACTGCCCCAGCCTCCAGACCTTCCCTCCCGAGCACAAGACAACCCAGCCTCTACTCCGTTTCCTCTCCCCAGTCACTCCCAGACGTATCTTTCATGTTTTCTTTTGCATTTTACATTAATATGTTAGCAACATCCCAGAGGCTGTGTGCTGGGCGAAAGAGAATGAACAGTGGCTCTGAGCCTGAAGTTCCTCATCTGAAAGATGGAGAGGATTAGAAATAATGTGTGTAAATTAGAAATAATGTGTGTAAATACAGTGTCTGGCATATGGTTAGCTCAGACTCTGCTGTCCTGAAATGCTCCCCTCTCCTTCCAGTTATTTCCACGTGTATATGAATATGCAACTATGACAGGAGAAAGCGATTAATTTATAACTGTTTACACTCATGCTACACACCCACACACATATACACACCCCACCACACAATGAGGAAAAGAATCCTGCTGTCGAGCAGCTCAACTACACTGTCTTTGTTGTGATGAGCAGAGAACTGGAGAGAGCTGCAGATTTGAAGCAGTCGAGAGCTTTGCCTCAAAAAAGAGAAGGGAAGAGAGCGAAGGGGCTGGACGAGCCTGGAAGAGGGAGACATGAGGAGGGATTTGAGTAGCTGCTTGAGGAAGTGAGACTTGGGGGAAGACATTTTAAAAGTCACTTGGGGGAAAGTTTTACTCTCTGTCGTGCTGTGTACCCCTTGCTCCACTCCCTAAGAAATGTTCACAAAGGCTGCATTACAGTTCAGGATGTTTGGAGTTGGGTGCATGTGGCTGAGCATACGTGATATTGAAGGTGTTTTTGGTATCAGTGTCCTTGCGGTTGGCGCAGAATGGGAGTGTGACAGGTTCAGGTTCCAGCAGCTTCTTCCTTCCTATTTAATATTTAATGTTACAGGCCAATGTAAGTTCGTATTTTTAAAAAATTAAATTGAGACTTCCTGAGTGGTAATTTAAATCACTTCCCCTCTGCTTGCAAGTGGCTATGACGTTGGCTTTTGTGTAGTACTCTTTCTAGTTCTTTGGGTTCAGGAAAATTTTTATTTAAAAAAAAAATAGCATCAGAATTTTTAGTGAAGGAGGTTTCTGCTTCCTTTAATGGCCAAGTACTTCCTATTGAACCCACTCTCCACAGACAACAACTATAAATGCTGGACAAACTATAAAACACAACCACTTTAAGCCACTGGAGCATGATTGGAAAGCAGCAGAAACTGAAGGAGGGTCTACTCTTGGGAGAAGGAGACAGCAGTGGGCAAGCTTCCCATTCTTTTATGGCTTTTAGCTTGAGGGCATGTCGCATTTGGTGTCATGTAAGGCAGTTAAAACTCATAGAAACCCACAGTTTCTATCGAACCTACAGAAGTCAGAGTTTGGGTCAACCACAGCAGCTGGAAAGTGAAGAGGAAAATCCCAGAAAGGAGAGATGCAGATAAGGGAGCCCCAAATTTTGTGCATAAATTCTGCCTAAATCTCTGGCTGACCCTTGACTATGCACGCCTGGGACAGACTCCAAGGAGCCCAGCTAAGCCTAAAAGAATCGAAACTTTATATCCTCTCTAGGTAGCATCTCCTTTTTTAAACAATGCAAATAAACTCTTGGTTTATTGAGCATTTAGTTTGGTGTGTGGCTGTGTGCTGGGGGAATTTAAATATTGTTGAAATTTGACTTTGAGACTATCATTTCAGATACTAGTTGAAATTCCATACACATATGAAACCATAACACACATGTATATGTGAAAACATTAAATAACACAAGGCCACATTCAGTGCCAAATGTCTGCCATACACAAAGTGGGACTTTGCCCTGAAAGAGTTGTATTCGTTTCCTAGAGCTGCTATAACAAACAGTCATAAACTGAGCGGCTTAAAACAACAGAACTTTACTTTCTCACAGTTCTAGAGACTAGAAGTTTGAAATTAAGGTGTCAGCAGAGCGATGCTCCCTCTGAAAGCTCAGAAGACTCCTTCCTTGCCTCTTCCTAGCTGCTAGTGGTTACTGGTATAGCCCTGCGTCCATTTTCATATGGCTCTTCTGTCTGCGTGTCTGTCTCCACATGGGCTTCTTATAAGGACACTATCCACTGGATTTAGGGCCCACCCTAATCCAAGATGACTTCATTTTAACTAAATAAGTCTGCAAAGACCTTATTTCCAAATAAGGTCACATTCTGAAGTTCTTAGGTAGACATGAGCTTTCAGGGAGGGAACGCTATTCTACCCAGTACAGAGGGGAATAAAAAGTATTGTGAAATATCCAGAACTTTAAGTTCTGGGTCTAATTAATCCTTAAGTATTAAAGTACTCTCTGTCTTATGGAACACTATTATTCAGGAAAGTGTATCGTGTGCTATGATTACCTAATTACTCATGACTCATCTGTATTTTAACTTTTATATATGTCATCATTGGAAGTAACAACAATTTATTTTTATCGTAAACATTTAAAATTAAGATACCGCTAATTAATCCTGGACTTCTCCTGGCCCCTTCCCCCTTCCATTGTTCCAAATGAGTAAGGTTAAATGAAGCAGGGGAAGAATAGTGTTATAAAGCCCTTGACAAAATCTGTTCTCTAAAGCAAAGCCATTCCATTAAGGAGACCTAAATTTAGATTGTCAAAGCCCCATAGACTGAAAAGCAAGTTGTTAAAACTTATAATGAGTTTCAGTGTTGCTACATTTGGAAATGTCTGCATCTCAGCAGTAGCCCTTGTACTAGTATGCTCTAGAAGAGGGAGGGGACAGTAAAGGACTCTTGTCTTTGAGGCTATAATTTCAGATATTAGTTGGAAGTCCATGTTTTTAACCTCCACTGATTCTTAAATTGTAAACTCCTAGCAGCTGTAATTTGTAAAAAGCATTGGGGCAAATCCCCTAAAGACAGATCAGAGATGACTGATTTAAAATATTTAATTCAATTTAGAAGAACCAAAGATGAAGCATCCTCTTCCTCCTTCTCCCTCCACCCCTATGCCAGCCACCCTGACTTTTTCTTAACAATATCCCTGGAGTTAGAGAAAATTCAAATGAAGCTTTTGAGATTCAGCTTAAAGTGAAAACATTTTTTTTTTAACATCTTTATTGGAGTAAATTGCTTTACAATGGTGTGTTAGTTTCTGCTTTATATCAGTTATACATATACATATATCCCCATTATCTCTTCCTTCTTGCATCTCCCTCACTCCCACCCTCCCTATCCCACCCCTCTAGGTGGTCACAAAGCAGCGAGCTGATCTCCCTGTGCTATGCGGCTGCTTCCCACTAGCTATCAGTTTTACATTTGGTAGTGTATATATGTCCATGCCACTCTCTCACTTTGTCCCAGCTTACCCTTCCCCCTCTCCATATCCTCAAGTCCATTCTCTAGTAGGTCTGCATCTTTATTCCAGTCTTAATATCTTCTTCTTGGATTGCTCCCTTGATCACTATGTACTCTCCTTCTTTGTCTCTTGTAATAGTCTTTGTTTTAAAGTCTCTTTTGTCTGATATGAGAATTGCTACTCTAGCTTTCTTTTGATTTGCATTTGCATTTGCATGGAGTATCCTTTTCCATACCCTCACTTTCAGTTTGTATGTGTCCCTAGGTTCTTGTAGACAGCATATGTACAGGTCTTGTTTTGTATTCATTCAGCCAGTCTGCTCCAGGTTGGAGCATTGAATCTTACATTTAAGGTAGTTATCGATATGTATGTTCCTATTCCCATTTTCTTAATTGTTTTGTGTTTGTTATTGTAGGTCTTTTCCTTCTCTTGTGTTTCCTGCCCAGAGAAGTCCCTCTAGCATTTTTGTAACGCTGGTTTGGTGGTGCTGAATTCTCTTAGCTTGTTTGTGAAGGTTTTAATTTCTCTGTTGATTCTGAATGAGATCCTTGCTGGATAGAGTAATCTTGGTTGTAGGTTTTTCCGTTTCATCACTTTAAATATGTCCTGCCACTCCCTTGTGGCTTGCAGAGTTTCTGCTGAAAGATCAGCTGTTAACCTTTTGGGGATTCCCTTGTATGTTATTTGTTGGTCTTCCCTTGCTGCTTTTAATATTTTTTCTTTGTATTTAGTTTTTGATAGTTTGATTAATATGTGTCTTGGCATGTTTCTCCTTGGATTTATCCTGTATGGGACTTTCTGTGCTTCCTGGACTTGATTAACTATTTCCTTTCCCATATTAGGGAAGTTTTCAACTATAATCTCTTCATATATTTTCTGCATCCCTTTCTTCCTCTCTTCTTCTTCTGGGACCCCTATAGTTCGAATGTTGGTGCATTTAATGTTGTCCCAGAGGTCTCCGAGACTGTCTTCAATTCTTTTCATTCTTTTTTCTTTATTCTGCTCTGCAGTAGTTATTTCCACTATTTTATCTCCAGGTCACTTATCCGTTCTTCTGCCTCAGTTACTCTGCTCTTGATCCCTTCTAGAGAATTTTGAATTTCATTTATTGTGTTGTTCATCGCTGTTTGCTCTTTAGTTCTTCTAGGTCCTTGTTAAACATTTTTTGTATTGTCTCCATTCT
Organism: Neophocaena asiaeorientalis asiaeorientalis; assembly: GCF_003031525.2. NCBI lineage: Eukaryota > Metazoa > Chordata > Mammalia > Artiodactyla > Phocoenidae > Neophocaena > Neophocaena asiaeorientalis. Next base: position 414,841 of record NW_020175821.1, read on the forward strand.
ATTTCCAAGATTTTGGGTCTTTACTATCATTATTCTGAATTCTTTTTCAGGTAGACTGCCTATTTCCTCCTCATTTGTTAGGTCTGGTGGGTTTTTACCTTGCTTCTTCATCTGCTGTGTGTTTCTCTGTCTTCTCATTTTGCTTAACTTACTGTGTTTGGTGTCCCCTTTTCACAGGCTGCAGGTTCGTAGTTCCCGTTGTTTTTGGTGTCTGCCCCCAGTGGCTAAGGTTGGTTCAGTGGGTTGTGTAGGCTTCCTGGTGGAGGTGACTAGTGCCTGTGTTCTGGTGAATGAGGCTGGATCTTGTCTTTCTGGAGGGCAGGTCCACGTTTGGTGGTTGTTTTGGACTGTCTGTGTCCTTATTATGATTTTAGGCAGCCTCTCTGCTAATGGGTGGAGTTGTGTTCTTGTCTTGCTAGTTGTTTGGCATTGGGTGTCCAGCACTGTAGCTTGCTTGTCATTGAGTGGAGCTGGGTCTTGGCGTTTAATGGAGATCTCTGGGAGATTTTCGCCATTTGATATTACATGGAGCTGGGAGGTCTCTTATGGACCAGTGTCCTGAACTTGGCTCTCCCACTTCAGAGGCACAGCCCTGACGCCTGGCTGGAGCACCAAGACCCTGTCATCCACACGACTCAGAGTAAACAGGAGAAAAAAAAGAAATTAAGAAAGTAGAAGGTAAAATAAAAAAAATAAAATAAAGTTATTAAAATAAAAAATGATTATTAAAAAAAATTTTTTTAATTAAAAAAAAGAAAGAAGAGCAACCAAACCAAAAAACACATCCACCAATGATAACAAGTGCTAAAAACTGTACTTAAAAAACAAAAGAAAAAACGGACAGACAGAACCCTAGGACAAATGGTAAAAGCAGAGCTATACAGACAAAATCACACACACAAGCATACACATACACACTCACAAAAAGAGAAAAAGGGACAAAAATATATATATCGTTGCTCCCAAAGTCCACTTCCTCAATTTGGGATGATTCGTTGTCTATTCAGGTATTTCACAGATGCAGCGTACATCAAGTTGATTGTGGAGATTTAATCCGCTGCTCCTGAGGCTGCTGGGAGAGATTTCCCTTTCTCTTCTTTGTTCGCACAGCTCCTGAGGTTCAGCTTTGGATTTGGCCCCGCCTCTGCGTGTAGGTCACCTGAGGGCGTCTGTTCTTCGCTGAGACAGGACGGGGTTAATGGAGCAGCTGATTCGGGGACCGTGGCTCACTCAGGCCCGGGGGAGGGAGGGGTACGGATGCAGGGCGAGCCTGCGGCGGCAGAGGCCGGCATGACGTTGCACAAGCCTAATGCATGCCGTGTGTTCTCCCAGGGAAGTTATCCCTGGATCCCGGGACCCTGGCAGTGGCGGGCTCCACAGGCTCCCGGGAGGGGAGGTGTGGATAGTGACCTGTGCTCGCACACAGGCTTCTTGGTGGCGGCAGCAGCAGCCTTAGCGTCTCATGCCCGTCTCTGGGGTGCGCGCTGATAGCCGCGGCTCGCGCCCATCTCCAGAGCTCCTTTAAGCGGCGCTCTTAATCCCCTCTCCTTGCGCACCACGAAATAAAGAGTCAAGAAAAAGTCTCTTGCCTCTTCAGCAGCTCCAGACGTTTTCCCGGACTCCCTCCTGGATAGCTGTGGTGCACTAGCCCCCTTCAGGCTGTGTTCATGCCACCAACCCCAGTCCTCTCCTTGGGATCCGACAGAAGCCCGAGCCTCAGCTCCCAGCCCCCACCCGCCTCGGCGAGTGAGCAAACAAGCCTCTCGGGCTGGTGAGTGGTGGTCGCCACCGATCCTCTGTGCGGGAATCTCTCCACTTTGCCCTCTGCACCCCTGTTGCTGCGCTCTCCTCCGTGGCTCCGAAGCTCCCCCCTCCGCCACCCGTGGTCTCCACCCAAGAAGGGGCTTCCTAGTGTGTGGAAACCTTTCCTCCTTCACAGCTCCCTCCCACTGGTGCAGGTCCTGTCCCTATTCTTTTGTCTCTGTTTTTTCTTTTGCGCTACCCAGGTACGTGGGGAGTTTCTTGCCTTTTGGGAAGTCTGAGGTCTTCTGCCAGCGTTTAGTAGGTGTTCTGTAGGAGTTGTTCCACATGTAGGTGTATTTCTGATGTATTTTTGGGGAGAATGGTGATCTCCATGTCTTACTCTTCCGCCATCTTGAAGCTCCTCCTTAAAGTGAAAACATTGTACACCTGTCATAGCTAATTTGACAATAAGTGCCAGTCATTCTCTTAATATATCTCTTGAATAAGAATCTTAGAAATGAAAAAATATTGCCTCCAGAACGCCTGCTGATGGGCTAAATCTTGAGATGTACTGTGTTTCCTATGCCTGGAATTGACTCTGCTTGGTGTGAAAGTTTTCACCAGTATACCACTTGAAGTTAGTGCTGAGACTCAGCTGCTGGGACAAGAGGAGCATTCACATAGGTTTTTGTGCACAATTAGTTTCAGTTCTACTCGCCAGTCTAAGGAAAGGGCAGTTGGAATGGGGTTGTTAGATATACTTTACTACTTTTATTTTATTTATTTATTTATTTATTTATTTATTTATTTTTGCGGTACTCGGGCCCCTCACTGTTGTGGCTCCAGACGCGCAGGCTCAGCAGCCATGGCTCACAGGCCCAGCCACTCCGCGGCATGTGGGATCTTCCCGGACCGGGGCACGAACCCATCCCCTGCATGGGCAGGCAGACTCTCAACCACTGCGCCACCAGGAAAGCCCCACTACTTTTATTTTTACAGCTTTTATTGAGTCAAGATTATTTCCTTGAGCGCCTGCTATGTTTCAAGGATTAGGCATACCAGAGAAGTAAGACAAGGTCCCTGTTCCATCCACCCTGCCTCCGTGACAAATTAGTAGATCATTACAACACACGGAGAGGGAGGGTATGCCCAGAATGCTATGGAAGATCAGAGGAGGGCATCTAAAACTAACTTTAAAGAAATGTACAAATCTCTGTTGATACAAACATGACTTATATGCCTTGAAAATTGAATTCAATCATGGTACCTATAAGAAGGAAATGTATTCTAGCAAATATTTTTTTGAGATAAGATTTGCCAAAAACAGCGTGCTCTAAAAATAAATCAATGTAATGACTGATCTAGGAAATCTTAATTATTTCCTTAATTAATTCAATAGTCAGAGCCCTGAAAGAATTAATGACCCATTCGCCAAAGTCATTGTGATAATAATCAATTTAAAGATAGCTTTTCAACCTATTCTCCCAGCCTCCTTGCTGAACTGAAATTGTGGAAATTGTCCTCCGTTTCTACGCATTCACAGCCCTCTTCAAACTGGTCACTGAAACACTGTTTATTCTGCCACCTAAATAGTTCTTTAATCCATCCCATTTTTATTCTCATCACCATTATTGTAGTCTGTGTGTCCATCAAAGCTCATTTGGATTGTTACAATGATTTTCCATCTGGTCTTCCTGCTTCTAGTCTTACCGTCTTCTAATCCTCCTCCACCAACATGAAATCTACTTACATCTTATTCCCACTTAAAATCTTTCCAACCTTTGCCATCATTGACAGAATAAAGCCCTTAGGATGGCATATGTGGCCATTGACCACCCAGCCCTTGTCTGCCTCTCCGTATTTCACCTTGATCTCCTGCAACAGACCTCCTTGTGCCTTGGCAGGTGGTAAAATTCCTAGAACATGCCCTGCTCTGGACATGCTGTTCCCTATGCCGTTCTCCCACTCGTAGGCTGGCGAGCTCTATGCATCCTTCAAGACTCAGTTAGTAAATCCTTCTCTTTGTGAGGTCTTTCTGGTAGTCTAATTCCATCACACTATCCCTGTACCTTGTACAATACCTCTGTTATGACATATATCTCCTCACCGTAATTTGTGAGAAATTCTTCCCCTCCCCAAAATAAGGTTCACCTCTAGTTAATGGAAAATTGAGGGGATCACCCCATCACTCTTCATCTTTGGAGTCCTCCTGGGCAGGGAGAATAGGTATCAGTAATATGGCCTCAAAAGATTTCTTACTTGAAGTTCAGGGAGGACTTGAACACACTGAGGGGCTGCTCCAGAGCTTATTCCACTGACTGTGTCTCTTACACAGTCTGATGTCACATGCTTTCCTAAGTAAGTACCTTTGATGAATTGAAAAGAGCACCTCAGAGAACAACATATAAGACACTCTGCCTGGGGAGAAAGACCCGCAGGGCCAAGTAAACTTGCCAATGATGCATCGTTTTGCTGAGGCAGCAGATTTTCTTGTCGTGAGCCGACGACTTCCTCTGGCCTATAGATGTCATGTTAAACTTTAACGATATCTGGGCTTCCCTGGTGGCACAGTGGTTGAGAATCTGCCTGCCAATGCAGGGGACACGGGTTCAAGCCCTGGTCTGGGAAGATCCCACATGCCACGGAGCAGCTAGGCCCGTGAGCCACAACTACTGAGCCTGCACGTCTGGAGCCTGTGCTCCTCAACAAGAGAGGCCGCAAGAGTGAGAGGCCCGTGCACCGCGATGAAGAGTGGTGCCCGCTTGCCACAACTAGAGAAAGCCCTGGCACAGAAAGGAAGACCCAACACAGCCAAAAATAAATAAATAAAATGTAAAGTTTAACGATATCTGGAGTGTACAAAGGAAGAACAAAATAGGGACTTCCCTGGTGGTCCAGTGGGTAAGACTCCACGGTCCCAATGCAGGGGGCCCGAGTTCGATCCCTGGTCAGGGAACTAGATCCCACATGCTGCAGCTAAGGTCCTGCGTGCTGCAACTAAGACCCGGCGCAGACAAAATAAAAAATTTTTTTTAAAAATTGATAACAGCCTTTGGGGGTATAGAAAGAGTGCATATGACCTCTTGTGTTACACCCAGCTCTTGCCTCAGCTCCCCCAAATACCTAGAGATTTGGGATTGGTTACCAGCTGATCTCTAATCTCCTGGATATAAAGATTTGGAAATGTTCTGATCCAAAAAAAAACCTAAAAGAAAAGTAAGAAGAAATCTGGCTTTAAATGCTGCTTATTTCTTATTCATCATCTTCAAATATTGTCGACTGAATTACTGGCTTCCTGTTAGGTTTTGAGGATTTTTCCCCTTTGTGTATCTTCATGGAGAAGCCTGGCATCTCCACTTTTTCCAGCAGGAGTGGTTTTCTGCTTGAAGCAGGCCAATAGTGCCCAGGTCTAAGAGATCTAAAGAGTCAGAAAAAAATTCAAGCAATGGGCTTAGCTATGCATTTAGACATAGAGTCAGAGGATTATAAATCCAACCCAAAGCTGCATAGAAGTATGGAGCTGTAGGTTGCTTCCGCAGGGGACATACGAGAAAAATCGAAGGATGGCAGTTCAGCATAACGGAAGGAGTGTGAACTTTGGGGCAAGGTAGGCCTGGATTTGAGCCCCACATACTAGTTGTGTGGTCTTAGATATGTCATTTAACTCCACTAAGCCTTGGTTTCCTCTTTGGTAAAATGGGATTAATAGAAACCTTTGTTATGGAATTGTTAGCATCAGAGAGAATGCTTGAGGAATGCTTTGCACATTTCTCTTGAGAAATGGTAGTTATGATTTTGGGTTTGTGTTGAGAGTGATATGATAGACTCTGATGTTCCACCCAATCCTCTGGGAGTGCTGTTGGCAGTGGTCCACATCCAGTGACTGCTCAAGCAGGGGTGTACAAGGCCTGGCTATTTTGGTTCAACTTGAAATAACTCTGAAGGACCATTCTAGCTCCAGAGCTCTCCATAGTTCAGCCAAGTCGACACTAGGCCTGCATCGCAGCTCACCTTCTCCCTCTGCCCACTCCACCTTTCTTTCATAACTTTCCATGGGTGTCAATTCCAAGAGCACTCCTTAAAAACATCCTGCATGCTAAACTCCATCCCAGAGTCACTTCCTGTATAACCTGACCTGTGACAAACGACAAGGCAGGTATCCAATCCTATGTTATTAATCACCCATTGATCTGAAGCCCAAAGAAGATCCTGGGCACCTAGGTGCTAGGTGTCGGGAAATATTTTAGAAAGACAGGCAAAGCATCAGAAAAACTGTAAGGGAAAGAGGAAATACCTAGAGACATGTGGAATTTGCCCATGGGAAGGTGTCTGATAATTTACAGAAATTAAAAACATCCTAGGGCTTCCCTGGTGGCACAGTGGTTGAGAGTCCGCCTGCCGATGCAGGGGACACGGGTTCATGCCCCGGTCTGGGAAGATCCCACGTGCCGCGGAGCGGCTGGGCCCGTGAGCCATGGCCGCTGAGCCTGCGCATCCGGAGCCTGTGCTCCTCAACGGGAGAGGCCACAACAGTGAGAGGCCCATATACCGCAAAAAAAAAAATCCTAAATCCTATTCCACATGATCCCAGGAGCATGAAAGTGTTTTCCAATATCAACTTCCTGAAAGGAACTTGGCTCTGAGATTCACATCAATATAATTACACATATGTAATGATTAGTCTTTTCCAGTATCGAACTTTTAATTCCCTTTTCAATGGCAAGGACCCAGCTAGAGACCTTCCTGGAAGCAGAGCTGTGTTTCCCTTTCCCATGACTGTGTGTGGGTGACCAAGCAGTTATTTTGGAGCCGAGCTGTACTGCAGGCCACTTTCTGTTGCCTGGTGGCGTTTAGGCTGGGAGCCCCTTGTACCACTCAGGTGCAGGTGGAGTTAGAATCAGGAGGCCAGACAAAAGGTAATACTTGGGACTCCAATCCTGGAATAATTTCTAGGGTTAAGTTTGACTCTGCTTTGGACAGGGACTCCATCTCCAGGAGCAGTCTTATCCCAACACGATCCTTCTCTGTTCTTTCCTACACTGATCTCACTGGGTATTAGGAGTTGAAGACCCAGGAGGACCTCATCAGGGAAGATGAGCTACTGCTAGTCTTCAGCTAATAGCCTGGTCATATCATTTAGTAGCTAATCAACAAACACTTCCTGAGGATCAGGTACAAGGCCCTGGGCTGTGCGCTGTGAGCGCAAACACTGGGGAGCACACTTCTACCTCTCCTGGTAACAGACAGGAACAGGGACATGAACATGGAGAGGCAGCAGTAGGACGGGTGCATGGTACACACAGTGAGTGCCAGGAGATTGGAGGAAAGAAGATGGCTTTTCCCAAGTCACTTTTTCAGATGTCTCTAAATCCCATGTCTCTGCAGTCCTGAGAACGCTCAGGCAGTGCCTTGCCCATGGGAGGCCCTCAATAGATATTTACTGAGTTGAGCATTTTTCCCAGGGGTTCGTCATCCATTTTTTGGCCTTCAAATGACACAATATTCAGTTTGCAGCAGATGTGCAAAATTTTTTTCAGTGGTGACTTCTCTGCGCTGCCGTACAACCCTCAGGGGACTCTTGGTCTCAGTACTGGTGGCCTTGCTGTGCAGAGGCACAGAGATGACAGGGGTGTGCCAGAGACCTCGGGAGTGCTGCTGAGCTCAAGTCTCCCACCTCTCCTGCATTCACCCCTACTCTTCAGGCCGAAGAACTGCTGAAGGAGCTCTGGCACACGTCCACAAGTCTTGCCACCTCCGTTTGCTCTCTCCACCATACTGCAAGGCCTAGACCGTGGTTTCACCTGATGTCCTGGGGAGGTGATCACCCCACCCCACCTCCAGTGCATGTGAGGAGATACATTTCCAAGCCCAGGAATTATTCATAGACCAAGAGGTACCTGTTGCCGCTCAGCCACTGAAGTAATTATATCTGGAAGAACCCTCAGGAAACTTAAGCTCAGGGACTGGGAGGGCACTTACCTCAAAGCACATCCTTGACTCTTATCTCAGCCCAAGTTCAGAGGCTCTGCCTCCAGGCAAATTTAGGATAGTGTGGGATGAGGTTGGAAGGAACACCTTATCAGCCCCTTCCCATCTCTGTCATTCTCTACCCCTTCTTTACTAGACGGTTGAAGAGTTCTCAATCTTATATTCAGGGTCATGCAAAGAAAACTTCATTCCCCTCCCCAACCCCAGACTGTCACCCCTAAGGCCCTTTCATACAGAAATTCAGGAGCCCCACTGCCGCCTGGGATGTAGTCTAGGAAACAGTGGGCCTGGGGAGGACAGAGGGAGGCACAGCCTCAGCATCCAACCTGAGAAGATCCTGCAGCAGTTCCCTCTGTGTGAGGCTGGAGGTGTGCACTGGAGGATCTAAGAGGATTTTTTCTGTAGTTTACAGCAGAATGTAAAATGACCAGACTCGTAGTGGGATAACAGTTTCACATAATGGTCTTCACTGTCTGAGGCCTGCTAGAGGCAGTTTCCAGAATTGAATGAATTCTGTTTAGTTACTCTTCCCATTTACTTTGAGCAATGGCCCTGAGTTTTTCAAATTAATTAAACTAGTGATAAATGTCTTAATGAACATCCACCTTGTAAAGCTACCTGATTACTCTTTTTTGTTTTTTGGTTTGTTTTTTTTTTCCACTTATTTTATCCTCACTTAAGAGAAGATGGACCTGGAGTGTGATTACTCTGGTCAGCTAAGAACAGAATCAGAGACTCTGGGCACATAAAGGCGTAAAGGGACACAAGGTCATTTACACAGAGGGAAACTGAGACTCAGAGAAAGAAAGGACTTGCCCAAATTCTCTTGGGCTCAGAATTTGCTTTTCCTTACTCCCTCATGTCCCTGCTGCCCCAAACTCCCTGCTCAAAGCTGAACACAGAAGACTTTCCTCCCTGGCATGGAACATCCTCAGGGCACCTATCCCATACCCATCTACTTCCCCACCCACTGATGGAGGAGCGTCTGAATCCTCGCCCAGGAAAGAGGAAGGAGAAGGCTGGTCATGACAGCCAAGACGGAAGTCTGAGAACCTTAAAGAGCACAGATGCAGGAAGGAGGCAGCAGCAGGCACGGGTCTGGGGCAGCCACCAGCCCACCTGCTTCCTAGATGAGAGACCCTAGAGGCCAGGGGAGGAAATGTTCTGGAACAGACTCCCTGCCACTGATGACAAAACTGGGGTGAGAAGGGAGCTCTATCTCTGAATTAGGTTTGATGATACTTGCCAGCTTTATTTTCTGATGATGTAGCTCATGGCAAAAGGGCAGTGAATTTTGTGCTACTTAGCCATTGAAAGTAAATGGTGATTGGGGACTTGAACTTTCCAGCCAGAACTGGGCAGCTGCCCACTGTCATGAAAGGTAGAGTTTGAAAAATCTGGCAGGAAGGAGCAGAATTCCTCTGTAGTATTGAACCCACAAGCCTAGTGCTCTGAAGTTGGTACTCTTGGTACGTGAGAACATGAAAACTGAATAAAAAGTGAGAGTTGTGGGACTTCCCTGGCGGTCCGGTGGTTGAGACTTCGCCTTCCAATGCAGCAGGTGCAGGTTCGATCCCTGGTCAGGGATCTAATATCCCACATGCCTCACGGCCAAAAAAACACCAAAGCATAAAACAGAAGCAGTATTGTAACAAATTCAGTGAAGACTTTTAAAATGTTCCACATCAAAAAAAATCTTTAAAAAATAAATAAATAAACTGAACACTTAAAAAAAAAAGAATTGTACTGACAAAGCAGGAGCACAATTCTAGAGTGGTATTTGTCCTGGAGTTCAAATATCCACTTTTTCTCCCCCTTATCCCTGCAGTCCTTGCCCCGAGAGCTGCTAGTGACCAACAGGTGCTGGAGAAGGGTGGATCAAGTCCCATGATCCCCAGACCATCAGCATGGGCATCACCTTGATCTTGTTAAGCCCCATCCCAGACCCATTGGGCCAGATACTCTGGGAGAGGGGCCCAGCATTCTGTTTTAACAACTATCCAGGTGATTCCAATGCAGGCTTCAGTTAGAACCACTGGTCCAGAGCATGGTATGGTTCTGAATTTGCTTATTAAGGAAACTATTTTCAAGAGAGCTAGCCATTGCCTCCTACCTTACCTCCCCGCTCCATCCCCCTCCACCACTGGGACAGCTGCTATTGGGAGATCTGGGGTTTGCCCTATTGCTTTCCCAGGCCTCAGCATTTGTAAAATAAACCATCTTTCCACCACCTGCTTGGTTTCTGGCCCCAGCTGTCTCACTCATCTCCTGGGACTTCCAGTTTTGTTGTTCCAGTGAGGTTGTCTCCACTTAAATGGTGGGAAGGGGGTCATTCATCAGTGTGGCTTTGTACCATCAGTGGGACCACAGACCAAGAGCCGGGCCCTGGACCCTACCTCAGAGGCTTCTCTGCTCTGATGAGAGACTTTTCAAGGGAGGCCCTCGTTGTCCTTCTCAGGAGAAGCAATGAGAATGACCTGCCTGGTCCTAGCTAGAGACACCAGCAGCTGTGAGTGACTGAGTGAGCTCTGGGGAACTTGGGGCTCCAATCCAGGAGCTGTGAGCTCTGCTTGTTCGTACCTCCCCCTTTACCTGCCAGCAGGATGGGCAGTCACCTGCGGACTGCAGGGGGAAGAGTCTGAAGCTACAATTCACTCTTGTAGCTTTAATGCCAAAGAGAACCAATTATGGTTTTTGAAAGAGATCGGCGCTCTGGAGTAACTTAAATACACTTTTCCAATTTTTTTCTTTTTTTTCTAATTAATGCCAAGGCATTAAAAGGTATGGTGGCTGTTGGAACCGTGTCGTGTCTCATCCTCCACCTCACTCACTCCTTCCCGAGTGTTAGGAGCGTGTCGAGAGCATTATCAGAAGAAGCTCTGCCTTTGTCCCCATGGAATTAAATACAGCTGCCAGGCCTCCGAGGGGTTTGGGTTGATGGCATATATTTGATATTTTATACTTTTCTTCTGACCTAGTCTGGGGAAAATAGCCTTGGGATATGGAGAAGATGCAAATCTGTGCCTTGAGAGCCCTGCGGGGCAGATTTCCAAAACAGTGGCCAACCCCATAAGCTCGGGGACACTGCACAGGTGGACGTGTAGCCAGGACCCACCTGAGCGTTCTTGTCCAGGGAGGACTGGCCTCTGTTCCGTGAGTGCACAGCCCCATCGCTAAGGCTGTGTTATGTTCAAGTCCATTCAGCCTAAGGGAAGAAGGGGCCACAGGAGGCAGAGGAGGTTGGTAGGGAAAATGCACAGGGTTTTTATGTATATTATGTCTCTTGTTTTGAGCCTCACAATAATCCTTTGAGAGATGTAGTGTTAATCTTGTTTTGTAGCTAAGGAAACGGAAGCTCAGAAGGATTAAGGGACAGGTCTGAGGTCACAAGCTGAGAAGTGGCAGAGCAGGGCCTTGACTCCAAGCCCAGGGCTCATCCTCAGTGAACCTTCCCAGGGCCCTTCCCCTCTCTGCTCCCTTTGCCTCCACGTCAACTCCAAGGGAACGTGAGTGACCTGATAGGGTAATTGAAAAGGAGACTGCACCAGGACTCGGAAATCCTGGACTCTTCATTATTGGATGTGTCCAGCCTAGAACCCACCACATTTGTTGGTACTGGCCAATAAACAGTTTTCTGCTGAGGGGCAAGGAGACTGGGGGGAAGGCTGCAGGATTATGAGAACCAGTGAGGATGCTGAGCTTGACATGGTGCTCCTGACCGTGGCCACCGAGGCCACTCCCCTTAACCCCAGAAATTCCCAGGCTTGACAAATAGCATGTGCATTTGCCCTTTACAAAAAAAAAAAAAAGGCAATAAAATGTGTTGTCAAACTGTCTTTAGGGTTGGGTGCAAGGGGATGTCTATTGTATTTCCTTTTTAAGTAATTTATTTTACTGAAGTATAACTGATTTACAATGTTGTGCTAATTTCTGCTGTGCAGCATAGAGATTCAGTTATACATATATACATTCTTTTTCATATTCTTTTCCATTATGGTTTATCACAGGATATTGAATATAGTTCCCTGTGCTATACAGTAGGACCTTGTTGTTTATCCATTCTATATATAATAGTTTGCATCTGCTAATCCCAAACTCCCAACTATGATAATCTCTAGGTCTGTCTATGTTGCTGCAAATGGCCTTAATTCATTCTTTTTATGGCTGAGTAATATTCCATTGTATATATGTAGCATATCTTCTTTATCCATTCATCTGTTGATGGACATTGAGGTTGTTTCCATGTCTTGGCTATTGTGTATAGTGCTGCTATGAACATAGGGGTGCATGTATCTTTTTGAATTATAGTTTTTTCTGGATATATGCCCAGGAGTGGGATTGCTGGATCACATAGCAACTCTATTTTTAGTTTTTTGAGGAACTCCCATACTCTTTTCCATAGTGGCTGTACCAGTTTACATTCCAAGGGGTTGTCTATTTGCCCCAAAACGCTGGGCTTTCTTTACAAATTATCTGAAGCAACGTTGTAGGCATAGTTGTATGAGAGGGTGAGTGTGTATGTGTGTGCGTGTTTGTGTGTGTGTGTGTGTGTGTGTGTGTGTGAGAGAGAGAGAGAGAGAGAATATGAGCTTCACACAAATACAAAGTGTTGAGTTTTTTTCTAACAAGCCTGGCTGAGTTTTCAGTAATTCTATAGCTGTGATATGACTAGTCCACTGAGGTATTCAGCACTGGCTGGAAAAATACAACCAAAATTTATTCCATCAATAGCAAGAAACAGTGACGCTTCAAAGAGTCACTTTACTGTAAAAGTGGCCTCACCATGAGAAAGATAGACGAGTTTGCTTTCCTTCAGGCCCAACTCAGGTTTTTTGTCCTTCTGGTAACTTCACCAGATACAAGGAATCCACATAGGAATGGGGACGCCTTGGCTCTTGAAGCATCGTCACTGATATCTCAGTAAGTCTAGCCCTCTCGTTAGCCCTGCTCTTACAAGCTCTATGACAGCAGGTTTGAGGATCTGCTCAGAGGGTCTTAACTGCCCTTGTTGAGTCTGGCTTGGACCATCTATGCTAACAGAACACGTAGTCCTCCCTCCCATGCCGTTGACTTGCACACAGTGACCTCCACGTTCCAGACGGAATGTGTTTTGCCTGCCCCACGTGCATGTCCTCTGCCTACCACACCATGTGGCGCTGAGCTCAGCCAGTTCTCTGACCCAAGCAAGGACTGCCAACAGGGCTGCCTGAGGCCCCATGCCTGGCATCTGAACCTACAGATATCTATTTGCATCATGAAAAGCACCCAGTTCCCTCAGTTTGCCTGTAGAATGGCTGGTTATTGGTGCAAGAAGGTGCTGCGTTTGTTAAGGACTAGCTGGGGCCAGTGGCTGCAGGAGTCTGGGTGACCACTGTTCCTCTCTCCCTGTGAACTCTCTGGGTGACCACTGTTCCTCTCTCCCTCTCTTCCTCTCTCCTCTCTCCCTCTGAACTCTGCCTTCCCTCCTCAGGGCCGGACCTCTCCCTCAGGAGCCACATGGCCACCTGGCTCCAGGGCAGCCTCCTGGTGCTACATTCTAGGTACCAAGTACCTGCACGGGCTCCATCGTTCCCAGCCTAACTGCCGAGCTCTCGAGTCCATCTCCTCTGAGAGTAGGGAGCGAGGGCCTGCATGGGGCTAAGCTCTGGCCCTGCTGCATGGGGGCAAACCGCTATATGACACAGTACAGCTGCATTTCTCCCTGCAATTACCCTCCCTCATCTTCTACCAGAGCGAGCTGGCTGCTTTTCTAGCCGCAGCCTCAGCAGTTCCTGGGCAGATTTTGTTGGTTTATGACTAAGCAAGAAAAGTGGGCTCCTGGGCCAGAAGCTCGGCAGGAGTTCTGTCCCTTCAAAGAAAATGTAAATTGGCATGGAAGGTGCAGAGGTTAAGAAATCTGGGGGCCTGCTGTTAGCATTTGTGCCCCTCTCGTCCCTGAGCCTCAGAAAGCCAGGCCACTTGTAGTGTGCGAACACAGGGGCAGGACCGCACCCCAGTGATTGATTCACACTTCTCAGCTCAGTGTACTCATGCCCCAGCCCTGAGAAGATGAGCTGATGTGGCTGTTCCTCTGTGACATTAAAGTGCCTTTTTTTTTTTTTAATTTATTTATTTATTTTTGGCTGCTTCAGGTCTTCGTTGCTGCACGTGGGCTTTCTGTAGTTGCAGCGAACGGGGGCTACTCTTTGTTGCGGTGCACGGGCTTCTCATTGCGGTGGCTTCTCTTGTTGCGGAGCACGGGCTCTAGGTACACGGGCTTGAGTAGTTGTGGCACATGGGCTGAGTAGTTGTGGCTCGTGGCTCTAGAGCACAAGCTCAGTAGTTGTGGCACGTGGACTTAGTTGCTCTGCGGCATGTGGGATCTTCCCGGACCGGGGCTCGAACCCGTGTCTCCTGCATGGGCAGGCGGATTCTTAACCACTGTACCACCAGGGAAGTTCCGACATTAAAGTGCTTTTACACAGCACCTGCTCCTGAACCTGGCAGACGGCTGCACACACATGCCCTTAGACGACACGGATAAGGAAAGCCAGCAAGTCTTTGGCCTACAAGAAATGTAAATGTAAAGTTAAGACAGAAAAGAGGCTAGGATGCCATCCCACCCCTAGGGTGCTGGGTGCCTTGTCCCTCCCTCTCAGTCCCCCAAGGACAACTTGTTCAGCTCTTGCTTCCTCCCCCAGGCACCCCCCATCCTGGCATGGCCTTTCCGCACCCCTGGACTCTTGTGCTTTTGGAGGGCAGGTGCCCACCTCCTGCAGCCTTCCACCTCCCCTCTGCCTTCTTGAAGGGCCGTGAAACCATGGCCAGCTCCCCTTTAACTGCATGTGGCCCAGGATCTGAGAAAGTTGTGATGGCTCATGCCCCCTTCACGACTCAGGTAGTTTTTACTCACAGGTAAGCTGGATTGAATAAGGCCTCACAGGTAAGCTGGATTGAATAAGGCCCAGTGAGTGGGGAGCTTTCTACATGTTAGCTCCTCTTATCTGGATGCACCACGCCAGAGTCCCTGGGATTGACCCTGTGATGGGTTAAAAAAAAAAGCGGTTCTCCTACCCAAGGGTGTTGACTGTGAGGCAGAAAATGCAATTAACCTTGACCAGTTTAGGTCACTGGCCCAAGCCTGCTTACTGCTTGCTGCTTCAGTGCCTTCCCTAAAGAACAGACAAACCATAGAGAACTAGAACCAGGCCCTCCAGGAAGGAGACCAATATGAATTCTCTTGACCTCTGAGTTTCAAAATGATTCTAAAGGGCTCATGAATCATTCTGAGCACCATATAGAGAGAATTAAAAGGATGCATGTGTACGTACTATTATTTTCAAATGTGTGTAGGTGCTATTGTGGTTCATAAAATGTAAATTTAGTTTTTAGATGGGTGCTTAATACGTTATTTTGACCCACTAATGTCCTTGTGAAGAGAATAACCTCTGAGGTTTAGCTGGATTAGGGTGCTCTGCCTCAGCTCGCTTGTCCTGAAGATAAACGGCCTCAGGCTTGGAGCCCCGACTTCGTGACTAAACAGTAATCACCTGTCAGCGTGAGTGCCTGTTTCTCCAGTATAATCAATGGCACAACATTGAGCACACAACACACGGGTTAGCATAGCACCAGGGCAACTGCCAGCAAAGGGAAAAGGAGACAGAACTCACTGGACTTTGCCGTCCCACCAAAGGAGAAAGCTGGCTGCCAGAGAATATTCCAGAAAGCCCCAACTTAAGGCAGGGAGACCACGGAGAGGGAATCCTAGGACACGGCTGGCATCTGGAAGTGCAAGGCCAGGAAGTTTTAAATTCCTAAACCCTAGGCCCTGCCAGAGGCTTGCTGTAGAAACCCACCATGAGGGGGCAGCTGAATGTGACTTCCCCCCCAAAGACTGCCTGGGGCCACTCCACCAGCCACAGGAGTGGGTGCTCCAAGGGAGGGGCGATTGCAACTCTGTGTGAAAGGTGTTCCAGCGGCTCTCAGTAGATCCTGCCTTTGTGTTTCTTCTGGGGTTTTAAACTTCATGGGATTCCGCTCTAAGGAGGAGCTCTGCTCCTACCTTTCTCCCTTCCTTCCCTCCAGCCTTGGAGACACAGCAAGGGAAGATGCTTGTCTTCATTGGTCTCCACAAGAGCCTCGTAGCTCAAAACCATGCCTCCACCACGGGTAGGTGGGAACCTGAGGGAACTCTGACTTCATGGTGGGGAGCAGGGGTTTCACCAGATGCTGAGAAATAATGATAAAAAGATCCTTTTTCACTGATAAAGGGAATGTACAATGGGATGTGTCTTTTTTTTTTTTTTTACAACTACCTAAAGAGAAAAGCCATGCTTCCTTTTTCTTCCTGTGAAGTGGAAGAACTCTGAGGTTGGATCTGCTGAATTTAATGTTCTTACCAGCTAAGAGCCCTACAAGTGTATTTGAGCTGACAACCCATGAGTATAAGTTTTTGTGGAAGACATGATTCTTTTTTTTTTAAACATCTTTATTGGAGTATAATTGCTTTCACACAATGGTGTGTTAGTTTCTGCTATATAACAAAGTGAATCAGCTATACATATACATACATCCCCATATCCCCTCCCTCTTGCATCTCCCTCCCACCCTCCCTGTCCCACGCCTCTAGATGGTCACAAAGCACCGAGCTGATCTCCCTGTGCTATGCGGCTGCTTCCCACTAGCTATCTATTTTACGTTTGGTAGTGTATATATGTCCATGCCACTCTCTCACTTCATCCCAGCTTACCCTTCCCCCTCCCCGTGTCCTCAAGTCCATTCTCTGTGTCTGCGGGAAGACATGAGTCTTATCAAAAGTCCATGTGATTTCTATCACAGAGGCGCAATTTCCCCATGGCTGCCCCAGGTTTCTGCTAATATGGCTGTTGTATGTAAGGAAGCGAACTTCTTCAGCCATTAAAACTCACACCAGGAGGGACAAATTAGGGGTATGGAATTAGCAGATACAAAGTACTATTTATAAAATAGGTGAACAACAAGGATATACTCTATACCTCAGGGAATTATACCAATTATCTCGTAATAACCTGTAATAAAGTATAATCTGCAAAAGTACTGAATCACTGTGCTGTTCACCTGAAACTAACATAATATGTAAATCAACTATACTTCAATTAAAAACAAAAAAATCACCCCAGCTGATCACAGTACAGTAGCCAGCTTGGTGCAAAGGACAATTTGTAGAGAAAAATATTCATAATATGCAACTGTCTCTTAGTATTCCATTTCAATTGCTTTGAGAGAGATAATAGTACAGGACATGCTGCTTGAGACAGGGTTAAGCATATTTTCTCTGTTCCCAGAACCTTAAAAATGACTTTAAACTCTTCCCACACTCTGGGGCATCAGTAAGGAAAGAGTTGACAGCCCCTGCCCACAGTGACAGTTGTTGACGGAGTCCTTTGAAAGACCTGGTTTGTGGCCCACTGCCCTGAAGTCCCCGTGTGATTCATAACAAGGCTCTGTTGTGAGAGTAGCTCTTGCTGGTGGGAGACAGAAGGGTGTAAGAATGGGGCCAGCTGCCTCAAGGTTATGTTGTGGGCGGGAGTGTGAGGCCGGCAGAAGAGCAGGGGAGGTGCCCACATGGCACCACCTTCCTTAGTTGAGCTGTCCACTCACTCATCCTTCCAATCCTGCAAGGGTAAGCTTCTTAAGATACTTGCTGAGAGATCTGATATCCTGCCCTAGTTCTCCTTGGCAAAGTATAGGGTGAGCTGGCAGAAGGGACAGAGGTGAGGGGTAAACCTTTTGAGGTCTTAAAGATCTGTCCATTCCAGGAGCAGGGCCAGGTCCTTCTGTAATTACCCATGGCCTTGGGCCTTATCATAGGTGAGATAGTTTGGATCTTATAAGACCACCTTGATTTGCATGCGGAATTAAACACAGACCCACCAGAGACGAGCATCTCAGCTGAGCTGTGGAGACCACTGGGGACAGGCCCAGAGATGCTGTCTTGCAGAGCTCCAGCTGTTCTGACACTTCCCTGCAAGTCATTCTCCCAGCTCATCAGAGATACCCAGGCAGGTCCCTGAAGAGAAGGTTATGGGTTTAGAAATGGCCTAATTTCTTGACATTGCGTAAAACCTTTTAGCCACCCCTCCACCTTCTATCCATTGATTCAACAAATAATTATTGAGGACACACCGGCCATATGCCAAGCCCTGTGCTAAATTCTGGGGGAGGGCTCCTACCCTCATGAAAAGTATGGTGTAGAAAGGGAGCAGATGATAAATAAGTAAACAAATCAACAAGATAATGACAGTCAGTGCCATGAAGGAAATAAACAGGATAAATAAATGAGATAGACAGTGACAGGGAGGGGCTGTTCTGTAGGGAAAGACCTCTCTGCAGCAAGGACATTTGAGTTGAGACCTCAAGGAGATGAAGAGCTGGAGGAAGGGCATCCCAGGCAGAGGGGGGTACAAAGACACAGAGGCAGAAAAGCCTTGGCATGCTCAGGAACAGAGAGATGGTGGCCGGAGAGTGGTGAGAAGAATGATTTGGGGTGAGTTCAGAGAGGAGGCAGGAGCCAGGTCATGTAGGGCCTTGGAGGCCGCGGTCAGAGCTTGGATTTTATTCGGAGAGCAAGAGAAGCCCCTTGCTGACAGTGTCACACAGGAGTGGCAAAGTCATTAAAGATCACTGTGTGCTCGCTGCAGTTAAGAGCTGTGAGGCATATCTATATGTGCTGCTACAGAAAGAGTCACAAGATACCCTACGTGGGGAAAAATCCCAAGAAGCAGAATACAGTATAAAATATGCTGCTAATGTCTTTTTAAAACAGGAGATGTATATGTATATAGGCTTGCCCGTGTATAAAGTAACCTCATTAAGGATACCCAAGAAGCTGGTGAGGGTTTGCTTCTGGGGATGGGGAACTGCAGCATAGGTAAAAGGGAGACTCTTCATAGTATATTCTTTTGTAAGTTTGAATATCTTACTACGTGCCTGTATTACTTATTCATTAAAAAAAGACAGTTTGTCTAAATTGCAGTCACCCTGGCCGCCATGTGGAGAGAGGGTGAGCACAGAAGCAGAGGACTGGCTAGTAGGCTCTGGCCGTGGTCCAGTTGAGAGGTGGTGGTGGCTTCACCTAGGGAGTTGGTGATGGGGATGCAGAGAAGCAGGAGGATTCATGATGCACTTTAGAGGCAGAGCCAGCTGGACTTGGTGAGTTCCACACGACAGTCCAGAGGAACGCTGTGTGCATTATAGGTGGGAACTGGGCCTACCTGACTCTTATCTGCCTTCTCTGTCATCTTTGTAGAAGGAAGGGTTCTTGGGCTCCTTCCAGGTGCTGAAAGCCTCAGAATTCCTGAGAATGTTGAATCCATCACAATATGGAGGACATAGTTATGGACATGTGCCCCTTTCACATCCTCATGCAACTGTTACAAACGATTTTTAATGACCATCAAAACAAAGTTACACTGAAGAAGCCCGCCCATTTCTCAATGGAGCTTGCTTTCTTTGCAGAGAGATGCCAAAGGCCAATACCTGTTTGACCTTCTTTGCCACCACCTGAATCTGCTTGAGAAAGACTATTTTGGGATCCGCTTTGTGGACCCTGATAAGCAGCGGGTAAGTCAATATTCAAAGCACAGTTGGAGGAGAGGGTTGGTCAGTAAGCCTGAGGCCCTGAACTGTCTGTGTCACTCATGTTCAGAGTTTAGCCGCAGGAGTCGGGGACCAACCGGACCCTGCAGTTCGGTGTCATCTCTTCAGATCATATTGTGAGACGTGGAAGACCCTGTAGCAGAGCTCAGCCGGAGTGGTCCATCGTTTTTTAGATGCTGAAATGGCAGCCTCGAGAGCTGAAGTGATTTGCCCAAAGCTGCCCAGTTAGAGTCAGGGCAGCTGGGCAGGTGTTGTGGTCTCAGAGCCCAGGTCACAGGCTGAGGCTGTCCTGCCCGTCTCTAGTAAATGGGCTGATTCGCCTTGTTCTGGTTAGGAAGGGTCTCACCTGAGTGCCACAAGAACCCAATCTGGGCAGGACAGAGATGGAGCCGAACTGACGCGGGCTTTTCAGCCCTTGCAAATCCTGCAGTTCTTGTTCTGCTCTACACAACGTGGGCGGCTCTACAGACACAAGGCATTGACAAGGACTGTGATATTCTGGACAGATACAGAAACAAGGCCCCTGACTACTCCTCCAGCTTCATCTCCCCAACCGTCTCCACCCTGCTGTGGCCCTACCAGATGATACTGTGGCTCTCCACACACGTCAGACTTCTCCTCTTCAGAGCCTTCACCTGTACAGTTCTCCTCTGGAACATCGCTTCCCCTTTCCTCACTTCTCTACTCTCCACACTTTCCTTCTGGCTAACTCCTTCTCACGTGTAAGGTCTCAGCTTAGGCTTTGACTTCTTCCCGGAAGCCTTCCCTAACCCCTACTCTGACTGAGGGGCCCCTCTGATGTGCCCCCATGTGCCCTGTTCTACCCCTATTGGAGTAGAACTTATTACACCATGCTGGTATCGCCTGTTTGATTACCTGTGTTCCTTGCAAAAATATGAGTTCCACGAGGGCATGGACTTTATCTCATTCATCACTGTAACCCATGGAACTAGCACAGGGCCTAGAATGCGGTGGATTCTCAATAAATATCTGCTGAAGGGATGATGAGTGGGTGAGTTAGTGGGTTATAGTGCCATGTTCCTGCCCTCCACTTGCCCAGCTACCCTTCAGGCCCACACCTGCAGTTCCTATAACTTCCGTCCATCAGCCCTTTGCTCTGTGTGGGAAGGTTCTCTCTGGCATCCCCACCGAAGTGGGAAAGTATGCAGAAGCATTCAGGCCTCACTGCCTCCCTTCCCCACACCCACTGTCGTCTACCATCCTCCAAAAGCACTGTCACCACGAGCCCCAGAGGGCCCCCCTTTCATGGGTCCACACATTTTTTTCATAGCTCCAAACATAAGCTTCATCTCTGTCACCACTGGGGACCTTGGAGCCCCGGAGGGTGCAGCCTCCCACCAGTGCCCAGGGCCACAGGTAACTCCCTCTCCAGGCCAGAATCAGGTTGTGTTTTTTGTTTCATTCATTCATTTACTAATTATTTGGCTGCATCAGGTCTTCATTGCTGCTCCCAGGCTTTATCTGTTTGCAGCGAGCAGGGGCTACTCTTCGTTGCAGTGAGCAGGCTTCTAACTGCAGTGACTTCTCTTGTTGCGGAACACAGGCTCTAGATACACGGGCTTCAGTAGTTGCAGCACGTGGGCTCAGTAGTTGTGGCTCGCGGGCTCTAGAGCGCAGACTCAGTAGTTGTGGTGCATGGGCTTAGTTGCTCTGCAGCATGTGGGATCTTCCCGGACTAGGGATCGAACCCGCGTCCCCTGCATTGGCAGGCGGATTCTTAACCACTGCACCACCACAGAAGTCCCCAGGTGTTGTTTTGTTGTTTGATGCTCTGAACCGCTGTGTCTCCAGATCACATTTAGGGTTTTATGCTGAAGACTTGAGCTGTAGGAAAGAAACCAAAGCCTGAATCTGTTTCGTTTGACAAGCCGTGCCCCACTTTGCTGCCATGTTTCATTCCTCCTGGCTCAGCAGAATTTTGAGCATCACCAGTGTTTGAGGAGTGTTGAGGTCAGCCCCTCACCCTGTAAAGGCCCCACTGTCTTGGCATAAATACTATCCTTAGCTCTGGACGATAGTATAAGACCCCCCAAAGTGCCACGACACCAGGAAGCTACATGTCCTCACGTGCTCTAGGTGTCCATTCACTCTGTAATGGTAGAGTCTTAGACTGTTTTTACAAAGGGATTTTGTTGTTGTACTTTGTTTATTTTTGGGAGTCAGAGCTGTTTCTCCTTAAGAAGGAAGACCAGTTACCCCAAGGTCTCTTCATCTCCCAAAGGCAGTTGGCATATGAAGAAAAAAGGGTAAAATGTATCCTGTTCATTATTTTTTAGTTGGATCAGCATGTGCTTGAGGAGGATAAGAGAGTATGTTGAGATGACAAAGATTAAAAGCCAAAGGAGACAGAGAAAAATAAGGAAATGGGGAAAAGGAGAAATAAACTTTCACGGAGTGACTCCTTTGTGCCAGGCTCCACGCTGGGCACAAATCTAGATCTTTCAGCCAATGGACGTTGAGTGATGAGGTGTATCAGGCACGAAGCGAAGAGCTTCACATGTGTTATTCCATCCTTACCATGAATGAGATGAGTATCCGCAGTTATACCATCCATTCTCCAGATGAGTGGACGGTCTCGGACAGGTTATGTAACTTGCCCAAGGCAAGTGGCAAAGCCTGTCTCCTGCTCAGACCTGCCTGATGCCAGAGCCTGTGTGGTTTCTGGGGGTTCCATGCTGAATTCATACCCTATAGCCTCTAAAGTGACATGATTCTGTGCTTTTATTGAGGGTTTAAGGAGAGCAGGGAGGCTTGAGAGGGTCCTTGAGAGCTGTGGGGTAATGGACCTGTAAAGAATTGTCCTAGATCAACTGATCACGATAGAGATGGAGGAGATGAGCTCCCTGCGCCGCCCCACCCCAGACCTCTTCCCCTGAGCACCAGGGCGGCAGAGCCCAGCGTTCACATCCATCCCATCATCGCTTGCTCTGCAGGGGTCTCCATGGGGTCTGGGATTTCTCTGGTCCCTCCTGGAGGAGCTGCCCTCACTCCCTCTCCCCTGTTCCTGACTCAGGCCCTGGTCTCAGACTATTCTCACCCTCCCCTCCAAGCCCCCAGAGTCTGAAGATTGTACCACCTTGGCTCCTTCACCCAAATGCAGGAGGAAGCTCTGCTCTCTGAACCTTCTTTTTACTCTTCTCCTGACCCCAACTCCCCAACCCAATGTTATCAATTTGCTAGTGATTCTGGGACCCAGATATAGGCAGACAGCTGCAGAAGGTAACTCTGGCCATCACCATATTTGGAGGATCCTGTCAAGATTTCTCTACCAGACCCTCTCTTGGACAAGCTTTCCGCCTTCTTTCCACCTGCTCCCGGTCTCCTCCAGCCTCACTCCTTTCTGGAGCTCACACTCCAGTGCAAACTAAAGTCTTCTCTCCTGCTATTGCCAAGGGGAATAGCCTTTCGTCATTCAGCCTCTCTGCCTTCTGCTGATAATGGATCTATCATTGCACTTAGCTTCTATCTATCTTCGTTTATTTATTTTAATCTATCGGTCCAGTGCCTCAGGGCATTTAGTTTTCTGAGTCCCCGACACTTGCTGTGTTCTTCTCACTGTCCAAAATTCTGGTGTGCTCCACACAGACAGGCCTCCTCCACCGTCACAGGCATGGTCTGGAACCCCAGTTGTTTCCATGCAGTTTCATCTCCTTGCCTTTGCTTCCCTGTGAAGCCAAGCCGCGGTGGGCCGTGTAATGTGAGAAGGACCTCTTAACCACACTGAGTGGCTATAATGAGTTGCCAGCCTCGTGGGAACTCAGATCAGAGGAAGCAAGAGAGCAGGATGTCAGCCCAGATTATCCATGTGGAGCTGACAGGAGAACTAGCTCTTGGTGGGTCCATTAACTGTGTGACCCACGGCCCAGCCCAGAAGGTGAGAGCTGGGCATCGAGGGAGGCCAGGATGCGTCTGCGTGGCCCTGCCTGCTTTCCTGCCAGAGGGAGGACTCTGCCAGACGTTTTACTAAATAGGAGTAGTCAGAAAAGAGGGAGGTGTGGACCTGGTTCCTTCTCCTGTTCTACAGCTGCACATTGAACACTGAGCTGGGCACCAGTGATACAGTGGTAAACAAGATAGAATTTTCTGCCCTCACAGAGCAGTGGTTTTAAGCTACTTCCAGATAATCAAGCCCCAAATATCAACAGTTCTAGCTCTCTGCAAATTAGCAAGGTTCCTGATTATCATAAAAGCAACAAGCATCAATAGTGCATTTTATAAGGCATCCATGTAGAAGTGGGAAACTGATATAGAACATTCTCGTTGCTTCCTTTCCCAAACGTAAGTGCCATGGGAAAAAATGCATTGCTACTATGTCCTGCCTCTGTGAAAATCCAGGGGAAACAGGATACTACACATTGATTGTGGTTAGTTATCTTATGAGACTTAGATTTTAAACATCCCTGGATGCCAAGGAATCCTGAGGATGTATTCCCTAACACAAGGGTTGGCAATGCGTTGCTCAAACAAAGATCAGATATACACCAGCCATCCCTGCCTTCTCAACATTTATGAAATTCCACCTGCCAGTGCTTTCTAGAGCTGCTACCAATAGCCTCTGTGTGTCATCCTGTCCCCACTGCATAACACAAACACAACCCATTAAAGGGAGTATTTCCCTACTAAAAATCCAGGTGGGGCTCTGTCCCCATCACACATAGGTGCATTCATTTGTGCCTACGGGCATGCCAGAAACATGGCTTGGAACTCTGGCGCCCTACGTTGGAAGGCGGCATTGCCAGGGAAGCCCAGAAATGGCATCTGAAGCTGGATCTCTTCCCCCCTTCACAGCTGGTTCCATGGGGAGCTTATTTCAGAAAATCATATCATTCTGTACTCTCCAAGCCTACATATCACAAGCTTCTGAGCTGCTTTCACCCTGGGCTACAATCTGTCTAGTTTTTTAAATTGAATAAAACAAGTTATATTTGACACTGCTTCTCATTAGGGCTTTCTTGTTCTGTGTTCTCTGTTTCAGCATTGGTTGGAGTTTACAAAGTCTGTGGGGAAGCAGTTGAGATGTAAGTATTGTCCATGAAAAGATGGAAGCCTCACCCCTGGGGAGGGTGGGAGGAAACCTCCCACTTGCAGTGAGTCTTGGGAATTTTCCACTGTTCTAAGTGTAAGTTGGCCCTAAACATGTGAAGATTTTCTTCAGATGGTTCAGAGACCTGTGCATCCCAGTGGGGCGGGGAGCCCAGTCATCTTCCTGGGAAGGTCTTCCCGATGGGCACCTCTTTTTCTCTGCAGCCCAGCCTCCATTCACCATGTGTTTCCGCGTGAAGTTTTACCCTGCAGACCCTGCTGCCCTGAAAGAAGAAATAACCAGGTAAGGCTGAGCCCATGTCCCTCAGCCTCTAAGACTTGTTGGAGAGGATAGGAAAGAGGGACTGTAGCTTCCTAGATCCTCTACTTTGGAAGCTCCCAACTCTGATAGGCAAGGAATTCTTCCTAAATATAGCCTTACTTCTATATTTCATTTCCACATGCTCTCTTTGCTCATCCCCTCAGCAGAACTGCAACGGAGTGAGCTTCTTTCCTTTAAGAATACTTCACCTTAGGGCTTCCCTGGTGGCGCAGTGGTTGAGAGTCCACCTGCCAATGCAGGGAACACAGTTAAAAAAAAAAAAAAAAAAAGAATACTTCACCTTAAACTGGTCATCTGCAAAAGAGTCTGGAGTAATGAATTAATCAAAAGCATTTTTTCTTTTACCAATGATGTGGCCACCATGGATGTTTTTGGAGACGGCCGTGTTGCTGCTTATTTGGGGGCTTGAAATAGACTCCAGCGGCCTAATGTACTTGGGAAATGGCAAAGCAGGACGCTGAAAAACGAGCTGGGTAACACTGAAGATTTTAAATCCAAGTGGGTGACCTCCCATGTGCTTATGGATCAGGCCCGTGATAAACTCTTCATTGTGGGGATCGTGTTCTGTGGCAGGCAGCTACAGGGAATGAATCCTGTCTCATCCAGCACCACTTGGGGATGAGAAAGAACCTCTGTGCCCACACCATCCTACAAGAGGGTCAATGAATTGGAGCTTCAAAGCTCCCCCAAGGGTTTTGTGTATCTAAGCCAAATTCACTCTAAAAGTCTGACCTCAGAGATTTAGAACTCTCTGAAATGGGATCTTAATTTTTATATTAGAAAGATGTAATTTGGACATTAGCAAAACCTTGATGTTACCTTGTAAAGGGTGGAGCCCGAGGTGAAGAGATGATGCCAGGGAATCCTAGAGCCATGGAAGAGACAGCTCTGCCAGCTCTGCCCCCACTCCCTAAAGCCTTACAGACAGCAAAGATTGGGACGAGGCCATTGCCAGTGTAGAGACTGCTTGTCCTCTAAGGCCTTGAGACCTATTTCTAGATCCCGAACTCCACATGAGCCCCAGTGGAGGTTGAGGAGAATCTTGCGAAGGAATCAAAAGGATCAGGAAAGTTGTTTCCTCCAGATGCTCTGAGTGCACCCACCACCCACTTTAAAGCACTGAGGACAGTGAAGTGTGTAGTTACAACCAAGTCGCGTGCTCCTTACTGGGCACAGGGAAACTGCAGGCTCTGCTCATCCATGTGGAAGTGGGTGTGGCCCCTACTTTGCCTGTGAAAACCAAGCTCATCCATATTAATGAGCAATCCTGTAGCTTTAGGCAGGAGAGTAAGGGTAGAACCACTGTGTTTAACAACTTAAACAGAGAGGAGTTTTGGTAAAGCACTAGCCTGCCCTGCTCATGACTTCCAGAGTGCTTGCCACAGTTCTGTACCTGCCCCTCCTTCCCCGCTTCCCTCCCCCTCCCCCCTTTCCTTTCCTCCCTCCCTCCCTCCCCACCTTTCTCTCCTGAAAGAGGTGATGGTGCCAGGGCAGACCCAGAAGTCCACGCTCCTGTCCACATGTCAGGGCAGATTTAACACAACTTTGTTGAGAGCCTAGCACCTAGCCTCCTAACACCTCGCATCAGGATCACCTTTTCTGCACCTCACTGGACCAACAGTAAGGATGAGAGGGTTTGGTCTAACAACTCAGAGGGCTGCCAGTGACAGCACGACAGACACACGGCTTTCTGATTTGATTAAAGGACAAAAATATATAGTTCTCTTGGCCCTTAGGAGGAGGTCTTTTTCTTTTTTAAGATTTCTTTTTGATGTGTGGACCATTTCCAAAGTCTTTATTAAATTTGTTACAGTATTGCTTCTGTTTTATGTGTTGGTTTTTTTAGCTGTGAGGCATGTGGGATCTTAGCTCCCTGACCGGGGATCAAACCCACACCCCCTGCTTTGGAAGGCAAAGTCTAAACCACTGGACTGCCAGGGAAGTCCCAGGAGGAGGTCTTAACAATACAATTTTCTAAAACAAATGTCACTACATGATGCTAATGTACAGACCCTCCTACCCAAGGAGCAGCATAGACCAGGAGGCTCAGATCCTGTTTCTGCTACTTCTTGGCTATGTGGCCTTGGACATAAAATAGTTAACTTCTCTGACCTTCAGATCCCTTATTTATAAAATGAGGATAGTAATAGTACCTCCCAGCTTCGTTGGGAGGATTAATCACTACATGGGGTTGTGTACTTCTTAATACACCCCCCAGGGAGCCTGGCACTGAGCAAAGGCTCACTGTTTACTGCCAGGTCAATTACATGGTCCGTGGACCTCAGGGGCTCTGCATGGGGCACAAGTACAGTTGGTTCTGGCTTTTCTCCCTTGTTTATGTGATAATCCCCACTCCTTTTCTGTCCTAGCTAGAGTCCTAACACTTAAGCAGCTAACTTGTGAGGACTGGGAAAGCCATGGCCAGGCCTCTCTCCAAGTCAGCAAACTTCAAAGACACTGGCAAGCGTGTGAGCTCCTGCCCCTTCCGCATGCAGCTGTGCCCATCATCCTCGACTATTTTCCCCTTGCTCTCTGCCTCACCAGCCTTCCTTCCCTAGAGGGCATTTTCCAAGCGTTGTCAGGTGTGCGGACCTCAAGGTGCCTGGGCCTGATTTGGAGTCTTTGTGCCTCCCCCTCCCTGAGGTGTTCTGTGGAGGCCCTGGTCTTCGCTGCGTCTTTATCCTCATTCACATCCCTGCTGCTCTTAAAAGAGTGGGTACCTGCCCCGGCCTCATTCAATACCCATAATTCATTACTGGCTTAGAGCTCTCCACCCCACCTTCCTGCCAAACTAATTTAGCTGTCAGTGTGGTTTTTTCCCTGGCAATATCAGTCCTAAATTTCGCTGCCATCTCAGCTACTCCCATAAAGCCAGGCTTAGAGGAGGGGATGAAGAAGAACTGTGCTTCAATTTATCTCTTGGACTCTTCCCAGATGATAAATTTAGTTGCCAAATCCTGATTAATCTCTTTTGTCATTTTTTAAATAAATAAATAGATTTTCTTGTCTGAGCTAGAGACAAGGCAGAGAAAATGGGGATTAGGCACCAGATAGGCACCAGATTTAGCTTTTAACAAGGGCTGCAGGTGTTCGAACTCATTGAAAGATCAAGTAATAGAAGGAAACTGAGTGCACATGGGGCCCCGCCTTCCAAGGAAGCAAACTGCCTGACACATGTTTGAGCAGGTGCTCAAAAAATGTTAATAGACTTTTCAGGTCATTTATTTTTTTAAAAAAAGTTAATAGAGTTTATAGGTAATGTATTCCATCAGTGAACATCACTTGAGCCTAGCGTAGGCTAAGATGGGTTGGCAAACTTTTTCTGTAAAAGACCAGATAGTAAGTATTTTAGGCTTTGTGGGCCATATGGTCTCTGTCGCAACTAATCTGTTCTACCATTGTAATGCGAAAGCAGCCACAGACAGTACATACATGAATGAGCCTGGCTCTGTTCCAATAAAATGTTATTTTATCTCACTGGGGACTCTGGTGGCAGGTTTAGTGTGCCAATCCTGGGAGAAGGAATCAAAAAGATCTGAGTTCAAATCCCAGGTGGTTCTTTAACTAGATGTGTACAAGGCAAGCAACAATATCTCTGATCACTCCCTTTCCTCATGTATGAGACAGGGATAAAAACAGTAGTCACCTCATAGAATTGCTGAAAGAGTGCGTGTTAAACAGTACAGTGTGTGGCACACAGCATGCACTCAGTAAATCACTGCTATATTGTCTCTCTCCACTGGAATGTAAGCTCCCTAAGAGTAGGGACTCTGCTTCGTTCTCTGCTGTATTCCCAGCACCTGTGGCTGTACCTGGCACATGTGTGTGCTCAGAACTAGATGGATAGATGGATGGGAGGTTGGATGGACGGATAGAGGGATGGTTGAATGGATGGATGGATGGATGGATGGGTTGGTGGTTGGATGGATAAATGGATGGATGGATGAATGAATGAGTGGATGGGTGGGTGGGAGGTAACGTGAATAGGCACAGGATGTATAGGCTTTCTAGAAGAATATTAAAAGTGACAAAGCGTATTCTCTAACTCCAAGGAGCCCGCAGTCTAGTTTGGGGGAGGAAGACATACTAAACGTGATCATAGTTAGGAAAAGGGATGGCAGAAAATAGAGGAAACCAGAGGCAAAGAATCTAATGAAGGAAGACAGGGCCAAAGGATCTTTTGGAAGAAACTCTTCAGGAGCTGCCAGTGCTTTCCAGAGTTCAGAACCTTTAATTGTGGAAACATCTCTGGATTCATCCCCATCCTCTGATATCAGAAATCAGAATGCCAAAGCCAGTTCCTTGGATGTACATGTTCCAGAAATACATAGGTTTTTCTTGGTCATCTTTTTTTTTTTTTAAACCCTGAAGAATCTCTCTCTTTTTTTTTTTTTTTTTGGCTGCATTGGGTCTCTGTTGCCACATGCGGGCTTTCTCTAGTTACGGCGAGCGGGGGCTACTCTTCATTGTAGCACGTGGGCTTCTGATTGCAGTGGCTTCTCTTGTTGCCACTGGCTCTACACGCACGGGCTTCAGTAGTTGTGGCTCACAGGCTCCAGAGCGCAGGCTCAGTAGTTGTGGTGCATCGGCTTAGTTGCTCCACGGCATGTGGGATGTTCCCAGACCAGGGCTCGAACCCGTGTCCCCTGCACTGGCAGGTGGATTCTCAACCACTGCGCCACCAGGGAAGCCCTCCTTGGTCGTCTTTTAGGCTCTCACACACTCTGCCTTTGGATGGTCCTCCATCAATTTAGGACAACCTGGCATTTAAACAAAAATGGAGGTGAGGTAAAGCCTCTTTGAAGCCAGAAGGAGATAGGCAAAGTTTAACCAAAAAAGTGTCCTAAAGAGAAAGCTTTTTGTCTTAAATCTGGTCTAAAGCTGATTTCTTTTTCATTCCAGTGAGAATTTCTCTCTGATGACAAAGAGTTCCCCTGACTTCATTTAGGACCCTTTTCTCCCTAACCATAGCTCACTGAATCACCATGCGGGTTCTGTTTCCTCAGCTATAAAATGCGAGAGTTAGGCTCTGTAACTCCTACTATGAGGGTCTGAGACTGGGGAGCCCAACCAGCCTGCTCATTATGAGCTGCTCATTATAAGCAGGCTGATCCCTTGCCTGGCAACTCAGTGGCCCTGGTGACAATGACTCAGGCAACAAGATAGTCTTCCTTAGGCCCTTATGTCACAGGGGAGACCATGCCAGGGCCTCTTGGGAATAGGTCTAAGGATGCTATGAGTCATGTGGGATGTATTTTCATGACCAACAACACTGAGTCATTGGTTACCTCCTTAAATGAACAAAACACAAAGCTTGACGGAAGCTGCTGGGGGAGAAAAGGGAGGGGGGACCCCTAGTGTAACTGTCAGTTGATTCTTTCCTGAGCTCATCTCGTCCTCTGCAGACTGTGGTGTGTTTCTTTAGGATGTTGACTTGCCCCTCCATCCCCTCCCCCTCCAGTTGCTGCACCATTGCTTGACAGTGTTCCCACGGCCTTACCCTTGACCTCCCTGTAGCTGTTCTACCTTCTGAGGTCTGAAGGAACCCCGCCCAGCAGCGGAAAAGCCTTGTTTCCTTTCCAGCTCACCTGAGGCACCTGTCATGCACCTGTCATGCACCTATCGTGGTTCTCACTGTGAGGAGGAGCGTGTCCCCCTTGGAGCTCTAGAGGAGCCTTTTCAAACCCAGCAGCACCCATACACTGACTCTCACATGCTCCTCCCCGGGGTGGGGGGTGTTCTCACCACCACATTGAGGACCACCATCCAGAGCCTTTGAAATATCTCCTTCAGTCCTGTACATGCAGCCCCTGAATTTTGGACACAGACAAGCAGAGAGGTGTGGGAGGAGTGATGCATCAACTCAGGCCCCGGGAGTGATCTGTAAGTAAGAGGCCAAAGGCTTGCTGCTACATCCTGCCAAAGCCGGTGGAAGGTGGGAGTTGAAGCAGTGAGAGGCAGAGAGCACTGCCCCCTTCCTTCCACACACCTGTGGCATTTCTTCATGGGAAGCAGAGTGAAGAGAAGCTTGATCTGGTAGATCCAACTTAAAAAATTACTACTCATTGCACGATGTCTTTTTCCTTCAGTTTTCTTTGGGGCCGAGTGGGAGTGGTTGGGATAAGAAGGGGAGTTCTTGTTAACTTCCAGACCACAGTAGTCACCTTCCCCTCGGTTTGGGGAGGGCAGTCCATCCTGATGTGGTCAGAAGGATGCTTGCGAATTTTCTTAGGACAGTGCTTCATGCATTTTAATCTATGTACAGATCACCTGGGGGTCTTGCTTAAATGATTCAGTAGGTCTCAGATGGGCCTAATTCTCCATTTCCAACAAGCTCCCAGATGCTGCTGATACCCCTGTCGTGTGGGCCACACTTTGAATAGCAAAGCTTTAGGAGAAAAGGTTCGATTGCGCCTTCGTTTCTATTTAATGACTTGACTCACCAAAAAGCCCCGAGCTCTCAGACACGTGCTGGTGCCCCTCCTCACCCCAGAAGTTGTGCTGTCATTGGTCCTCTTTCTTTTGAGCATTTTCACATGATCAAGTGGGCATGGAATCCTCTGTTTTATTCTTCAGCCTGAAAACAGAAGCAATAGAAACACCTCTAGTTGTCCAGGGAGTGCCCAATTTCTTTTTGGTTCAAACTGATGGAATTTAAGGGAATTTTACCATATTCCCATTACTCCTGTGAGGATGCTGTAGTTATCTATGGCTGTTTAACAAAATGCCACAAAACTTCACTTAAAAGTATTTCTCATCTCTGAGTGTCTGTGGGTCAGGAATTCAGGAGTGGCTTAGCTGGGTGCTTCTGGCTCAGGGTCTCTCCTGGGGTTGTAGCCAAGTGGTTGGCTGGGCCTGTGGTCATCTGAAGGCTTGACCAGAGGATTCAGTTCCAAGATGGTGTACTCACATGGCTGTTGGCAGAAAGCTTCAGTTCCTTGCTAGCTGTTGGCAAAACGCCTTGGTTCCTCACCATGGACCTTTCTATAGGGCTGCTTAAGTGTCCTCGAGCAGAGTGAGTGATCCAAGAGAAGGAGAGCACAAGGAGGAAGCTGCAGGGACACTATGACCTAGTCTCAGATGTCAGACACTAACTACCACTCCTGCTTTAGTCTGCTTGTTAGAAGCAAGCCACTGAGTCTAACCCACCCTCAAATGGAGTGAATTAAGCTCTACCTCTGGAAATGAGGAGTATCAAGGAATTTGTGAACTTTTTTTTTTTTTTTAACCATGCCACGCGGCTTGTGGGATCTTAGTTCCCCAGCCAGGGATTGAACCCACGACCTCAGCAGTGAAAGTGCAGAGTCCTAACCACTGGACCGCCAGGGAATTCCCTGTGGACATATTTTCAAACCACCACAAATAACCCCCTGTCAAGGAGCCACTGTGGTAGGTGACTCACTTAAGGGTGTGATACCCCAGGCCTCTGCTCTTCTCAGGGCACCTGTGAGGTTGTGAACATCAGAGACCCCACTCCTTGTAAAGACCTTTCAGAATACAACATCAACAGTTGCATTCCATGGCAACAGAGTCCACCCAATTACTTGTGAAACTACAAAGCACTTATAGTGCAAAGAGGGTAGAATAACACAGTGATGAAGAGCCAACCTCAGTCCTGAATTTGAATCCTGGTTCTGCCACTTACCAGTTATGTGCCCATGAGAAAATCACTTAAGCCTCAGTTTATCTTAAAAAAGGGAGATAATAACAATATATATCTCAAAGTGGTATGGAAAATTAGGTGAGATGCTGATGTCAAGTGTGTAAGTCCTGGACTGGGAAATAGTAAGTGTTCAATACACATCAGCTACTATTAGCTGTTCTTGATAGCCTGCTTCCACCTGAGGTGAGCTTCCTACGGTTGAAGAAATATTAGCCACAAGTTTGTGCATTTCCTTCACCGGTGCCTCTTCTTACACCTTATTCAATTTCTGAGAGGTCTGGTTGACCTCTGCCCATAATGAGGGCCATTCCACATATGGACAGATTGACTTGGCAAGCCGAGGCAGAACTCTCCCCAGGGCTAGTTCCTTCACCACCTCTCTGCTTCTTAAGAGGCAACGTCAGCGAGAGTCCAAGGCGGAGAGAGGCCCCATCAGCCCCTCTCTTATGACACAGGTTTCTTTCTCGGCACTGAATTGAGCGGGGCCGGCTCCTTCCAACTCCCAGCACTGGGGGACGATGCTTTTAACCAGGAAGTGCCATTTTTGTTTTGGTTTTTGTTTTTGCGGTACGCGGGCCTCTCACTGTTGTGGCCTCTCCCGTTGCGGAGCACGGGCTCCGGACGCGCAGGCTCAGCGGCCATGGCGCACGGGCCCAGCTGCTCCGCGGCATGTGGGATCCTCCCGGACCGGGGCACGAACCCGTGTGCCCTGCATCGGCAGGCGGACTCGCAACCACTGTGCCACCAGGGAAGCCCGCCATTTCTGTTTTGAGCTACAGAAGGAAACTGACAGGTTGTTTTGAATTGAACT
This sequence comes from Neophocaena asiaeorientalis asiaeorientalis, assembly GCF_003031525.2. Classification (NCBI taxonomy): domain Eukaryota; kingdom Metazoa; phylum Chordata; class Mammalia; order Artiodactyla; family Phocoenidae; genus Neophocaena; species Neophocaena asiaeorientalis. Next base: position 448,048 of record NW_020175821.1, read on the forward strand.
TCAAAATCAGTTCAGGGCAAAGTGCTTGAAAGAGCCTTCAGGGAAATGGAAAATGTTATTTGTTCTGTGGTATGTTTTGAGATTTTTGTTTTAATGTAGTAAAAGTGTCCTGACAGAGATTTTGATAGGCTTATATTACATATTTATGTCTTTAAAGCAATCAAAGAAATCCTTTATAGTTCATTTTCTGTTTTCTCTCCAGGTATTTAGTCTTCCTGCAGATCAAAAGGGATCTGTACCACGGCCGCCTCCTCTGTAAAACATCAGATGCTGCCTTGTTAGCAGCTTATATCCTTCAAGGTAATGACTTTTGACAGGATAAATTTGCCTTTCATGCTAAGTACTGATTACATTATTTCAGTTACCGCAGATGACTACTTCTTGGATATAAACAGTATCTAACTTGAAACAGAGCCCAAGTTAAAAGACTTTGCCTGGACTCCCTAGTCCCAGGAAGCTCTGACCACACAACCTTAAATCGTTTGTACCTAAAGTCTTTCTGGCAGCCCCTTCAGACTCTGTTTGGGGGGGTGGCTTTCCTTGCACCCTTGGTCGATAAAGTTATCGAGACTCTGGAGAGTAATCCAAATCAGCTTTTTCTTGTCTTTTTATTCAAATCTCAAAGATGTGAAGCACCTTGGAATTCTGGTATCTGTTTCAGAGACCTTTCCATTCAGAGTGCTCTAAGTTAGAAATGTTTCCAAGTAACAAACCCATTTTCTAACATGCAAAGAAGGCAGAGTTGGGGTTGTACTCAGCCAATACCCAGACTGGCGGTTTTTGCAAAACAGTGGGAAAGGTACGTACTCTTCGTAGGTGATCCTTTCTCCTTTCGTGAAATGCAGGGGACTTCTAAGTATTCTAAGTTCGTAGACTTCTCTTAGTCCTTTGGCCTGAAGCTGTCACTGGGTTATTTTGGACCATAGCACTAAAATCATGAAGTTTCTATCAAAGAATCTGAATTCATAATCAGAAATCTGTGAACTCCAGGAAGCTACTTTGTGAACAGAACCTAAAAAAATGCTTGCCAATAAGAAACGAAAGTTCTTCCGGCAAAAAAAAAATATCACAGCTGCGTTAAGAATGTAAAAGTCAGCCTATTGCAACTTTGACTTCTGAGACTCCTGTTTTTAAAAACCTCCTAAGCCTGAAGTCTAGAAGGTACTTGCCAACTTTAAGGTACCCAAAGATACTCCTTTCATTTTTTTAAAGGAAAACCTGGTCCCATCTAAGTGAAATTTTAAACTCTAGTTTTACCCTGACAACCATATTGAAATTTTCTTTTTTTTTTTTTTTTAATTTAAAGAAGTTATTGGTATCCAACATTGATGTTTCCCATTTGGAGCTTTCTAAGTAAAATCATAATAAATGACTCCATGGCTCAAGATCACTTCAGACTTTAAGCCGAGGGAAACCTTTAGTCTCTTGCTAAATGACAGAAATTCCCGAGTAGTCTGGAAGGCACTGTGAGGAGACCTGTGCCACAGGACAATATTCAGTTGTGAAAAAAGGGCACATTTTCCTCTTAATATTTACTCCCCACTCAAGACTTCTCACCTGCACTGGTTGTGGTTCTCACTAGGGGAGGAGAAAAGACAACCACAAAGCAGCTGAACTTCTTAACATCCTTTCTCCTGACACACACAGTGTTCCCTGTGGAATGCTGCATGTGGAGAAGGCTGGATTCTGACCTAGGACCACATTGTAGGGAGTAGCGTGGGCCCACTGGCCCCCCCCAGATCTGAGATCTCAGCAGCTTTGGGGATAGACTCTCTCTGTGAATCTGCAGGACGAGAAAGCCCCACCCCCTGCTGGGAACGGAGAAGTCAGCCTTAGGACCTGGTGCTCCTGAACTCAGCGGCCCTTTCTGCTTATAGCCAGTCTTCCCACTCTGCAGCCCTCTCCGGGGGGCCTGGCACCTGTTCAGCCCTCAGTGAATATTTATTCAAATGTGTTCACTTGATTTGATTTGATTGGGACTGAGAGTTGAGTTCTGAGTTTGGGTCATGGTTCATTCATCATTTTGCTGTGTCCCTGCTAAAATCCTCAAAACGAGATTTAGTCTTTGGATGTGGCTCAGGCCCAAAAGCTTTCTGATCAAGCTCACAGTTTTCTGTGCTGCCACAAAGAGCATTGTTCTCAGGCTCTCTTCTGGGAGCCTGTGGGCCATGGTGCAGACTTCTGCTCTTTTATTGCAAATTTACATGTGGTGACCTCAGAACGCAGGGTCAGCTCTACCTTCTCTACTTGGCCTTGATACCAACTCAGTGTGCACACCTGGGGAAACAAAGGTGGGCCTGCTCCTGAGGAACATGCCCTCTGCCCGACTCACAGCTGTGCTCAGGATCCACTGTTCTTTGCAAATGTGGTACAGACTTTAGCTTTTGCTCTCTGTGTTAATCTCTTGTTGTTTTGCCAGTGATGATTTACCTATCTCCACAACTGTTTTCCTCTACTTTCCTTTTGCAAGCGGAGATTGGGGATTATGACCCAGGAAAACACCCTGAAGGCTACAGCTCCAAGTTCCAGTTTTTCCCTAAACATTCAGAGAAGCTGGAAAGGAAGATTGCTGAGATTCACAAAACAGAACTCAGGTGCGTGACACTCAGTTCAGGCCAGGCCACCATCTCCCTCACAGCCTGAGCACACAGCCTCTGCACTGCATCCTCTGCTCCTGCAGACCCAGCCTTCCTGACTCTGGGATGTACCATTTTCAGTGATCCACTGACAGTACAACCTCAAGGCTCCCTCTCCAAGAACAGTGGTGTAGGCTGAGGCTTAAAGGCAAGAGAGAAGCTTTATAGGTAAGGAAAATGGAGAAGGATTGGCCTCTGAAAGGTATTTGCTTCACTAAGATAAATGAAGAGACAGAGGGAAGAATCATGAACTGGGGAAAAGGAAAAGGAAAACGTAAACAGCAGAAGAGGGAAGAGAGGAGGGGTTAAGTGGGGATGTGAAAAATGGGCAAGCCTCTGACCTTGGTCCGTGACAGTGACAGGTGGCTTCTGGATCAGTGGATGGGACCACACAGGGCTGGCCTGATTCATAGCTGGTGTGGGTACCTTGAGAGCACCTCATTCAAGGGTGTGTCTTCAGCACTGCTTCCTCAACCCCACACCCCTGCACTGAGGGAAGGAGGGGGGATAGAAGCAGCTGGAAGCAGGAGGCTTGTCCTCCTCAGACTCTCCGAGGTCACCCAGAATGTGCCACATCCCATAAAATAGCATCAGTGCATCCTCTCACCCATATGAAATAGTGTTTTCTACAAAGGTTGGTTTTTCAAAAAGCCACAAAAGGGTGTTTAGGCTCTACTTTGTATGGCACACTGGAGCACAGATTCCCCAAACTGATAAACTAAGAAAAAATTTATGTACAATTCAGCATTGTAAAATAAAACCTGGGCTTCCCTGGTGGCGCAGTGGTTGAGAGTCCGCCTGCTGATGCAGGGGACAGGGGTTCATGCCCCGGTCCGGGAAGATCCCACATGTTGCGGAGCAGCTGGGCCCGTGAGCCATGGCTGCTGAGCCTGCGTGTCCGAAGCCTGTGCTCCGCAACGGGAGAGGCCACAACAGTGAGAGGCCCGCGTACCACAAAAATAAATAAATAAATAAATAAAACCTGCTATCATATTAATACCATGCAATTAAAAAAAAATCTTTTCAAATGTTTGTGTAACTAGGAATGACAATGTCCAAGGGGTGGGAAAAAGATATTTCTAATGATGACATTAACCTTAAACTAGTTCCTACCTGATGCCCCCCGAAACAAAAAATCTTCACCTTCACTCAAAGATTTTACCAACAAATACGTCCCCAAAGCCTCTTTAGCCATATAAACAGACCTCCTGCCCACTGTGTGTGGTTGGACTGGTCCCCACCCACCAGAGGAATGGAGACACCTACCAGAGGTGGAATCCTAGCCGCCTCCCACCCCTCTCCCTGTGCAGGTGCTGCCCCAGCTCCTCCCATCACTCTTAGGGAATAGTGGCCCCTTGTGGTACAGGTCAGAATAAACACATCTGTGAGGGCTCCTGGCTCATTAAAAGGAGAGATCAAGGGTGTGCTGGGACAACCGGGAGCCCCTGCCAGGAGGGTTTTAGGAGATGTCAGAGCAGTGGGGACAGTCCTCCAGAAACCTCATAGAAGTCAGGGGATTCCTCAGGAAATGATGCCCACTTTGAGGGTCCCAGAGGGTTGAGGGTGAATGCAGCCCACGGAGCCCTCCAGTCTCCACACGGGGAATAAGGAGGCTCCCTGGAAGGGGTAGCGGTGCTCAGCTGCCTCTGGTGCCCGGTCCTTTGCCTGCTGCGCCAGCATTTTCCAAACACCTTCCCCGTGTCTCAGGTGCGCTGGTGGGTGTAAACATCTGCATTGTACAAAATGCCTCCTTACACAGGTACTACTTACACAGGCTCAGCCTCACCTTCGTAATGTAAAAGTGTGTCTGTGTTTCCTTTCTGCAGCTCTAACGTGTGTTCCTTGAGGGCCCAGGCTGCACTATAGTTTATGGTGTATTTCATACAGGGCAGCACAGAAGCTGCTGAGGTGCTGATTGATTGATGCCTCTCCAGAAAGACACTAGAGGGAATCTGGTCTTCTTCTCCCTCAGGCTGGCTTGTCTTCCTGCCCTGCCATATTACTTGAGACAAATGATAACTTAGAAAGTTTCAGTCCTGCCCACCAGCCGTCAGAGTTGTTGACTTGACAAACTGCCCACACCTCCTCATACTGAAGCCAATCCCACATCTGTAGAAGGAGGTCAGCTTCCCAGGGCACTGGACCCTGAGAGAGCCTGTGGTGATCCTGCACTGGTTCTGCGTGGAGCCCATCCACACCCCTGCTAAAGAGGCAGCCAGGAGGGGAGTGATGCTGAAGGCCTCTTCTTCAGATGGCTTGGTGTCAGCGCTGGTTTCTTCCATTTTTCTGCTTGTTTCCTTTTCACAGTCATCGCCCTGTGGGCAGACAGAGCTATTGTGGAGTCTGGGGAGCTCAGCACTGTCTTCTGTTGCATTTCTTTACCCTCCATTCCTGTGTTCCCATTTGGTAAAGGAAGAGGGTTAGGCAGCAAGATATACAGGTCCCTTCTTTGTGTTTCAGTCTAGATCAGATGGCCTGCAGCCAGCCTACAGATGTATTTTTTTTCTGCCCCCATAGTACTTAAAACCGAAATGCCACATAAAATTCGGTATCTGTGAATTCTCTTTAAAAATCACACCTGGGCTTCCCTGGTGGCACAGTGGTTGAGAGTCCGCCTGCCGATGCAGGGGACACGGGTTCGTGCCCCGGTCTGGGAAGATCCCAGATGCCGCCGAGCGGCTGGGCCCGTGAGCCATGGCCCCTGAGCCTGTGCGTCTGGAGCCTGTGCTCCGCAACGGGAGAGGCCACAACAGTGAGAGGCCCGCGTACCGCAAATGGTGTGACTACAATCCAAGACTGCATTCCAAGACTATAGCTGAGGAGCAGCTGCCCTCACTAGACGGGGTGGCACTCCCAGTTTGCCCTAGTCCCCACCACTCCCTATTGTATTACACTCAGCCCATGTCATTCATTATGTAGCCTGCCTCACTCTGAAGACTTCCAAGGTTTTGACCCTAGATAAGAGTCTCTGAAGTCGGTCCTAGGACGGAGCAGGGAGCACACTCTATGGAAAAATCGGAGTGTGAGACACCCTGAGCACTTCCTAATTGAGTTTACCTCAGGGGAACCTATGGGAGCAGGAAATCCTGAAATCATCCCGTTTTCTTTATTCCAGTGGCCAAACACCAGCAACATCAGAGCTGAACTTTTTAAGAAAAGCGCAGACGTTGGAGACATACGGAGTGGACCCTCACCCGTGTAAGGTAAGACCCGCCCCCATGGCCGGAGACTGTGCTGACCTTGCCGCCTCTAGGCAGGGGTCCCTGGTCCATGGCCTGTTAGGGCCGCACAGCAGGAAGTGAGCGGCGGCGAGGGAGCGGCGCTTCATCTGCTGCTCCCCATCGCTCGCATTACGGCCTGAACCATCTTCCCCCTGCCCCCGTCCATGGAAAAATTGTCTTCCACAAAACTGGTCCCTGGTGCCAAAAAGGTTGGGGACCGCTGCTCTAGAGGGTGACAGGCAGGGAGGGACCACGCGCCTGTGCCACCCGCCCCTTCAATATTGGGATGATTGGCTTTTTTAGTGACAGACGCCAGAGAAAATGTCTCGTTGTGAAAACTCCTCTGGTTTCCACGCTGCATGATCTTGTGGTGCCACATCGATGTCAGAGGGTCCGGGGCAAAGTCCATGGAAATAACAAATTGGAAACCGGGGCCCCACTTTGGCAGCAGTGGGTAATTTGGTGGAAGTGAATAGAAGAGGAATGGGGGAGGCCCCCCACAGGGAATGATCAGAGGCTGCTCAGCGCACTGCCCACCCTTCCCTGACCCGTAATCTGTTTTCTTTCCAAGAGTGGGTTTTTATTGACTGCAGCGGCCTAAGTCACTGCGTGGAACTGCAGTGGAGTTACGTTTAATTCCCTTATGCGCGTGTGAGGGCGGGACAGGAACCAGCCAGGGAGGCTCTGCCCAGAGAGGAACCTCTGTGATTACTCACTAGCATTTCAGAGACGATCTCGGGCAGCCACTCGAGACTGTGGAAAGCAGTGGAGACCCGTGGCCTCTTCCTGTCTCTCTGTGGCCGGGTCCCTGCGCTTCATCTCCTCATCCCAGCTGCTCTGACACTTCTGGTCTCTGCCTCAGTTTCTCCAAATCTTTGCCTCTCTCTTTCCACTACTGGAGAGACCCCAGTATCACAAGTAAAACTGATTCTCAAACACTGACCTCTTCTTCCTAATAAGTGAGGGGCACCATAAGTTTCCAAAAAAAATTAATAGAATAGAAACCGAGGAACCCAGTGATGTGGAGGCAGAGTTGCGTTTCCCTCGGCTGCTTGGTGAGGAGATGGTGATGTTTTTGTTGCGTAGGATTTAATGCCGAAACTTCAAATATGAACTTTGAGAACATTCTGGCACTCAGAAACCTGGTCACCCTCCCAGCTCCACAGTTCCCTATCTACCAGCACAGCCTACTGAAGATAAACCCTGTGCTCTTGGGGGCCAGCACTGTCAGAAAACACATTCATGCCATTTTATACCAAAAAAAAAAGAAGACATATGTATATTTACAAATGAATTAGCAAAGCTTCCTGAATAATGCCTTGTGTACAACCGATGTAGTTTAACTTGCATAAATTCCTCAGATACTATCAGCAGGGGCCTGCAGAGGACTGACTGACAAGAGCTTTGGAGTCCGCTGGCCTTGGCTCCAGGGCCGGTCTCCTCCTTCCTGGGGCCTTCAGAAACTTCTCTGAGCCTGGCTTTCCTCATCCGTGTTAAAGTCCTCAGCAGATACTCCGCACCTGTGCTCCCTGAACTGCTGAGTCACTTCAGGACCTGAAAAGACAACAGCTGCCTTCTTCTCTTCTCCGCCATCCTATGTGCGGCTGGATTTGCTCCATGTCTTCTCACAAGGCTCACAGGTCTTGTCTTCTCACAAGACTTTCAGGATCAAGCGATTCCTGGCCAAGAAGCAAAAGCAGAATCACCCCATTCCCCAATGGGTTCGAATGAAAACTGGTAACAAAATGAGGTACAACTCCAAGAGAAGACATTGGAGAAGAACCACGCTGGGTCTGTGAGGAGCCTCGCCTATGAAGTGGCACACATTTATGCTGTGTCAAGGTCACTTGCATCTTACCATATCACTTTGAGAACATCACTACCATCTGACCAGCTGGGTGTGTTTTATTGGGAAAATTATTTTTCTCTTTGCGTGTTTCTGCACTAGTGCTTTGGTTTAGTAGTAAATATGTGAGACCTTTGGTTAGAAGGAAAAAAAAAAAAGACATAGCTGCCTAAAGATAGATATGGTCAACAGAAGATGCCAGGTCACCTCTGCATTTAACCCCACATCTGTCCAGTCCCATTGAGGCCACACAGAGTGCCCACCTCTTCAGAGATGGGTCCCTAGGCAGGGCTGTCACCTGATGGCACGTGGAGGTGTGCTGACGGTGAACCTGAGCATGACAACTGAGTGTAGCAGGGTGGGGATTCTCTGCTGTTGCCTATGGGGGTCTGGAAGCTACAGCGGCACCCAGCTTGGTGTCCAGCCCAAACCCACACGCACCCTAGGACTGCGGGGGTCCTGGCTCAGGCCTGTCTTTTGATGACTCTGTCCACCAACAGACACAGAAGTGAAGAGGCTACAGGAAGGAACCGGCTTTCATACCAGGCACTGCACAAGGCCCAATCCCATATATCCTATCATTTCATCCCCATGGCACCCACTCCTAGAAGGAGAGAGGGAAGAGAGGTTTGTGGCACACCTTCCCTAGCAGGCCCACTGGAATCCTTTCACATTATTTTCTTATCTAATCCTCATGCCAGCACCGGGAGGTAGATATTATTCTTCCTGATTTATAGACAAGAAGATGAAGAAGATGAAGTTTCCAGGAGGCCACAGTGTACAAGGCCCTGAGTGGCAGAGCAAGAATATATGAACTAAGGTCACTCCCTGTTGCTGTGTATCTCTATGGAGCAGAAGCCCCCAGGAGACTTCCTCTGGGGAGAAGGTGGGAGCAGTCATCTTGCTGGGATTCCGCTCCCTTGTTCCTGGGCCCCGTACTTCTTGCTCACCCGGGGCCACGTTGGGGCCCTGCTGCAGACCCTGCGGCTCATCTCATTAGGCTCTGGTTCAGGATTCCCTCGGCCCTCCTGAGGAAGGAGAACAGTTTGGGAGCCTTTACTCTTGTCATTAAGTAGAGTCACTTTGGTGATAGGCTACCAAGCCCTCGCCTTAATGTTGCTACAAGGAGAGCCGAAATAAGCTGGAGTGCTTGGTGTAATAGATACTGATGATTTCTATTAACAGAGAGGCAATTACTGGAGCTCTGGGAATCTGGGGCACACAGCCCTAGGGAGGACAGAAGAAGAGGAATCGTTTCGATAATTAAATGAGATCAGACCAACACTTCGGATGGGCTCTGTTCTCCTGGACTGATTAAGAAGCTGCTGTTCTTTCTGATGGTTTCTTTCTGCCCAGAGGGCCCTTGCCTGGCCCTGGGACTAGGAAGAGGATATCCTACCCACTCTGGGAGGGACAGCCAGAGGGCTCCAGTAGCTAGCTGTCTTACACTAATACCCAAACTCTGAACTTGCACAAGCTGTCCTGAGCTCTCTGCCTTTCCACTGACCCCCAACTCCTGGCAGGAGCCCCTAGCAGATCAAGCCTACAGCTGCTGGATGAGGAGGATGGAGCAAACCACTGACAGCCCAGTGTTGCATCTGCTCCCCGGCCCTGACACCTCTCCAACCTCTCACCATCTTGTTCTTTCCAGGGGGCCTGGGACTGGTTGTTTGCCTTGGGTCTCCTGCAGGCCCAGACTGTGGCCTCCTGCCCTGTCAAGGATTTGAACTGGTCGGACCCACCACGTGAGCCCAGCCTTATCATGAATCATGAAGGTGCCATTTATCGAGAGCCGCCACATGCCAGCCACTTACACTATCTCATTTAACCTTATTTATTTATTTTTTTGGCCACGCCACACGGCATGTGGGATTTTGGTTCCCCGACCAGGGATCGAACCTGTGCCCCTGCAGTGGAAGTGCAGAGTCCTAACCACTGGACCACCAGGGAAGTCCCAATCTCATTTAATCTTTACAACAACACTGCCAAGAAGACATTCTTGGGCTTCCTTGGTAGCGCAGTGGTTAAGAATCCGCCTGCCAGAAGACCTAAATAGACATTTCTCCAAAGAAGACATACAGATTACCAACGAACACGTGAAAGGATGCTCAACATCACTAATCATTAGAGAAATGGAAATCAAAACTACAACGAGGTATCACCTCACACTGGTCAGAATGGTCATCATCAAAAAATCTACAGACAATAAATGCTGGAGAGGATGTGGAGAAAAGGGAACCCTCTTGCACTGTTGGTGGGAATGTAAATTGATACAGCCACTATGGAGAACAGTATGGAGGTTCCTTAAAAACCTAAAACTAGAACTGCCATACGACCCAGCAATCCCACTACTGGGCATATACCCTGAGAAAACCATAATTCAAAAAGAGGCATGTACCACAATGTTCATTGCAGCACTATTTACAATAGCCAGGACATGGAAGCAACCTAAATGTCCATCGACAGATGAATGGATAAAAAAGATGTGGCACATATATACAATGGAATATTACTCGGCCATAAAAAGAAAGAAAATTGTGTTATTTGTAGTGAGGTGGATGGACCTAGAGTCTGTCATACAGAGTGAAGTAAATCAGAAAAACAAATACCGAATGCTGATACATATATATGGAATCTAAAAAAGAAAAGGGTTATAAAGAACCTAGGGGCAGGACAGGAATAAAGACGCAGACGTAGAGAATGGACTTGAGGACACGGAGAGGGGGAAGGGTAAGCTCAGATGAAGTGAGAGAGTGGCATGGATATATATACACTACCAAATGTAAAATAGATAGCTAGTGGGAAGCAGCCACATAGCACAGGGAGATCAGCTCCATACTGTGTGACCACCTAGACGAGTAGGATAGGGAGGGTGAGAGGGAGATGCAAGAGGGAGGAGATAATGGGGATATATGTATATGTATAGCTGATACACTTTGTTATAAGCAGAAACTAACACACAATTGTAAAGCAATTATACGCCAATAAAGATGTTAAAAAGAAAAAGAATCAACAAAAAGAGTAAAAAAATAAATAAAAGATGTGGCACATATATACAATGGGGTACTACTCAGCCATAAAAAGAAACAAAATTGACTTACTGGTAGTGAGGTGGATAGACCTAGAGACTGTCGTACAGAGTGAAGTAAGTCAGAAAAACTAATACCGTATGCTAACACATATACGTGATTCACTTTGTTATAAAGCAGCAACTAACACAACATTGTAAAGCAATTACACTCCAATAAAGATGTTTAAAAAAAAAAAAGAAGAATCAGCCTGCCAATGCAGGGGACACAGATTTGAGGCCTGGTCCAGGAAGATCCCACATGCCACGGAGCAACTAAGCCCGTGTGCCACAACTACTGAGCCTGTGCTCTAGAGCCCATGAGCCACAACTGAGCCCACATGCTACAACTACTGATGCCCGCGTGCCTAGAGCCCGTGCTCCACAACAAGAGAAGCTACCACAATGAGAAGCCCGTGCGCCGCAACGAAGAGTAGCCCCCACTCGCCGCCACTAGAGAAAGCCCACGCGCAGCAACGAAGACCCAATGCAGCCAAAAATAAATAAATAAAATAATAAATTTATTTTAAAAAAAAGAAGACATTCTTGTCTTTTTAAGATGAGAACACTGAGCTCTGAGGAACTAACTAACATGTCCAGTGTTAGTGGCAAGGATGGTACTGGGACTCAAACTTGGAGTTGTGGAGTTTCAGTGCTGTGCTCTTTCAGTTATCATTCATGGTCTTCCATCCGGAGAGGTGGCATTTATTTAGGAACAAAGCGGGACTCACTGCCAGTTCTGATCAAGAGAGGATGAAAGACCTACAAGACTACTGAAATCATCATAGAAAAATGTAATGTAAATTCATCAAATGGCTTTATGTCTGTTTTGTATAGATAGACCAGGAGAAAATTGATTTCAGCAGGGTCTAGGTTAGGTCAACCACACAAATAAAATGATAGTGTCACTCCGTTGCTCTTAAAACAGGATCATTACTTTCATAATCCAGCTACCAAAGCTCCTCTCTAAATAAACCCGTTCCCCATTTGACACGTTGCCCTTGACCTCAGAGAAGCAGAACAAGAAGCATCAGTGATGGCTTGCCCTCACCCTCAGGTGGGCCCCTCTTGGCTACACTGGGGGGAGTGTGTTAGGTTTCCTGCCAAAATGAAGAACTAAAGCCACTTAAGTGGCAAGTTTCTGCCCAGATTTCCATTTCTGAGCTGTCACGGGTTGATGCCAAGCCTCTTCCAGGGTGCCTGCCTCCTCCTCCTCCTCATTTCCACTCTGGTTTCTTGTGGCTGTGTTTCAGTGTATTAAAACTGGGTGGTTTTCATGATTGATTGAATGTGAAGGTCCCCAGCTGTGAGCCCTTTCAGGAATGGGCACCACTGTCTGGAAGAGCGTATGGAATCTTCTTCTCTCAGGTTTTTTAAGGATAATAGAGGCTTCGTCCACCCAGACTGAATTAGTTTCAGTTGTGCACCAGAGAGGGGATGGCTGACTTTGAGAGGCATAACAACCAAGAAGGCTGTGGTCCTGACTCAGACACATCCAGGATGTCCTCTGGGGAGCAGCAGACAGAAGCCTACTTCATTGTATCCAGAGGTAGATCTGGGCAAAGATGGCCAGATGTCCCTGTTTCCAAGAACCAGTCAGTACTATGATTTCCAAAAATCCTTTTCCAGACAGAGTGATCATCTTAGGGTGAACATTTGGTGATGATGTATTGATGCAGGTCAAGTTTGATGGTGGGTTCCCTATGAACATGAATGACTGTGCAAATCCATCCCCTCCTCAAGAAAAACACAGTGGCCTTGTCCTGGCAGTACATCATTTAGGCCATCTCCCTAAAATCGGATGGAAGTATCGATAGTATTTCTTGGAGTATGTATTATTGTCCTCATCTTACAGATGAGGAAACTGAGGTCCAGAGAAGCAAGTAGAACCAAGGCTGAAGCTTCTTCCACAAGGATGAAAAATTGAAAATAGATTTGTCACCTCACAACCATAGAAGCAAACTAAAGTCTTTTGACTGTTACCTGATGTAGAGTGGGCCTGGCGATATTTGCTGTGGGGCTGTCAAGACCTGAGTTTTTATTCCACCTCCCATATAGTTAATGGCTCAGTCCTGTGGGTGCTGATTGTATTGGGATGGGCAGGGGACAGGGAGGAAAGACAGAATCCAGCTTGATAAGATGGAAGAGCTGAGGAGCAGCTTCCTGCCATCTGTGTCACTTCTCTCCTCATCCTCATTTCCTTCTCTTTCTGTCACATAGCTTGTCCTTCCACATACAAATCCAAAGGGCAGGCTCACGAGGAGAATGGCTTGTTAGATGAAAGAAACTGGGAAACTTGTGGCTGCCTGTTTGTGTTTTCACGCTAGTCCACGCTCTTTTTTTTTTTTTTCGGGTGTGCTGTGCAGCTTGGGGGATCCTAGTTCCCAACCAGGGATTGAACCTGAGCCCTCAGCAGTGAAAGCAAGTGTGGAATCCCAACCACTGGACCACCAGGGAACTCCCTGATGCTGGTCCAGATGTGAGGTTTCTTGCTGTAATTCCAATCCCATGCCTCATGTGCCAGAGACGAGTAGCAAACATCCCAGCTGCCCGCACTGTGGATGCCCACGTGCCAGGGCCTTGCAGCTTCATCTGCCACTATTGCATTGGAAGCAGTTTGGATAATTGCTCTCTTCAAATGGGAGGATGGATTGGGATTGCACAAGGCGCTATTATTACTTATTGGGATAATAAGTAATACTTATTGGCGTCTAATAGGGATTTACTCCCAGTTTGTTCCCTGTTCCAAATCAGCCAGTCTGGTCAGGAGAGACTGTTCACCTCTAACTCCAATACCTGCCTTCACTTGGAGGCCGGCCCTGTGGTGTCCGGGCGGTGCAGATGGCCAGCGCCACCCAGTTCATGGGAGGACCTGCCCTTCCCTTTGCTCTGGCCAGAGACAGGCCTGTCACTGCGATGACTCTCACAGATGTCCTTCCCCTCCTGCCCACTTCACTTTTCCCCTGGACCTCCAATGTATCACCCACATCCCCCTTCTCCATGGTCCCTAACAATGAGTAACTTCTCCCTTTCTACCTCAACTTCCCACACCCTCTTTTCCTAAATAGCAAAATTTAAATCCATCAGCATCAGGAAAAATAGTAAAATGTTAGGCTTTTTGAAAAGAGATTCTGTACTGAGTTCAATAAACTCAGCTAATCAGTAGCAGCTATAATATTATTAACAACAACACAACCATTAGCATGTATTGGGTGCTTACAGAGCACAGCCTAAGAGGCAGATGATATCATCAACCCTGACTTGACAGCGAGGGGCCTGAAACACAGGGCAACGAAGGGACCTGGCTGAGGCCACACGGGCGGTGAGTGCAGAGCCAGGACCTGGGCCGACTGACCTGGAGCCCTTGGTTCTGGTGCAGGTGCTCTTCTACCGTTGCCCACAGGGGCCTGGAGTGTGAGACCTGGAGGGAGGCCTTCCCTGCCCACTTCGCTGCTTCCCGTCCCTCCTCTACCATCCACAATCCATCCACAAGCCTCTGCAGGCCCTGCCCTTCCTTTCCATCCTTCCGCCTGTTCTTCCTCCTGGGCCTGTCCTTCAGCGAGCAGCAGAAGACACCTTCCCCCCTCTGCCCCACTGTGCCCTCCCCTCGTTCTGCTCACGTGTGGGCTTCCCCCCGCCCCCGGCAGCCACACTGGCCCCCACCTCACTGCCTCACACATTCTCCTGATAAACGTCTGCTGCAGGCCTGTTCTCTGAGTACAAATAAGGTAAGGCCTCCACCCTCGAGTCTCTGTCTAAACCCGCAGTTGTAGGCCTTCATCGGGTCCTGCCTGCACAGTGAGCTGAAGGCCGCCCGGTGCCCACCCTCCAACCCTGTGGGCAGAGCCCTCCCTCACCCACTGCCGCCCCGCCCCCAGGCCAGCCTGCCCAGTTAGTGCCGGTGCCCCCTGTGAGGGACAGTGTTTGTGTGCAGTGCTGGCGCTCAGCTGTTAGCACCCACCACCAAGCCCTGATGACAGGCAGGGGGAAGCCCAGCCCCGTGGCTTCAAAGTATCTCCATTCAGGTTATTTTTAAACAGCATTTTGCTGTGCCCATGGGTTGAATGACACTGTGCTTGCAGCCAAATGTTGGGGTCACGACAGACCCTGAGGAAAGGACAGTAACAACTATGCATTAATTCAAATGTCTGCAAAATATATATTTAGTTTATTTCCTGGGCCCAGATGCTCACACCTGTAATCCTGACTCTAAGAGATAGCTTTAAGGCAAAACTGCACTTTTCCTTGAGGCAAGGCTCATGAGGCCCTGCAGAGGCCCCACTGTTCTTAGGACTGATTAGGCTGAAGATCTGTGCCAGGGAGGCAAAGCCTGAAGGCCGGAGAGACTAGGAGAGCCTGACAGCCACGGCCCACACTTGCACCCATCACACCAGGGACCTGGCCCCAACCCCATGGCACTATCTGAGCTGTGGCCCAGACAACTGGCCTGTATGCCCATTCGATCAGCAGCATGGCATAATTTTCTGGCCACCTGAACACACACCCTGACAGAGCAGATTCTCACCTGCGGCCGCTATCAGGTGAGAGAATGTAATCGTCACCCAGCTTTCTGTGCCCCATCCCAGGCTAGAAAAGACCTGGGCCTCCTAGAGCTCATTTCCCACGTGATGGAACCAGGACCTACAGCTTCTGCACCTTCTCCCCTCTTTACCCAGTAGAACCTTAAGCCTTGTGTTTACCAACTGATAGTGACAGGTGACCAGGAGGCCTCTTTGTTGGTTCAGGCACCACAGGGCTGGCGATAGCTGTTCCACTTGGCCAGTTGCTTCTTATATTTTCTTCAGCTAAACTTTCCTGAGGGAGCCCAGTGTGTCAGGCCATCATGATAATGATAACTGCTATTCTCTCTCTCATTCACACAGAACAGCTTTCTCGAAATATAATTCACACATCAAAAAAATCCATCCTTTTCAAAGTGTGCAGTTCGATGGTTTTTAGTCCATTAACAGAATTGTGAAACTTGTGAAACAATCACCACTATCTAATTTTAGAACATCTTCATCACCATCAAAAATAAACCCTGTACCTATTAGCTGTCACTCCCTATCTCCTCTTCCCCACAGCCCCTGGCAACCAGTAGTGTACTTTTTGTCTCTCTGGATTTTCCTGTTGTGGATATTTCATATAAATGCAAGCATACAACATGTGATCTTTTGTAACTGGCTTCTTTCACTTAGCATAATGTTTTCAAGGTTCATTTGTGTTGTTACAGGTATCAGTACTTCATTCCTTTTTACTGCTGAATAATATTCCATTTTGTGGATGTACCACATTTTGTTTATTCACTTATCAGCTGATGGACATTTGAATTATTTCCACTTTGCAGCCGGTATGAATAATCCTGCTATGAACATTCATGCACAAGTTTCTGTGTGAACATAGTTTTCAGTTCTCTTGGGTACATACCTAGGAGTGGAATTGCTTGGTCATATAGTAACTCTACGTTTAACAATTTGAAGAACTTCCAAACTGCTTTCCAAAGTGACTGCACCATTTTACAATCCCACCAGCAATGTGTGAGGGTTTGTGGTTCTCTTTGGATATTCACCACAGCTTTCTAAGATTGGTAGTATAATCTACAACTTACAGTTAAGGCCACCGAGGCTCAGAAAAGGTAAGTAACTTGGCTATTACTTCCAAATGCCAGGCTCTTCCCTCTGTGACCAACGGCCAAGTATTAACCCTGTATCCCCAGTGAACAACTGTGTTTCTCACCCTTTTACCTCTATGCCTGCATCACCCTGATGAGAAATCTTTATGTGTTACAGGACGTGTCAGGAAATGCTGCATTTCTGGCCTTCACTCCTTTTGGGTTTGTTGTTCTGCAAGGAAACAAGAGGGTCCACTTCATTAAATGGTGAGTATCTTTATTTCCAAAACAGGCTTTTTATTATACCTCACCAACTGGGGAGGGCTGTGGTTCCCATGTCCTATGTCTGTGATTGGGCGAGTTCTGGTTCTGAGCCCTCTCCAAAGCCTTGCATCCATAATGGTAACTGACGAAGGTAGTGGTCTCTTCTAGGGATCCTATGCTTCCACAGGGGTGTTCCTGAGAGCCAACAGCCTCTCCAGAGAGAGAAAGGTATGGAAAGTTGGTTTCTGGGTAGGATGAGACGTCTAGAGCTGGAGCCAATGTTAGGGAAGCAAAGTTCCCATGAGAACTAAGTCCTTGGGACTGTCCCCCGCTGAGGACCATAGCATCTGCAGGGATGTTTACTCCTTACCCACTCTCCTAACAAAGGAGGGCTTGCAATGACCCCTGGGGCAGATACAAGTTACCCTGTTGCTCTGGCAAAACACCCTCCTCAGACCAAACCCCACGGTGGGCACTGCCTGCTGGAGCACAGATGCTGCTCTGTCTCCTGTCCCTCTTCAGGGCTTAGGTGTCCTCAGCCTCCAAGAGTCACATCCCCACTCTTTCTTCCCTCCCCTGCCTCTCCCACTCCCAATTCTAGCAGGCAAGAGCCACTGCTGCAGCCACAGCTGCTCGGAACTGCTTCCTGTCCGCCCACCTGTTGGGGTCTGTTCTGCTGCGTGGCTCTGTGAGCCGATGCAGCAGACTCTGGTTTGTTGATGGACGTTTGGCTCTCCTAGAGACCCTTTTTCTGGCCCATGCAAACATCTTGCAGCCTCATGTTGCATATTTTACTAAGCCTCTGTGATCTCTGAACCTTCCTGGGCCTTAGACTGCCAAGTCTAAGCTGGCCAGCTCCTCTCAGGGGCTTGGACAGGTGTCTTTCCTTGGCCCAGCAGAGCTCAGCCAGGGAAGCCTGCTCCTGTCTTGTTTCCTCCGCCTTCTCAAGAAGAGCTAGCGGGGAACCTGATGACAGAGCTGCTCCCTGGTGAGCTTTCTGCTGGGGATGCTGCAGGCTAGCTCTCCTGCGACATCCTCTTCAGCTCCCCTGTGCGCTTGTGGACAGACACCCCCTTTCCAACCCTTGTGGCTCTTGTGAAGCTTGGCGACATGATCAACCACAGTGCTTGTGAAACTGCTCCCCAGACATGCCCAGCCAGGCCCCGTTCCCCAGAAACCCCCTTCCCAGGGCGGCCCACTGCACTGAGCTAACCGGTGTGCTCCCCAACACGCCCATTTGCTACCCCTTCTCAAGCTGGCCCACTCACTGCACTTCTTGGGTGAAGATGGTGAGGGTTTGGGGTCTTCTGTCCAACAAGATACTTTTCAGAAAAAGACAGTGAACAGGGTCAGGCCACCGCTCTCCCAGGGAGGAGCACTTGCTATTTGGAGACCTCTGGGTCATCTGATGTTCCTTAGAAGGCCCGGATCCTGGCCACACTCCAACCAGGGTAGCTGTCTTTATGAGGTGGCTGGTAGGGGGCATTTTAGCTAGAAACAGGTAGGACACACCGGGGCCTGTAGTCCCTAAAGTATCTTTACCCTCCAGAAGCCCTGCTGCTCACTGGGTTGTCCCAGACCCTTTTCCTTCTATAGCTTCTCTCACAGCCCATTTCTTCAGGACGTCTCTTCATATGCCTCAACATTAAAGTAATAGATGTAAATTTAATCACACTTCCAATAGAAAATTTCCTACTTTCCTATCTTGCTTGTTGAAGCCTAGGATGATCTGTGTGCTTGTTTATATATCAATCAATTGATATTTACTGTATTCTGTATGTGTATGAGAGATTGATTGATTGGGAGGGAATCTAACAGGGAAGGAATCCCATGTGGGATTACTAGTACTAGCTCAGAACTGGTGGTCAGAAGTTGTGAGCTCTCATCCTGACCCAGCTATGATTTCCAGGGAACAGGTGACCTTCCTCTGTCCCCTGAGTTTTGTCCTGTAGTAAATTGGGTACATTGTTTTCACTACCTTTCTGCTACTTTCTAGGATATTGAGGAAATCTCCCTAGAAATCGCAAAGAGGAAGAAGCCAAGTGGAGGCAGATATGCATGGTCACACCTCCTTGGGGGGTCCCAGTTAGGTAGAAAAATAAAGGCTCTGCCCCCAGTGAGGTAGGAGGGCCTTCAGGCTCCAGAGGGTAGCTGTGTCAGGCCAATGGAAGGGAAGTGAGGAGTGACCAATGCTGAGGCCTAGTTCTCTGGCTCTCAGGGACATCCACCTAAGACCCCAGTCATTTTTCCATTTTGTAAATGTAACCAAGGCTGAGAGCAGTATGTGGAGGTGAGGTCTAAGTCGTGCCATGTACAGTAACCATGTCACTTCTTCTGATTTGTGTCTGTCCTGCGGGTGGATGTACCCCAGTATCCTGTTTGCCTCTTTTACTGCAGCCATTCACTGGGCTGGTGGCTTCAAGGATTTTTCTACAAAAACCCCTAAGCCCCTTTCCTGGTCAGTACGCTGCATGACTGTTCCATGTAATCTGTTCTCTCTCTTTGGTATGTTGCCCTGCCCCCCTCCCTGAGATCGTTTGACATTTGTCTGCATTAAACTGCATTTTCCATCCAGTGGCACAGTCACCTGAAAGACTCAACTCCCTCAGAACCTGGTCGCATTGTTTTTCATTATTTGCTGTTATCTTGAACTTTGGCCTCATCAGCTACCTGTGGCATCTTACATTTGACAGTCCCATCAAGATAATGCACCTGTGTTATGAACCAAATCCCGAAATGGCCCAGGACCACTCTACCTAGACTCACTTCCCATGCAAACGTTTCCCTTTTACAGCCACTGTTGATGAGCCCGAAATCCTCCTATCACCCTATTATTATAGTGTGATTGACCAGAAAACTGTGGATTGAACTGTTTCAACAACTGTTCTCTAAGGCCCCTGCGCTGCTGTCTTGTTTCAGTTCTAATTTTGGCTAAAACTGTGTCTGTGCCTGGAGCCCCTTCCAGTCGGGGTGGGCTGTGCATCTACAAGACTTAGCTGTGAGCAAGCAGCCCACAGTGAGATGACGGGCGCTCTCTTTGTGCTTCTAGGAATGAGGTGACCAAGCTGAAATTTGAAGGAAAGACTTTTTATTTGTACGTAAGTCAGAAAGAGGTGAGTGCTGGCTTCCTTCTCTTCAGGGAGGGCTGGGGCACTGGGGTGGCTCCTGATGGCCAGGGCTGAACCAAAGTGGTCCATGCAGGCAGAGCTAAGCCCCCTGCATGCCAAGCCGGGACCAAGTTCAAGGCTGGAGGTGAGGAGACATGAGATGACGACAGGTGGCTGTAGGTCCTGGAGCACAGGGACTTCCTCAGGGATGCTGGTGACCCTCACAGGTTCCATACCTCCAGGAAGTACAGAGTAAGATTCTTTTGCTTCCATATGAAAATTCCAGGAAGATAATACCAAAAAAAAAAAGAAAGAAAGAAAGAAAGAAAATTCCAGATGAGAGTGCCACTTTCTCTGGGGAGGGCTCACTTGGTTCAAGCGGTGCCAGCAGAGACTTACTCTGATTGGACCTGCCAGGTGTGCCCTTCTGCACTGAACTCAGCTCTGTCCTGTGGGTGCTGCAGGCTTCTCTTCCAGCCAGCAGCCCCTTCCCCGTCTGAAGCCTCTCCCTGAGAGCACTGGGGAGCCTTCAGACAGCTCAGGGCTCAGTGTCCTGGGCCTCTTCACCCTTCGCTTTGCCATCCACACTCAGCTGTTTCTATGTGGGATTTTTTTGTAGGAGAAGAAAATTATCCTCACATATTTTGCTCCAACTCCAGAAGCCTGCAAGCACCTCTGGAAATGTGGGATAGAGAACCAAGCCTTCTACAAGTGAGTGGACACCTGGGATGGGAACTGCCTTTATCAGGGCCAAAGCCATAGAAGCTACTTTTAGAGGAACAATGGGCAGGAAAGTTTGAGAAACTCTGACAAAGGAGACATGAGATGACAAGGCTGGGCTTCCTTATAAAACTCAGACCCCTTTCCGGGTGGCTGTCTGTACCACCTGGAGGGTCAGAGCTGATGTCTGGGAATGTGTGTCAGCGGAGTTGCCCAAGGTGTCTACCTTGCGATGTCGTTGGACAGCCCCCAGTGGCAAAGCAGTTCTGGGTCTTTTTCCAGGGTAAGGCTTGGGCCAGAGAAAGCCCACAGGTGCCTGACTTGAATAAAGCTGGCCCCTTGGAGCCATTCAGAGCCAGAATACAAGAGCACCATGAAGGAACAGGCGCAGCCCAGAGCAGCTCCCTAAGCCTTGGAGAGACTCTGAGGCCCGCTCCCCAGTGGGTGGCCTGGTGCTGAGCTGGGGTTGCTACCAGCCCTTCCTGGTGTGTCACTGACAAGAGGTGTTGCCAGTGACAGGCCAAGTGCTCAGGAGCTGGGGGTGGGGTAGCTGGAGGAAGCAAGGACTTGACTGTTACTGAGATAGCAGCTTTGGGGCAAAGGAGAGAGGTTAGCTTACCAAATGATTTTGTAAAGTATATTGAGGCTTTTGTGCCCAGTTTTCTTTGATGAAAAAAGTTGTTATAAAAGCATTACGGAGCAACGAAATAGCCCATCGAGAAACTGGGGTGATGCCAGATGAAGTGTATTTCGCTAAAACCCTTGGTCTTGTTCTTAAAATAGAATGCCATGACTTACGCTTTAATAAGCTGCATCTTAATCAGAACAACGTAAGACAGAATGTGTGGTATACTCCTCTCCTGACAGGCCATAGCTCTCCCTCCAGTAAGGAGGATCCAGAGCAGCGTTGCTCTGGGCTGGGAGGGCACCGTCTTCCTCTCCACTCAACAGACTCTGCTACCTGCTGACTGCTGTGGGATGCTGGCCCCCACAGGCTGTTTCTTGGGCAGGCTTTCTGAGTTGTATAATAAATTCTGTGCATTTGATACCAGAATCAGGGGTGAGTTGAATGGGCAGCCTGAATTCTCACCTGAGTGGGCTTCTTTCTTCTCATGGAGAAGACACTCGGAAGACTTTCATGTGGTCACATTTCCCTCCTATTCAGTCCCTGGCTGTCTAAGGAAAGCCGAGAAAACATTTCAGCGCCATTTCTGGAGGCCCTCCTTTGTTTTTCCGTCTGAGCCATGGGAACAGAATTGTGCTTCTGAGCCTGTGACCAAACTCAGTTTCTGAGTCTTTCCTTAACAGATTGCCCACATCCACACTGGAAAGCAAGGCCACTTTTCACTGTTCTCCATGACTACTAATTAGGTGTTAAAAGCCTCTAGCCTGGGTCAGACCCTCATTTATGCCAAGTCGCTAGCAGGAGCCACTTCGGCCTCACTCAGAGTGTCTGTCATGGGCAGATCCCTGCCCCGCTTTTGGCCTAGTGCTTTGAAGGGAGCCGGTAAGGCTCAAGAAGGCGCTCAGGAAAAAATAACTTTACGTGTCTAACACGTATTAAATATTTTAAACCAAAAAAAAAAAGAAAAGAAAAGGAATGTGCTCAGACAGGAGAGTAAGTAGGGAGCCCTGAGACAGGTGGGGATGGTGTCCCCAGCACCTGCTGTTCATGGATTATAGGGACAACTCCCTAAATATTCACTGCCCGCTCAGGACAAAGGCTTCAGACCAGTGCAGTTCCCAGCTGGGTTAGCACTACAGGCACCCAGGACGTGTTGTGGATGGGGTCAGGTCTTAGGAGATTCAATCTGGGCAGCTCTGCCCATGCTTCCCTTTCTAAGTGAGAGGAGTACAGGGATCAGAGCAGTCACTCAAGGGTGGCTTCCAGAGTCTCCACCTCAGCTGTTCACAGCCTTGAAAGTGGTGTTAATGGGCTTTCTGGGGGAGGGCAAATGGTTCCAAGTTCAAACAAATGGTGGAACTTTTATTAAAGTTCAGCTAGTTTCTTCATTTCACGACTTCTCAGAGTCTCTAATGTGACAATATACTTTAGGTTCTCTCCAAGAAGGAGATGGAATAGGAAGGGCACTACTCTCTTCTCCACCCACAGTTACCCAGACATGGACACGAATTCTCAAATACTAGGACTGGAAGGGACTCCTGAGGTCAAGCAGTCCCAGCTCCACCATTTTATAGATAAGACTGAGGCTAAGAGAGGAAAAATTTGCCCAGGGTCACACTGCTAACCAGTGGCCTGGCTGAGATTCAGCAGGTGGCATTCTCTTTCCCTAACATTTATTCTCTCAGTCCCCATGGTGAACCCATGAGGCACTCTTGGGGAGCCCTCACTCTCCTAACGTGGAAGTGGATTGCAGCACGCCTGTCCGTAGCACTGAGACCGTGAACACGGCCCCCAGGTGCTAAAGGAGTCAGAGACAAGCAGGGCTGTGAAGGGCCTTTTCCTGAGGGGTTTTTTCAAGTAGCCTTTGGAAGGAGCTGGGGACACAGCCTTAGGCTGTAAGGCATTGCAGACCATCTCTCACACTGGACTTTGCCTTGCTGCAGGCTGGAGAAGTCAAGCCAAGTCCGCACAGTGTCCAGCAGCAATTTATTCTTTAAAGGGAGCCGGTTCCGATACAGGTAAATAGTGACAGTAAGTAACCATTATGGACCTATTTTCAGACCTTCTCTGGAGAAGGGTGGCCCAGTGGTCCTTATCCTGAGAACAAAGACACTGGGAACCTCCAGAGAAGTGTGAGGTTTCCATCCAATTCTCCTTGTCTCCTAACCCTTTGACTATTTCTTTCCTTCCCTGCAGCCATTTGCCTGTAGGGGTTAAAATGTGTGTCTTCTCCTGCCCTTACAAAAGCAGCAAAATAAGAACTGTACGAGTGATTCCTTTCATTTCTATCTAAAGATTTCATTTTTTTGCAATATTTCTGGAACACGCTGGACAATGAGGAATCATCCCTAAATGAGGATGGAAGATCCCAAAGACCGCAGAGACAGAGAGCTGTCAGGACGCCTTAGAGCTCTTTACCCCAGCAAGCAAGCCCTACTCAGTGGCCTAAACATTGAGAAGGGGTAGGCCAAAGAGGCCACTTCCCAATTCAGCTCAAGTATCTGAGATCTTACAGAGGAGCTCAGTCCTGGAACACTGTCTCATTTCTTGCTGCTTTATTTATACTACTTATAGTGGCCGAGTTGCAAAGGAAGTGATGGAGTCCAGTGCCAAGATCAAACGGGAGCCACCAGAAATACACAGGTAGGCACCAGGGGCTTATCCCCAAACCAGGTCCAGCTCAGATCTCGGACTCTTAAAAGAGCCAGAAGTTTGAGTACTGTGAAGATTCTGGCCATGATGGCTTCCAAACAGGTCAGCAGGGTGAAGAGACCCATCTCAGCCAAAGGCATGGGAACAGGATGACCCTGGAGAATGAGGGAAGGTGGGCTAATGCAGACAGTAGTACATCAGACCCAGGAGCCACCTTCCTGGGTAATTCTCTACCATCATCCCAAGTCCTGAAATTGGTCATAGACCTTGGAGGACATGCCCAAGCAGCAAGATTTCATTGGCTCTGGAAACAGTGCATTACAGGAAGCCAGTCACACTAGGTCTGAAATAGTTTCAGGATCCATGCTTTATGTATAACTGTAAATCCTAAATTTCCAGGAGGCCATCTCCTAAAACCTGGTAAGACTGAGGGAGAATATGATTGGCCAAAAGGTCTGGGGTTTGCCAACCAGACTGACCTCTGGGAATGGGAGCATTACTACCTGCCTTCACACGGACCCCCCCCGCCCTCTGTGGGAAGTCAGGGGAGGCCGCATATCAGTCTTAGGCACATTTTTAGGAGCACCGCATATCCTGGGGCTCTACTCTCTGACAATCCTGCCCAGGGACCAGTGGCACCACTGCCACACTAAAGAAAGGTTCGGGTAGGTCTGGGATATAAGGAGGTTGACAAGTTTGAAGTAGTGTCTCTGACTGGGATTCAGGGACTAAAGGCAGAAAGCAGGTATTAAAGATTTTTAAAAACAAAACAAACCTTAACACAGCCAGGCAATTCTAGTAACCAGTCCTCAACTCTGAGTCCTGACCACATTTGTCAGTGCACTAAGTCAACAGAATTCTTTTTTTCTTTAACCTCAGAGCAGGGATGGTCCCCAGCCGCAGCTGTCCCTCCATAACCCATGGCCCAAGGCTGAGCAGCGTCCCCAGGACCCGGAGAAGAGCTGTTCACATCTCCATCATGGAAGGTGAGCATGAGCTCTGGAGAGGACCTGGGGTTCCTCCAAGTTGTCACCTGGACCGGTTCCTCACAGGGACCTTGAAAAGAAGTGAATTTCACTAGAGACAGCAGCAAGTTTCTCCAATGGTAGGGAGAATGTTTCATCCGGTCAATGGGAACACCAGCTGGGTGTCAGGTGAAGGGTAATTCCATCCAGCCCTGATGAGCTGTGGTCCAGGAGGGGTTTGTAGATCTGAGAGTATTAGACTAAACCTTTGGGAGAGAACCACCATCAAAGGCCTTATTTATGTGAGTACCTTAGTTGCTCCATTTGTAAAACCCCATGGGTTTCAAGGAAGCTGATGTACATGCAAGTACTTTAAAGAGATGAAAGCATTTACTGGGTAGGCAGCAAGCACAATGCAAAGAGCCCTGGTCAGGAAGTCAAGGATGAGGTCAAAATAGGAGCTCTGCCACACATTTTCTGGGCAGGTTGCTTAACCTCTCTGAGCCTGTTGCCCCCACTGTAGAAAGGGGTGGGGGGTGGGGGAAGGTGCCTTGGAAACTCCCAAGTATAATGGCTATGCAAGGTATGGAATTATTGAGGTCTGGCCATCATCAGACACAGCCCCCTGGTTTTCCCTCCTATCTTAGGCTGAGCGGGAGAAGTGAGCCCAGCTGTCTTATTTTGGGGTGTGCATCTCAGGAAAGTGGACTGTCTTCTCCTCTTTTGAGGAAACATAACTTTCTCCCCTCTCTGTGGCCCTTGTTCCCGTCTGTCCTGAGGCTGAAGCCACCAGGTTCATCCCAAGGCTCTTGCAGAAAGTCGGGACAGCTGTCCTCCCAGAGAAAAGGCCACCCCCTGGGGGAAGCTGGCCCTAATGTAGGTATCGCATAGGAGAGCAGCCTCAGGCATTACTGCTCCCCAGCATATGGAAGAATGTCCAGTAAAACCAGCATTCCCAGAAGAGGGAAGACTGAGGCCATCCATGTGGGGATATAACTCATTTGGAGTAGCTGCCAAGCAGGGTTAGCAAAACAACTCAGAGGTGGGGAGAACCATCCTCAAGCTCCCCCAAGACGAGCTGTGAGGCTGCCTCAGTTCCCAACCAGCTCTGGCTGTGCCTTCAGCCTCCTCCCAGAACCTGTCTTCTCCCATTGTAGCAGCAGTAGGCTCCTCAACATCCAAAACTGTCACCCATGCTTACAAAATGCCAGGGGAGGGTGCAGAAAGCTATTAGAGCAGAGACCCCCCACCCCACCCCAGGGCCAGGGCACGGCCTCAAAAGCTTAGGCTCAGAACTTCACAGCTGGCAGATTATAACACAGCAGGCCTCCACGTGCTACTCCCCAAGCCAACGTGCTCCTTACACCCCATGTCCAGTGGTGCCTATAGACAAGCACAGTCTTCATCCCTGGTCATGGCCCTCGAGGCCCATTAGACTCAGAAGGGCGTGGGTAGAAGCTCAGAACTGCCCTGGCAGGAATGAAACTCACAGGCAGAATGTAATTCAGGGTGAGGAGAGGCAGATGTACATCTGGTTTGGATGTGAAAAAAAATACAAGATTTTAGCAGTTGAGCAGCTCTATCAGTGCAGGGATCATCAAGCCTGGGGAAATAAAGAATGGATTATTTCAGGAGGTGAGAGTTCAGCTGCAGTTTTGCCTTTAAAGCACCTAACACGGCTGACCCTCACTGTTCACCCCAACCAGGCAGGGAAGGGTGAGAGGGACTCAATGGGGACCTCAGAGGAAGGACACAAACCATCAAAACGCCCAGGAAGTTATGGACATTTGAAATTGGTTCACGCTCCATCAGGGATTGTCTTTCCTATAGTCCATATGGCACATAAATTAATATCACAGAAACCATTTGCCTTTTCCAGGGGAAAGCTTTGTTTGCTATCTCCAAAAACAGTGGGGAAAATTGCAAAAGACATTAACGTAACGTTACAGTTTGAATGAAACCATGTAATCTCAATGAACTGAGACCCTTAAAAAGAAGACTGCGTTGGTTGGCCCTGCCCTCTGCTCTAGGAGATGCCAAGATAACACATGTTATTAGCACAGGCCTGACCCAGAGAGGACATTCAGGTATGTCAGTTCCTTTCACCCATTGTGCCCCATGGGGCAGCCAGATAAATAGCGTAGATCCCAGTGGAGGAGGGGACGCAGCCCATTTCCAGCCCCAGAGCCACCGCCTTACACTTCAGAGCCACCCAACCCAAAGCCATTTTCTTTGTAGCTTCACGTCCTGGATTTTCTGGTACAGTCCCGATTTCCCCTACTCTCTGGGATTATTCCCTGCCCTCTCTGTTCCTCACCCTCTGAGAGGTCTGGGGCCCTTATACGGGCCTCAGGGAAACAGCTACTGGCTGGGAAACCATTACCTTTTATAGCTCTAAGTCCTTCTGACTGAATCCAGTCCCCTGATAACGCTGGCCTCTCAGAGCTGCTCTTTCCCTGCAGCTCAGTCTGCTCTGAGACTCTCAGAGCCAACCTTTTCTCTCCAGCATGGGAGGCACTGCGAAAGGGCTGCCATGGCGTGAGATCAGTTGGTTTCCCATCCTTTCCCTCTGTACCTTCCCCGCCTGGCTGGTTCCCATGAAGAGATCAGCTGATTTCCACTGAAAAAGTACCTGCCTTCCTGGGCCACTATGGGGAAGAGTCTGATTAAGATTCACACCAGAGTCCGAGTTCAGCTCCGGTTGACTAATCACTGCCTTCGGCCCCTGAGTGTGCGCATCCTGAGGATGGGGCCCCGGCTCCAGGGTAGGCTCCTGACCACTGTGCCCCCTGGCCCACTGGGAGCCACCTCTGGGCAAGGCGATCAGCTGGAGCACCTCCAAGGTAAAAAGACACCCTCTGTTTTGCTGTGCCACTCACCCAGATCCCACCCACGGCACCCACCCCATCCATCCCAGAATAACAGGTTTGAGGCGAGTGGTGGTTTCTAGTGAAACCTGAAATTCTGTACAGGACTAACCTAGCATAGGAATAACCTTAACTTTATAGGTGAGGTCTGTTGGGGGAACAGAAGACTAACATTTACTGAGTAATTTTGTTTGTCAGGCTCTCTACTTAGAAATACATATGTAGCCATTATCTTGTTTACTGAGAGCACCAACAACTCACTATAATGTGGCTTCTGGTGTCCCTCTGATTAGCTCTTTCTGATGTCACAGCCTTTGCCCCTCACCTTCCCCAGCAGGCTTAGGGCTGAATTGTAGGCCACGCTATGATTGCACTAAGTGGCTTCCGGCAGCTATGCTGGTCATACATTGGAAGATCTGGTAGTCAGAGCTGTCCTTGTGAGGGGACAGCCCTTGAAAGGGTGTGAGGTGCCCTGTGCAACAGGGCTGAGGTTCCAGAGAACAGGGAGCCAGAAGAGTACTTGGGAAAGGAGCTGAGCCAGCAACATGTAAGATCAGAGCCTGGAAAGGTTTGTTTTATCCGAAACCCATTTCACACTCCCAGGTACGTGTTTCTCATGCTACACACATGCAAATGAGGGAAGAAGGGAGGAACACTGGGGAAAACAGAACAGAGGAACATCAAAGGCTCTGGAACAAGGGACAGGCTCTTAATTTCACCTTATTTCACAACAGTTTCTTGGGCAATTGGGACCTAAGTCTAAGGCAGGTGCAGGCTGTTGACTTAATTCATCCTGGCCTGTTGTTCCACTCCCCGGAATCCAACTGCATGATCATTAGCACCATGGAATAGAAAGAGGCTTGGATTCTAACCTTGTCTTTGCCAGTAACAACCAACCACGTGACTGTAACCTCTTGCCCTCACCACTTCATGAAGTTGTTTAAAGATAAAATGGAAGTGCTTTAAAAAGTTTTAAACATTATACAAATTTAAGTATCTTACAGCATAGGGACAAAGGAAATACAGCCAGGACCGTGCAGCTTCTGAAAGCAGGAGCTGAGAGCTGCTGCTAATATACTAATGGTGAGGTGGTGGGGAGCAGAGGCAGATAGCAGGGGGCTGCCATCTCCCCTGCCCATGCCAGCCACTCGTTCGTAACCCAGGGTTCGTTCCTATGGAGAATCTTTTACTGTGTGTATGCCGAGACGGGCTACAGAAGGCTGGGCAGGCAGGCGGCCTGGCTGCAACTGGCTACCTACCAAGGAAGCCAAGGAAGACGAGATACACTATTTCTGAAATGTTACTGGCACCTTTTAAAAGAGACCTTGGGGCTTCTGAAGCCAGCCCAGAACCAGAAAACTCTGTAATTGGCCCTGGTTAGGTCTTACCTTTACTAGCTGGGTGTCCAGCTGTCTGGGGCAGTCAGGGTCGATTTCAGAACAACAGAAGGGGACGAGCTTCTCTTGATGTGGACCACAAAAGCAGGGAGAGCCACTCTGGAACCACCAACATGGCCAGGAGTAGAAAATACAGACACTGAACTTGAAAACAAGAAGCCATTTCCTTGGGAGCACTATGACATGGGCCACACTTGGTGACTCAGCTCTGACATCCTCTGGCCTGGGTGGCTGCTGTTTGGTTGAGGGGGGTAACCAGCTCCTGTTCTTCCCTACTAGAACTTTGAGCCCTGGAAAGAAAGAAATGTTCCATCTAAGAAAGTAAAGAGATAATGAGTAGTTTTAGGGGTAGAAGACCCTTCCTCCTAACTAATGTAAGAGAATTTCCCACTGATGCAACAAGATCGTCTCAGAGACCACTCTGTACTCTGGAGTAGCTAAAGCAAGGGGAGCTGTCAGCCTGTTCTGGACCCGGCTCAGTCTAAGGTGAAAAGAGAGGGAGAGCACTTAGGAAGAGCAGATCAGGTTTTTACCTCCCACAAAGTCAGGACAGCTAGAGCTGGGTGGCTGAGGAGACTGATAGCAACTGCAGAAATCCAAAAGATGAGCTCATGAGCTCAAGGAGCTGTGTGCCGGGTTGTTAGGAGGACACTCGGCTCCAGAATCTGTATTTGATGAGGCCCAGCTGGGCAAAACACAGTCTCCTCCACATTCCTGCCTCTCAAGGCCCTCGGCTCCCTGAACCATGACCCCAGCTCTGGTTGGGTCAGGGATAGTCTGCGATTCTCTTTCAAATTGGGCTAAAGCCAGGCCCAAGACACCAAAGGCAAGAAAGGCAGAATCTTTAACCAATATGGCCAAAACTATAAGCAAAAAGAAAGAAACTTGCAACCAATGCCCCTCTGGTTCCTGCTGCTTCTCTTGTCCTATTCTTGATACATCAAAACAGAGTGCAGTGGCCATTGCTACTGGTCACGTGGGGCGTGCAAAGGGGCTTCTCCTAAGATTTTAGTGACCAGATAAAGCAGGATAGGTGCTGCCTCCGCCTGACAGCGAAGTGGGTGCCGGCACACAGAAGGCCTGCTCATTTTCCTTTTGCCTTTCCAGGCCTCGAGTCCCTACGGGACAGTGCCCACTCCACCCCGGTACGTAC
This sequence comes from Neophocaena asiaeorientalis asiaeorientalis, assembly GCF_003031525.2. Classification (NCBI taxonomy): domain Eukaryota; kingdom Metazoa; phylum Chordata; class Mammalia; order Artiodactyla; family Phocoenidae; genus Neophocaena; species Neophocaena asiaeorientalis. The sequence continues at coordinate 478,179 of NW_020175821.1, forward strand.
CTCCTCCCACGGGGACACTTTCCTGCCTCACGTGAGAAGCAGCCGGGCAGACAGCAATGAGCGAGTCGCCGTGATCGCGGATGAGGCCTACAGCCCTGCAGACAGCGTGCTGCCCACCCCTGTGGCCGAGCACAGCCTGGAGCTGATGCTGCTTTCCCGGCAGATCAATGGGGCCACCTGCAGCATTGAGGAGGAGAAGGAGTGTGAGGCCAGCACCCCAACTGCTGCAGAGATGGAGGCCCTTGGGGGAGAGCTGAGGGCCCTGTGTCAGGGGCACGGCAGGCCAGAGGAGGAACAGGTGAATAAGTTTGTTTTAAGTGTCCTCCGTTTGCTCCTTGTGACCATGGGACTCCTCTTTGTTTTGCTCCTCCTCCTGATCATCCTTACTGAGTCCGACCTTGACATTGCCTTTTTCCGCGATATCCGCCAGACCCCTGAGTTTGAACAATTCCACTATCAATACTTTTGTCCCCTCAGGCGATGGTTTGCCTGCAAAATCCGCTCAGTGGTGAGCCTGCTCACTGACACCTGAGAAGGCATGAATCCTCCCAATAACTAGCCAGGTGGACCAAGGAGCCCGGCTACCCATTCCCAGCAATGGGACCCATCGCGGAACCATCGGCACATGTACCAAGTCCTCCTCTCATGACTCAAAGTCCACAGCCTAGGAGGGTCGTTTCCCAGAAGAAAGGGATAGGCTCATGCCTTGTCTAAACTAACTGGGAAAACTCATTTCCTTCAGAGGTTCTTTCAAGAAAGGCTCGGCGACTCTGTTTCTCATCCTCCCAATTTGCAGGATAAAATTTTTGGTTTTGAATTTTGATTTTTCATAGATGTGTATTATTTTGAAAATATCAAAAATAATTTATTTTATTATTACTGATTCTCGCAGTAGTGTCACCTAGTAGATGGGACACTAGTTGGAGACTAGAGAGCTGTTGTCTTCTGTATTCTGCAGGAGCTTTCCTACTCAGTTCCAGTAGACTCATCACTGCAGCCTCAGCGGGGCAGGCCAGGGGTCTGGACAATGGGGACTGTCTAGGTTTTCTTCCCAGACAGAGCTTTTAAAAAAAAGTAAACATCGTGTAGAATGATTAAATGGAAAGTTGCTTCTTATGACGGTCTGAGTTGGATTTTCTTTTCCTTTTATTTCTTTCAAATCTGAGCAGAGTGGGCATCTGAAGGGACCACCACTACAGCAGCAGGGGTGGGGTAAGTCTGTCCCCTTAGACTAGATCCTAGTGGGCATCACCATGAGTTTTGTATAATGAACTTAGACTTCTGTGAGGGTTTTTTTCTGAAGACCCTCAAGACTTTTATAGTGCTCCAGAAGCATTAGGTGAATTTGGTGGTGCCAGGGATAGAACTGTCAGAAATGCAGGACTAAGTGTAGTTAACAGAAACCAGAGCTAAGGTACCTGAGAGACCATTGAGGTCACAGAGCAGTACTTATTTTGTACAACACCATCCCCCCCAAAAAAGACTATTTCAATTTATATTTTAACAAACAAAATGTATTTTCTTATCAATTCGTATTTTGTTTTTACTTTATGGATTAAGAAAAATAGAGCCTGACGAACTTAAACGACACAAGGAAGAAACTGATCCTGAGAATAAAAAGCTTCAGAAAATAGAATTCCAAGATCAACAAACAGCCTGGGAAGGGACCAGGAAAAGAATCTCTTTAAATAGGAGTTCTAAGAGATGCCTACAAAAGAAGGTGAATGTGGCAGAGACCAAGATTTAGATGTAGAAATACTGCCCCCTAGCGTCATCCTCTGCACTGGGAAAATGAAAGTTGTAGGAAAGCACTTACCATCCTTGCCGAGGCTCCATGCAGAAGAGCAGCATGTGGAGGGTGAGTGTGGGGTCCGAGGCCCGAGCTCTGCAACTCTTACAACCACTCACACACAAGATCTTGTTTTCATCTCAGGGAGAGATTTCTAAGTCATCTGGGGCCTGAGGACTTACGTAAGGACAGTCAGTGGACATATTCCTGGGACCCACATAACAGTGGACCAGCTGCTGACACCCTGTGATGCTGGGGAGCCTCAAATGCAGGACAGAATGAGTCACATGTAGATCTGCTTTCCCCTAGTTTGTCCTCTGAGACAGCAGAACCATGTCCATATATAGAATCTAATAGCCATGGATAAACGGAGTTTTTCCTTTTTTAAGGTTGGGGGTGGTGCTGTTTCAAAATTTTAATTGCCCTTTTATCTAGACCAGGGGTCGGCAAACTTCTTCTGTAAAGTGCCAGATAGTAAATACTTTTTAAATTTATTTTGGTTTTGTGGGCCATACTCTTCGGCAACTACTCAACTCCGCCATCTTATCACAAAACAGCCATAGGTAATACATAAACAAAGGAGCAAAGCTGTGTTCCAATAACATTTTTATTTATAAAAACAGACAGTGAGCTGAATTGAGCCCACAGGCCATAATTTGCCAACCCCGATCTAGACAGTAAAACTGCTCCTTACCAGTGTGTAAGCAGAAAGAGGGTCAGCTCTGCTCCAATTCCTGACATGTGTTAAAGATCCGGGATCATTTCCCAGTAGAGGCACTGGGGTTGCTTGTTTAAAGGGTGCTCGAACAACCAACCAGCAAAGAGATGTCTGATGCCAAGATGAGCAAGATCAACCGCTGGAATGCTCAAACGCAGCCAGAATCTAAGCATGGAAGAGGGCCTGTCTGATCATTTCCATACCAGCAACAATTTGGGCAGAATTACAAACATCTATTTTCAAAGTGACAAGACAAAATATGAGGGAGAGCCTAGTAAAGATTAGGGATCGCTTAGAACCAACTAGCCACTGCCACTTGTCATCTACACAGGAAAGGCTATATTAGCACAGGATTGGAGTAAAAAGTAGACTCAGAGAAGAAAAGGCTGTCAGGAAATAGGGGGCTGGTTTTAACCTGGATATCTACTGTCTTATGCAACATAGCAGATTACCTTTTAGTGTAGTGTTCCTACCTCAGTCTGTAGAATATGGTGTTTCTATGCAGTGAGTGATAGCCTCGACTCTCACCTTTCATATTCACATTAAAGAAAGATGCAGTATTCCATATCCTGGTACGTACTTGTGTCTAGAGTTCTAACAGTACAATAGTCCATGCCACTTCCTACAGCTGGATTTTGCTCTCTGAACAGAAACTTTTGGGTTATTTTTTTCCAGGGCTTATCCCACAAAATACAGATAGAAAGTTTCCTTCAATTTGCTTTTCAAATAGTGCTTGAATAACAAACTTCCTTTGTTGGTGACTAGTCTTTTTTGCTATCTCCCCATCATTAAAAATTGTTCAAGTTTTTAACCTGATTTTACTGTGTTCCACTATGTCTCCTATTTTCTCTCAAAATTAGTTTTGATCTCATTGTAGAAAAAGCAGTGGTTTCCACAGCTTCATCTATCAGAGGAAATAAAACTCTTACTAAAGAATAGTGTACTGCATCTTTAAGCAGTAGAAGGTAAACTACCTGCAAATGTGAATTTCTTAGTTTCATTAAAAATATATATAGTTGTTAACCTTTTGTGTGCCAAAAATTCTAAGTTACATTTTCCTTCAAAGCAATGTACTTTTTTCTACATATGCAGTATGTAGTTAGCGTAAAATCATTGGTGCCATGAAAATTATTTTTAAACGTAAATAAATATTTAAATATCATAGAAGAGTGGACTCTTTTTTTTTTTTTTTTTTTAACTTACACCTTTTCTCTCTTTCTCCTCCTTAAAATTAACAACACATAGATAAAAGGATACCAGTGGGATTTACACAGCTGACTGCTGTCTGCGACTGGAATTATTTAAAATAATCATTTTGTTTATAGCCATCTATTATCCTTGTTCTTCCCCCCAAAATAAATACTATTAAGAACTTAGAAGCTGTAAGTGTGGAATAATTTTGGAGATGAATTGGACCACATTTTTCTGATGAGGAAAACCAAGAAATGATTTTCCCAAGGTTACACACAGTCTCAGAGCCCAAAGGAGAATCTAGATGGTCCAGCTTCTGCACCAGTGTTTGTAAGCCTGGAGTAAGAGAGAGAACAGCAAACACTTCCTATGAAGGGAACAGAATGATATCACCACTACAATTACAAACCTCATATTTACAACTTAACAACATACATTCCTTTAACACTATCTCTTCTGATTCTGTAACCATCACTCTGTAGCTATGGACTGGTAATGGCCTTCTGAATTCCATGAGGATAAAAGGTGAGACTAGGGTCCACTGTACTAGCTTATTATCTAATCTTCCTATTTTCAGTTCTACCTGCCTTCCAACCCTCCATTCTGCCACTAGATCATTTTCCTAAAGCACTGATCAGGTTATGTCACTTACTTCCAAATTTTAAGAGGTTCCTATTACCTTTAAAATGATATCCAGGGACCTCCCTGGTGGCACAGTGGTTAAGAATCCACCTGCCAATGCAGGGGACACGGGTTCAAGCCCTGGTCCGGGAAGATCCCACATGCCGCGGAGCAACTAAGCCCGTGCACCACAACTACTGAGCCTGAGCTCTAGAGCCTGTGTGCCTAGAGCCCGTGCTCCACAACAAGAGAACCCACTGCAATGAGAAGCCTGCACATCACAACAAAGAGTAGCCCCTGCTCACTGCAACTAGAGAAAGCCCGCACCCACAGCAACGAAGACCCAATGCAGCCAAAAATTAATTAATAAAAAAATAAAATGATATCCAGTGCCCTGTCCCCAGGGAAGTTGTGTTTTTTTTTTAATGACAGGAGTCTCTGCTTAAAGTGATCTGAAGAGTAAAAAAGCGTGAGAACCACTGGATGCAAGTGGTTTCCCATGATCCTACAGACTTACAGCTACAGCCCTTTTTATAAAAAAAATAAATTTACTTATTTATTTATTTTTGGCTGCATTGGGGTCTTCGTTGCTGCGCAAGGGCTTTCTCTAGTTGCGGCGAGCGGGGGCTACTCTTCGTTGCGCTGCGCAGGCTTCTCATTGCGGTGGCTTCTCTTGTTGTGGAGCACGGGCTCTAGGTGCGCGGGCTTCAGTAGTCAGGGCACGTGGGCTCAGTAGTGGTGGTGCCCTGGCTTTAGTTGCTTCGCAGCATGTGGGAGCTTAGGGAAGTTGTGTTTTTTTTTTAATGACAGGAGTCTCTGCTTAAAGTGATCTGAAGAGTAAAAAAGCGTGAGAACCACTGGATGCAAGTGGTTTCCCATGATCCTACAGATTTACAGCTACAGCCCTTTTTATAAAAAAAATTAATTTACTTATTTATTTATTTTTGGCTGCATTGGGGTCTTCGTTGCTGCGCAAGGGCTTTCTCTAGTTGCGGCGAGCGGGGGCTACTCTTCGTTGTGGTGCGCAGGCTTCTCATTGCGGTGGCTTCTCTTGTTGTGGAGCACGGGCTCTAGGTGCGCGGGCTTCAGTAGTCAGGGCACGTGGGCTCAGTAGTGGTGGTGCCCTGGCTTTAGTTGCTTCGCAGCATGTGGGAGCTTCCCTGACCAGGGCTTGAACCCGGGTCTCCAGCATTGGCAGGCGGATTCTTAACCACTGTGCCACAAGGGAAGTCCCTACAGCCCTTCTTTGGATAACTAATGACGACTCACCTATGCACACATCCTTTCAAGGCCTCTGCTTAGGGTGCCTCAACCACAACCAAGCCCCTCTACACCTGAACACACTTCTGGTTTTAGCTCATGAACAGGCTTCCTCTACACACCCCTACAACATGCTGATGGAGTGGAGTAAAACACACAAAAGATACTTTTAAAACATTTCCTCGGGCTTCCCTGGTGGCGCAGTGGTTGAGAGTCCGCCTGCTGATGCAGGGGACATGGGTTCGTGCCCCGGTCTGGGAAGATCCCACATGCCG
>NW_020175821.1:484152-528287 GCF_003031525.2 Neophocaena asiaeorientalis asiaeorientalis
AAAAAAAAAAAAAAAAAAAAAAAAACAAAAAAAAAAAAAACATATCCTCTTGCACAGCTTCCATTTTAGGAAAACATACCTTAAGATGTTTTACTCCTCGCTCTGTGTAACTGTGCTAAATATTATCTTCCTCACAAAATTCCACCTTTTCATTTGAAAAGTCAAACATTTACAGCCACATGAACCAGAATTATGGGTCTATGCTGTCTTAAAACTAAAACTCATTACTGGCCATCAACTCTGTACTAACAAGGAAAAACAAAAGTACTAAATCAGAAGGGACAGCCTAACAAACGAGACGCCTACGTTTTTGGAATCTGAAGACAGAGTGCATATACTTCTTCCTCTCAAGTTTGATACAGAAGGCACATGTTTCTGCCCTCCTCCTCTTCTCATGTACTGTACACTGGCTGAAAGTATTTAAACCTTTGTATCCACAGCCCTAAAGCTCTCTGCTTTCCTGGAGAACTACCTTTGCAAAGTCTTCTCTGTGGAAAGGTTAACTCAAAGGACAGAATACTAAAATGGGTCTTAAGCAATTCAGATTCTATCAGTTCCTAATCATTTGTGGTCTCTCTTAGTCTGACCAACTCTCCATCCACCCCAAATGAGATCATCTCCTTCCTCCTTAACGTCACATTAAAAAAGGTCAGGCATCTCAAAGAAAATAACTACAGAAGAATTCAGAGCTTACATGCTTATGAGATGTTATAAAGGCCAGCTAACAAAAAAGGTTTATCCGGAAGGGAGAGAGCAATCATAATACACACATAATTACAGAAGCCACACAGCTTTAAGCGAGTCTCTGGGAGAAGTGCCTTTCACAACAGAATACAGTTTAAGGATGTCCTAAGGGAGGCAACTGTCCTTTACGTGCTTTCTAGATTTAAACAATTGCTCCTTTATAGAGCTTATCACCAAGAAACAAGTCCCCCACTCACCCTCCTTCTCTCCTTCCTGCACCGCCTCAAGAAGACAGAACTCTGTTAAGTAGAATGGGATATAAATAGCACAGCTGATGAAGCTACAATGGCAAAAGAAACCAGAAAGGTGAGAAACATCAAGAATTTGCTAACATTTAGTGCAGAAGCCAGGCAATTAGCACCAAGTATACCACCAAGTATTCAAAGCTTAAGTGATAGTACTAATTTGATTGAGAGTAGTTTTCAACATCTTAAAAGAACAACTCCCACAGAACTAGCTACTCTAGAACCTGTAAAATTAAGTGGCGTGGAAAAGGGAAAGGGAGCCTAAAGGTTTCATTTACTATTTCCAGGACAGTTTAAATATACCTCAACCTCACATAACCTTACTTTTTGCATTTCATAAATTAGTATTTCCACCTTGCTTATCAATTCCTGTATTCATATCACCAAGAAAATAGAGAAATCCTATTCCTTCTAAACTCCCACAATGTATTAATAAACTAAGCCTCAAAACTTATTTAGACTTTATTTAGAAGGAAATTATTTAAGAAAAAAATGTTCTTCAAGGAAATGAAACACGTCACTTTATTTCTGTGATATACAAATATGAAAAGTTAATATTTCCTCTTAGAAATCAAACATATTGCTGAAGCTATTTACAACAGGCTTTCAGTAGTAGTTTGGCAATGAAGAACAATGGAAAAAGTTGGATAGGTAAGGTCACACAGTAATATTAGTCACTGATTTAGCAATATCCAACAACAGACACATTCAAATTGCCATAGCTTCTGAAAAAAAAATTTCATGAAGAAATTCCAAAAATGGTATTTCATAACACTTCCCCAGGTTATTGAATCTCCTCTGGAGAGTTTAAAGACAGGGACAGATAAGGCTGTCTATGACTTTCTAAGTCAGGAGCTTTTACTTCTTTAACCATGACCCACAGTACCACAGTAATAAAGAAATACATTTTACATCAGAATATACGTATGCATGTATACCTACAAATATGTATGCATAGGGAACTAAGTTTCACAAAAGAATACTTACTCTAAGTTTGCTATTCTTTACTATTTCTCTCCTTTTCATTTTTGTAGACACTGTTCATGGCCACTTAACTGATTTCATGTGAACAGCTACAAACCACAGTCTGGGAAACACTGGTCTGAAGGTAATCTCATACTGGATTACAACAATCAGGTAGATCCAAACCCTGTGCCTACAAGCCCTGGGATTCCTTGGCTGTGTCTCGGGAGCCATGTAGAGGAGCGGGAGGGAAAGGGTCAACACACACAGACACAGGCCCTGCCCAAGTGAACCAAAGCTTCTCAGCAATTTCTTGGGATTTCATGTAAGATTTAATTTAGAGGCAAGGGGGAAAAAAGGTGCTCAGTTTAAAAACTCAAAAGTTTCAAAGTCACTGAGTTAGATGACCTTTCAGGACCCCTTCCAGTGTATGAGTCTAGAAATAAATATTTACTGCAAACTATAAAAAAAACCCCACAAATCAATATATCACTATAGAATCAAAACCACAAAAACAACCAAAATACTGATCACCCAAAGCTTTATAATTTATGTTAGAATTTCTCAACATTCTGCCTGATTAAAAGTGCTGAAGGCATCACAGTCTCCCCTTTTAATTCCCTTGCCATCCTATAGAAACAACCTCCAAGCCTTCTCTTACTAAAAGTACCTTCTGCTCACAGTTCTTATTAACAAAGCAATTTTATATTTGCTAAAAATAGAACATATTACCAAGTAAACAGACTAAGCCACGTGAATTACTGGGCTCCTTAGACACTGATTAATTTGAACAAATCAGTGTTGTCAAACCAAAAACTCCGCAACTTTCTTAATTCATAAAAACATGTATCCTCCCACTGGAGTTACCTCCAGCCAAAATATACCGAGTTGGGTGCATAGCGTTGATGGAACACACAGAGGAAAGGCATTCTCCACCAAGAAAAGAGTGCACCCACTTTCCTCTCTCATGGAAGATTTCCACTCGCCGTGGATGGGCCATACTGCCGACTATGATACAGTCTTCTTGTTTAGGGTCCCACACAGCTTGGAACCTGGTCAGCCATCTCCCAGTAATGGTGTTGTGCCTAGTGAAAAAAAACGATTTTTTTAAAGGACAGTAGTGTTAAATAACTCCAGGTAGCATGGGCAGAGGGTTAAGATGGCATTGCTCCTAAATGCTGATATTCTCTGCCAAGTTTCTTTTCATTAAGTTACTGCATCACCAACAACCTAATCTCATCCTTCATGCAAGACTGAAACTCAGGACAGAGATGATGTATTCTGCATTTTTGAATCTCCAGTGCTGGATATAGTGGTTTGTGCTCAGTGGATGGTCACTAAATGTCTATTGAAATGGCACCTTTTTGTTCACTATTTACTAGCTCAGTGGACTCCCCTCCTTTTTTCTAGCACATGCAAACAGAAGAAGACCTAGAACAAAGAAATATATAATCTAGGTTTTTGCTGTTTTAACAGGATCTGCTATTTCCCATATTTGTATTCCCCTAATAACCAAACCCTGAAATCATTTTATGTTCCATACAACCTTAAAGTTAAAAATACATCTGGAGCTCAAAGAAGAAATCACAAGGGAAATTAGAAGATATCTGCAGACAAATAAAAATGAAAACACAACCTACCAAAATCTATGGGATGCTGTGAAAGCAATAGTAAGAGGGAAATTTACAGCAGTAAACATTAGAAAAGAAGGAAGATCTAAAAATCAACAATCTAACTACCCCTCAAGGAACTAGAAAAAGAAGAACAAACAAAACCAAAAGACAGCAGAAGGAAGGAAATAATAAAGATTAGAGCAGAGATAAATGAATTAAAGAATAGAAAAACAACAGAAAAAAAATAAACTAGGAGTTAGTTTTTTGAAAAGATCAACAAAATTGACAAGCCCTTAGCTAGATTAAGAAAAAAAAGAGAGGAAATGCAAATCACTAAAATAAGAAATGAAAATGGGACATTATAACTGATGTCACAGAAATTAAAAAGATTATAATACTATAGACAATTATACACCAATGAACTGGACAATCCAGAAAAAATGAATGAATTCCCAGACAAATGACTTCCCTGGTGGTCCGGTGGTAAAGAATCTGCCTTGCAATGCAGGGGACACAGGTTCGATCCCTGGTGGGGGAACTAAGATCCCACATGCTGAGGGGCAACTAAGCCCACGCACAACTACAGAGCCCACACACTCTGGAGTCTGCACGCCACAACTAGAGAAAAGAAACCCCACATGCCGCAACTAGAGAGAAGCCTGCATGCCACAACTAGAGAGAAGCCCGCACACCTCAACGAAAGATCCCACATGCCTCAATGAAGATCCCACATGCTGCAACTAAGACCCAACACAGCCAAAAAATAATTATTCTTTTTAAATTCCCAGACACATACAATTTACCAAGACTGAACCATGAAGAAATAGAAAATCTAAATAGAACTATAACTAGTAAGGGGATTAAAATAATAACCAAAAACCTCCCAACAAAAAAATCCCAAGACACGGGCTTCCCTGGTGGCGCAGTGGTTGACAATCTGCCTGCCGATGCAGGAGACACAGGTTCTTAACCCAGTCCTGGAAGATCCCACATGCCATGGAGCGACTAGGCCCGTGAGCCATGGCCGCTGGGCCTGCACGTCTGGAGCCTGTGCTCCACAACAGGAGAGTCCACAACAGTGAAAGGCCCACGTACCGCAAAAAAAAATAAATAAATAAAAATCCAAGGACCAGATGGCTTCACTGGAGATTTCTACCTAACATTTAAAGAAGAATTAACACCAGTGCTCCTCAAACTCTTCCAAAAAATTGAAGAGGAAGGAACACTTCCCAATTCATTCTGTGAGGCCAACATTACCCTGATACCAAAGCCAGACAAGGAACCTACAAGAAAAAAAAAAAAGCCTACAGACTAATATTCCTAATGAATATTGATGCAAAAATTCACAACAAAATACCAGCAAACCAAATTCAACAGCACATTAAGAGGATTATACACCATGACCAAGTTGAATCTATACCTGGGATGCAAGGATGGTTCAACATATAAAACTCAGTTAATGTAATATACCACATTAACAGAATGAAGGAAAAAAATCATAAGATCCTCTCAACCAGTACAGAAAAATCATTTGACAAAATTCAATACCCTTTCATGATAAACACTCAACAAACTAGGAAGAGACAAAAACTATCTCAACATAATAAAGGCCATATATGAAAGGCCCACAGCTAACATAATACTCAATGATGAAAAACTGAAAGCTTTTCCTGTAAGATATGGTAAAAGGCAAGGATGCCTACTCTTGCCATGTCTATTCAACATAGTATTGTAAATTTGGTAGGACTAGAAAACTGGGTAGGACTAAAGACTCCACAAACACACAAAAAAACTATTTAAACAATTTCAGCAAATTTACAGGATACAAAAATCAACACACAAAAATCAGTTGCATTTCTACACACTAAGAATAACCAATCCAGAAAGGAAATTAAGAAAACAATCCCATTCACAATAGCATAAAAAAGAATAAAATATTTAGGAATAAATTTAACCAAAGATGTGAAAGATTTGTATACTGAAAACTACAAAACATTACTAAAACAAACCAAAGAAGACACAAATAAATGGAAAGACATTGTGGTTGTGGACTGGAAGACTTAATATTGTTAAAATGTCTATACTACCCAAAGTGATCTATAGAATTCAATCAATGCAATCCTTATGAAAATCCCAATGGCATGTTTTACAGAGATAGAAAAAAAATCCTAAAATTGATATGGAAACTCAAGGAACTACAAACAGTCAAAATAATCTTTAAAAGGAAGAACAGGACTTCCCTGGTGGCGCAGTGTTTAAGAATCCACCTGCCAACGCAGGGGACACGCGTTCAAGCCCTGGTCCAGGAAGATCCCACATGCCACAGAGCAACTAAGCCCATGTGCCACAACTACTGAGCCTGTGCTCTAGAGCCCACAAGCCACAACTACTGAGCCCGCATGCCGCAACTACTGAAGCCCATGCACATAGAGCCCATGCTTCGCAACAAAGAGAAGTCACTGCAATGAGAAGCCCGCACACCACAATGAAGAGTAGCCCCTGCTCGCCGCAACTAGAGAAAAGCCCACGCACAGCAACAGAGACCCAATGCAGCCAAAAATAATTTTAAAAAAAGAACCAAGTTGGGGGCCTCATATTTCCAGATTTCAAAACATACTACAAAGCAACAGTAATCATGACAGTGTGGTACCTGTATAAAGACAGATACTACAGACCAGTAAACAGAATAGATCCCATAAATGTACATGTACATGGTCAAGTGATATTCAACAAGGGTGCCAAGACCACAAAATGGGAAAAGGACAGTTTCTTCAACAAATGGTGCTGGGAGAACTGGATATCCACATTCAAAAGAATAAAGTTGGACAATAATCTTATATTATATACAAAAATTAACTCAAAGTGGATTAAAGACCTAAACATAAGACTTGAAACTATTAATGAAACAGAGAAGAAAACATAGGGGGAAAGTTTCAGGACACTGGATTTAGCAATGATTTCTTCAATATGACACCAAAAGCACAGGCAACAAAAGCAAAAACAGACAAATCTACATCAAACTTAAAAACTCTGTGCATCAAAGGAAACAATCAACAGAGTGAAAAGGCAACCCACAAAATGGTAGAAAATATTCACGAATCATATATTTGATAAGGGGTTAATATGCAGAATATGTAAGGAATTCCTATAACTCAACAACAACAAAAACTATGCAATTCAAAAACGGGCAAAAGACTTGAATAGACAGTTCTCCAACGAAGATACACAAATGGCCAACAAGCAAATGAAGAGATGTTTAACATCACTAATCATTAGAGAAATGCAATCAAAACCACAATGAGATATTACCTCCTTAGGATAATCACTAACAAAAGAACAGACAAGAAGTGTTGATGAATATAAAGAGAAATTAGAACCCTGGTGCACTACTGGAATGTAAAATGGTTTGGCTGCTATGGAAAAACAGTACAAAGATTCCTCAAAAAATTAAAAATAGAATTATCAGATGATCCATCAAAATCCCCCCTTCTGGGTATATATCCAAAAGAATTCAAAGCAGGATCTTAAAGAGATATCTTTACACCCATTTTGTTCACTGCATTATTCACAATAGCCAAGAGGTAGAAGCAATCAAAATGTCCATCAGCAGATGAATGGATAAAGAAAATGTGGCACATACAGACAGTGGAATATTATGCAGCCTTTAAAAGAGGAAGGGACTTCCCTGGTGGCGCAGTGGTTTAGAATCCGCCTGCCAATGCAGGGGACATGGGTTCAATCCCTGGTCCAGGAAGATCCCACATGCTGCGGAGCAACTAAGCGCATGTGCCACAACCACTGAGCCCGGGCTGTAGAGCCCTCAAGCCACAACTACTGAGCCCATGTAACACAACTACTGAAGCCCGTGCGCCTAGAACCCATGCTCTGCAACAAGAGAAGCCACTGCAATGAGAAGCCCGCGCACTGCAATGAAGAGTAGCCCCAACTCGCCTCAACTAGAGAAAGCCCGTGCGCAGCAACGAAGACCCAATGCAGCCAAAAATAAATTAATTTTTTTACATCTTTACTGGAGTATAATTGCTTTACAATGGTGTGTTAGTTTCTGCTTTATAACAAAGTGAATCAGTTAAACATATACATATGTTCCCATATCTCTTCCGTCTCCCTCCTTCCCACCCTCCCTATCCCAACCCTCTAGGTGGTCACAAAGCACCGAGCTGATCTCCCTGTGCTATGCGGCTGCTTCCCACTAGCTATCTATTTTACGTTTGGTAGTGTATATATGTCCATGCCACTCCCTCACTTTGTCACAGCTTACCCTTCCCCCTCCCCATATCCTCAAGTTCATTCTCTAGTAGGTCTGCGTATTTATTCCCATACCTAGAGTCTGTCCTACAGAGTAAAGTAAGTCAGAAAAAGAAAAACAAATACCGTATGCTAACACATATATATGGAATATAAGAAAAAAAAAGAAATGGTCATGAAGAACCTAGGGGCAAATATGGGAAAAAACAAATTAATTTAAAAAAATTAAATTAAACAGGAGGAGATCTTGTCACATGCTAGAATATGGATGAACATCGAGGAGATTATGTTAAGTGAAATGAACCAGTCACAAAATGACAAATACTGTATGATTTCACTCATATGAAGTATCTATAACAGTCAAAATCATAGAAATGGAAAGTAGAAAGATGGTTGCCAAGGTCTGGGAAAAGGGGGAAAGAGGAATTAATGTTTAATGGGCAGTTTCAGTTTTGCAAGATAAAAAAATTCTAGGGCCTCCCTGGTGGCACAGTGGTTGGGAGTCCGCCTGCCGATGCAGGGGACATGGGTTCGTGCCCCAGTCCGGGAGGATCCCGCATGCCGCGGAGCGGCTGGGCCCGTGAGCCATGGCCGCTGGGCCTGCGCGTCCGGAACCTGTGCTCCGCTTCGGGAGAGGCCACAGCAGTGAGAGGCCAGCGTACTGCAAAAAAAAAAAATTCTAGAAGTCTGCTGCACAACAACGTGAATACACCTAACACTATTGCTCTGTATACATATAAATAGTTAAGATGGTTAATTTATGTGTTTATAACCACAACTAAAAATAAAGTAAAAAAATTTTTTAAATATATTTGGGGCTCTTTACTGCTCTCCAAAGCAAAAAGCAAAGCACTGCCTTTTTATTCTCTATATTGTAACACCATTAGCAACCCTTTCTTACTGAAGAAGTATGAACAATGGAGAACCACATTTCCCTCTGCCACTCAACGACCCTATCTCTACTGACCTGTGAATCATCACACTAGATAATTTTAATATGCATTAGAAACCAATAAACTGGAATTAATAAAGTTTGAAAAAGGAAATGAAGAGGGAAATTCTGTGAAAAAGAAAACAAACATGCTTAAATATAGCCTCTATAGACTATAAAACTCATGAAGCAACAATCAACATACATTGCACACCCTGTCCCCAACTTCATAAATACTAATAAAGAGGTATGTCTAGGAAGAAGGCATTGCATAAAGTTTGATGTAAAATACATACATTAAAAGTAGCAGATGCAAAAAAAGGGTAACCAAACAAAGTAAGTGGGAAGGTGGAGAGGCCCTCCAAGCCCAGAACAAACAGGTGCAAATAAACAGAGCTTCAGCTAGCCTCCCCAGCAAGTAAGTCTCAATAGGATAACATGAGTAATTCAGGTTGGAATAAAGTCACTCACCTTAACCAAAAACAACCACCCAGAGGCAGAGAACAGCTACTGACTAAAAGAGATTGAACCTCTTTACAGAAACAGGAAACCTGGAAGCAAGAACCCTTCTGTATAGGATAGGAACTAGCAACCTGGAACACTGGAACAATGTAATACAAAATCAGACCTATTACATCTCCTTGACAATCAGATGTCCAATGTATGCACTCCAACAAAGACCTCATAGTAATCCAGGGTCTACTTTATTTGGCACATGGAAACCTACCTGATGGTGGTGAGAAGAGGAATCTTCGAGGATATACAGCTGCTGTCAAAGATTCTACAAAATAAAGAGCAAGAATAAAGGAGCACACTCTTTATTGTTTCTTAATAATTTTCTGAAATATTATCAGTATATTTAACAAGCTTTTCACTGGTTCATGATATGAAATATGATTGTTATCTTAAAATATATAGGATCAGGCTCTAACAAATCTCAGCTAATATATTTACAAAAGTTACAAAGAATATTATAAAATTCAGTGCTTATAGTTTAGTGTGGAAATCACTTACTTAGACATTATTACTCCAAACTTAAATGTACATTCTAAAGTGATAATCTAGACTCTATATTCAGATTCACAGTAATATAAGTCATACATAAGGGATGTAGTCTGAAAATGCAAAAATAACCTAAAAGTGTATGCATGTATCAAGGGAGACTCATCAGTTGAGGGCGTGATAGTGTCACTTCCAGATTCTGGCAAGACTAAGACTGTCCAGTGACCAAGGGGAGGAGTTCTTGTGGGGCAACTGGAGGTATCCAGAAGCCTCCACTAGGTACCCTGGCAGACAGAAACTAACCGAATCATCACCACCTCCCCCTTCTCCTTGTGCCTAGCTATTCCACTGAAATTTCTTGGCACTAGAGCTTATTAACTAATTAGATTACTAGAAAGCCAAATCACTAATGGCTAATGTAACAAGAGTAAACTCTGCAGTGCAAATGAACAGGAATGGGACAAATAAGTAGCCCTTAACACAAAGAAAACTACATGGGTGGAAAGGGGACACTGAGCTGCCACTGTCTGGTGACTAAATCTCTTAATGTATTACCTGGTAATACTTACACACTTTACTAGAAATTAACCGGGTACCTGTCACACACTATAAACCATGTTCTTCCCAATAGATGTGTCTAAACAGAAATTAGGTGCCTTTCTAGAGCCTGGCCCACAGCATACATTTAACAGATACTTGTTGAATGAATAATGAACGAATTCCAAAATCACTTAAGGTAAAACTCTCATAAACAGAGAATTGCTTGCAATGTTAAGCAAAATCAGAGATTTTAGAAGAGAACAAAATCATTTCCTTTGTGATTGCATTAACATTCTCCACATCTTTTTTAATTGGCATTATTTTCTATTTTTGTTCAATTGGTTTATATTACATTTTAAAATCCTTTTTTAGGAAGTAGCTATAGAAAGGTATCAAAGCTAAAACCATAAAATTTTATCCAGTAGTTTGTATAAAAGCCCAATTTTTGCTACCTTTTCTGCCTGCCCATGGCCTGGGGCTCTGCAACTTCGATTCAGCACTTCACTTGTGGGGTAGACCCCACTATCTCCAAAGTAAGAGCTTCTCCCTATGCTAAAATTATCTCCCTTCCAAGATATCACAAGCCTGATTTCATCTGATTTCAGTGCTAAAAGCAAAGACTGACATCACTCTCCAGGGTAGCTACAGACCTTCCCTGCCAATCTCAAGGAAATCTACAGATCCCAAAACTGCTGAAAAGCCATTAAGTACAGGTCATTGATCTTTGGAAACCTAGACATGACTATGAAACAATAACGCTAGTGATTTAATAAGGAGCAATAGTCAACAAAGCTACTGTTTAACACAATAACTACAGACTCTAGATTCCTTAACAAGTATTTCTGTCTTCCCAATTTACCTCAGCTTACAATCAGCACATGTGGTTACTACCCTGTTACCAGTAAGAGGTGAAAAATAGGCAGAAGCGATGCTCTTTGTGTGTTCAGTCAAAGAAATCAAAGGCTTGATTCTACTGCGATTCAGGAACCTTGCATCATAAATATGAATATCCCTGTAACAGGAGGAATAATTCTCAGTGTTGTCACAGTACACATAGTAAGACTCTACAATAGCACTGAACATAAATTAGACACTCAAATACTCACTACATTGAAGAACAGTTAAGACAGAACCCTCTAATCTTCTATATTAATTTAGAAAACACTGGTATAGAGTAAGAAATAAGAAAAATTTCAAAATTATAGCATATATATGTAACCAGGTGGGTACAGAGAGACAAGATTCTAGCTGGTTTTCTAATCTATCCAAGAAAAAAGTTAACACAGACCAAGAAGTTATAGGTCACATGGAACTTTTATATTTTTTACGTACGTTCTTCTCAAAAGACTAGAAGTAAACGCATGAGGCCAAGGAAAACAAAAATGTATATTTTTTCAACACTTGCGCTATTAAATCCAAAAGAATCTCTCATTTTAAAAATAATCACGTTAAAAAAAAAACAAAAATGCTCAATCAGTGTAGAAAGGAAAATTATTTGGTCTGTGGGTATTACAAAAAAAGTCAGAAGTCTTTGACCACCAAATTAAAACATTACTCCTAACATTAAAAGGCCTAAATCATAAAATTTCATGAAGGACATACCTTAATCCCGCAGTGATAAAATACTGTCTATGCACTGGGTGGACATGTACAGTTCTTATTTTGCTCAAAGAAGAATTGATAAGTTTCTCACAAGAAGTTCCAGGCGTCCGCCTATCCACTAGTGACATACTTCCATCCCAGTGACCTACTATTAAAGTGGAGGCGTCTTCTGCCAAGAAGTCAAAGGAGGAAAAGCTACTTCTTTCATCTCTATATACCTAAGGATATAAGTAACAATCAACTTATGTAACACTCTTCTTTTAAAGAAAGCCAATGCATAAATTCTTTGTTAAAAGGGTAACAAAACACTTAACCCAAATAACCTCATTTATCCTCCCATGATCCCCACAAGAAGCATAGGGCAAAATGGTAATCTCCTTAGATGGAAACTAAGGCACTGATCAGCTGTGAGACTGCAATCAAACAAGCCCATCCACCCATGTCAGGGCTACATCCCAAATCTCTTAAATCCAATAAACCTCAGATGCAGATCTACCCTGTGAAACTTACTAGGAAATGGACTGAATCTGAATCTTACCCAGTTGAAATACCTTAATATACCAAGTAACTTTGCCAACTAAGTCCAAGGTATATGGCTTGAATGCTCACCTACTCTTGGTGGAAGTGTAAATAGATACAAAATTTTTACAGCAATCAGGACACATCTATCAAAATATTTAATGCTTATACATACCCTTTGACCCAGTAATTTCACTAAGATATATATAAGGATGCTTGCTGCCAGACTGCTTATAACAGCAATAAAAAGCAACCTAAAACGTCCACCAAAAAAGATCTGGTTAAATCATGATGGTACATCTCTACTTTGAAATACCATGCAATGCTAAAAAAGAATGAGGTAGATTTGTGCTATTAACTGTTGAAGATATACTAGTAAATTAAAAAAGCAAGTTGCAAAAAACTATGTATATAGTGTGAACCCATTAGCACAAAGAAAAAAAGCTGTATCTATATGCTTGTAAGTATATGTGTACTTTCTGGAGGCATACACAAAAAATACAAAGGTTACTTCGGGAGAGTGGGAATGGGGAAAGGGCAAATTTAGTTTGCACACCCTATTTACTGTAAGTTTGTGGGGGTTTTTTGGTTGCACTGGGTCTTCGTTGCGGGCTTCTCTCTAGTTGGGCGTGCAGCTTTAGTTGCCCTGCGGCGTGTGGGATCTTAGTTGCCCGACCAGGGATCAAACCTGTGTCCCCTGCATTGGAAGGTGGATTCTTAATCACTGGACCACCAAAGAAGTCCCCTACTGTAAATATTTTATCATGAGCATGTATTATTGTTATAACTTTTTAATCACTTACAATCCACAATGTTATTACTTTGGGCTTAGGGCTCACACATATAAGGAGTAAAAAATAAATGTTGTAGAATGTGTCAGTACTCAAGTAAGAGAGAATTACCACAATTCTTTTCACTTAATCATGAATTGCTACTGACTTTTAGTTTTAATAACAAGTATTACTATAAACTGAGATTAACAAATTAATACACCAAAGGTATCCCAACCCCTATACCAAAAAAGCCCAATATACACAAATGAAACTTGACGTATTCAGTCATTATATTAAAATGGTTAAGTGCAGGGGATTTGGAGTCAGAGAGACTCAAGTGCAAATTCTAGTTCTGCCTTTTCTGTCCTTCAGCAAGCTAATAAACCACTTTACCTCAGTTTTTTCAACTGTTAAATGGGGAGAACATTACCTATTTCATAGGGTGTTATTAGGCTTAATAATATATACAAAGCACACTCAGGTTAGTACCTAACACAAGGTAATTGTTCAATCAGTAGTATCAGAAGCAAATTACTGATACATGCAATATCATGGATGAATCTTAAAAACATTATGCTAGGTAAATAAAGCCAGACACAAAAAGCTACACACCATTTGATTCCATTTACTTGACATTTTAGAACAGGCAAAATTATAGGGACAGTAATCACATCAGTGGTTGCCAGGGGCTTGAGGAAGGGGGAGAGGACTGACTACAAAGGGTCATGAGGTAATTTTTCCAGGTGATGGAAATTTTTTATGTCTTGATTGCAGTGGTGGTTAAACAGGTATATACAACTTGCCAAAACTTATAAAAGTGCACACCTAACAAAGGTACATTTTTCAATATGTACTGTATACCTCAATAAACCTGACTTTTAAAAAAATAAATAAGTGGATAACTCTTACAACTCTATACTGAAAACACAGATAACCCAATTAAAAAATAGGCAAAAGATCCAAATTTCTCTAAATAATTACAAATGGCCAATAAGCAGATGAACATGCTCAGCATCATTAATCATTAGGGAAACGCAAATCAAAACCACAATGAGATACCACTTCATACCCACAAGGTTGGCTATACTCACCAACAACAACAAGCGTTGGAAAAGATGTGGAGAAATGGGAACCCTCACATATTACTGATGAGTATGTACAACAGCGAA
Source organism: Neophocaena asiaeorientalis asiaeorientalis (assembly GCF_003031525.2). Lineage (NCBI taxonomy): Eukaryota > Metazoa > Chordata > Mammalia > Artiodactyla > Phocoenidae > Neophocaena > Neophocaena asiaeorientalis. The sequence continues at coordinate 498,520 of NW_020175821.1, forward strand.
GCCAGTTTGGGAAACAGCTTGGCAGTTCATCAGAATGTTAAACATAGAGTTAGCATATGACCCAGCAATTATACTCCCAGGTATATACCCAAGAGAAATGAAAGCACACAAAACTTGTGTATGAATGTTCATAATGGCATTATTCGTAATAGTTAAAAATGGAAACAACCCAATTGTTCATCAACTAATGAATGGATGTGGTACAGCCTTTGTGTGGTACAGCCACACAAGGGAATACTATTCAGCCACTAAAGCCACTAAAGAATGAAGTACTGACACATTCTACAACATGCATGAACCTTGAAAACAATAAAATGTGGTACAGCCACACAAGGGAATACTATTCAGCCACTAAAGAATGAAGTACTGACACATTCTACAACATGCATGAACCTTGAAAACATTTCGATAAGTATAGAAGCCAGTCACAAAAGACTATAAACTGTATGATTCCTTTTACATGCAATGTCCAGAACAGGCAAATATGTAGAGACAGAAAGTAGATTAGTGGTTTTCTAGGACGAAAGGGGAAATCGGGAGTACTTGATAAGCAAGGGGTTTCTTTTGGAGGTGATAAGTATTCTAAAATTAGATTGTGGTAACAGTTTCACAACCCTATAAATACACTAAAAACCACTGGATTTTACACTTTCGAATGGTATGTGAATTATATATCTCAACAAAGTTGTATTAAAAAATAAGTACAGGGCTTCCCTGGTGGTGCAGTGGTTGAGAGTCTGCCTGCCGATGCAGGGGACACGGGTTCGTGCCCCAGTCTGGGAAGATCCCACATGCCACGGAGTGGCTGGGCCCGTGAGCCATGGCCGCTGAGCCTGCGCATCCGGAGCCTGTGCTCCGCAACGGGAGAGGCCACAACAGTGAGAGGCCCACGTACCGCAAAAAAATAAATAAATAAGTACAATCATTTATTATTAAGTGGCTGATAAAACATAGATGTACCTTCAAATTTCAAACTCCAACCTTCCTGTAAGAACATAAACAAATACAAAACAGAATGTGACTTGCATACATAACTATATGGTATGCATTAATAACCAAATTGCTACCATTAAACAGTTTAAAGAGGACTTTTCACAAAAATTATTTCATTTAATCCATGATTAACAGCCCATCCATTTCCAATAAGGATTTTAAATATCAATGTTGCTCTTAAAAACCTATTTTTTAAAAGGTAAAAATAGAAATTAAAAGAAAAAAAAGCAAAGACACTAGTAAAAAAAGAAACTGTTTCTTCTAATTGTCAGTAATTAGGAAATCAAGTCTGACCAGCAACACATTAACAGTCTTGAAAAGTCTTTTTTTCATATGGTTAAAAACAGACTTAAAAGAAATTAAACATCCTCATTTTTAAAAGAAAACTCAAAAACTATTAGCTCTCAAGAAGAGAGAAAAAGCCTTCCCAACTGTAAGAAAGATCATTTTAGGAGTTCAGTGAAGAACAAAAGCAGTTACGTATTATACTATAGCTATTAAAATAATTAGTTAAAAACTCTTTTATAAGTAATTATGAATCATCTATACATAGAATATTAAAATAATGACAAAGACAGAATGCGTTAACTTTGAGTACTGGCTTACATAAAAAAATTAAGGCATAAAATTAGATCATCAATTAGTATTTATGATGATAAGCCATAATCAGTGATGATACCCTGTTTTCTTCATTGTCTATCACATATAAAATGCTCTTATACGGAGGACCTCTAAAAACTTTAAAAGTCCCATTCGAAATAAGCTAAAGAATGAAAACCTACATCTAAACCATCCTAAATTTCACAAAGATTAAAATCCATATAAAAAAGAGTTTGATTTGTAGGAATTCTCTTAATGAGGAAATCTGATATGGTTAAGCAAATCTGAAAGCTCACTTGAAATATGTTTGTTGTAACATTAAGTAGTAGATATTTAAGTAGTAAACCAAAATGTAATCACTGGGATCCAATATTGTGAGGATTCCTCAGGCCTTTGGAAGCTTCTGGCCTACCCAACCAGAGATCAAACCAATTTGAAAACCTCCAAGGGGTAAGTAGTCTGGTTAACTTGGTAGGCTATCTCTGGGAGGATGGACAGTCACGAGTATGAGACCAACATCTTTCAACTATTCTTAAACTTCAACTTAATCTTACCTTGCAGGGGTTAGGCTAGCCCAGGAAAAGACCTTATCCTCAATAGGTGGTTATGAATAAACCTGGCCTAAGATGTTCTGATAAACCCGCTTAGGTGTCCATTTCTTGCCAGAGTACAATTATATGACATCAAATGGCAGTTTTTCATTCTAACTTCAACAGATAAAAACAGCTGAGCTAATCTCTCTACCATCAGCTATACATGGCATATAAGAGATGATAAATCTTAGCTAGAAGACAGAAAACCAAATTTTATAGTTTCTGTGTTATATTACTGGCCAAAAGTTTTGGACAATGTATTATAGAACTGTTATGTGATGAATTTCTCTAGTCTTTGTTGTCATATCTAAGACTCATCCCCACAAAATTCATATCTGCCAAGGCTAGAAATAATGAACAAAAGTATAATAATATACCAATATTTTTTCCTGAATAAAAGAGGACAAGTTTTAAGCCTTAAAACAGAATAAGTTATTTTATTTAAAAGCTTTCTGCAAAAATAAAAAATAAGAGCAAAAACTTACTATGTACCAGGCTCTGTTTTAAGTAAATGCTTTATCTACATTAACTCATTTAATCCTCATGACAATCCTATAAGGTAGATACTATTACCATTCCATTTCAAAACTAAGGAAATTGAAGCACAAAGAGGTTATGCAACTTACGAAGTTCACACAAATAGTAACAGATGGGATTTGAATTTAGGCAGTGTAGTTCTAAAGTCCCTATTCTACACCATCTCACCCAGTTTGATGGTATAATATAATCATTCATGTGGCATTTCATAAGGAATCCAGAATATCACCTGAGGTCCATATGCAAACATGTTAACATTTACCTCCTCAAAAACAGCTCTGGAAAAATCCCCACAGCGTAATGTGCCATCATAGCTCAGTGACAGCAGGTGAGCTGGATTGGCAGGCGAGAAGTAAAGACAGCTAACTGGTTGACTATGGGGTTGAAAAATATAAACTCCATCTTCTTTAGGTTGGTGAGTCTGGAATAGAGTTGGGGGGTGGGGAGAGAGACAAAAACTGGTGAAAAGCAGTAATATTTTCTACATCATTATGTCATTAAACTATTTGTTTGTATTATATTCAGTCTTAGTCTATAATTGTACCCACCTTCCCACTCAGAAAGTCAGAACTAGAAACTTTAGACTCTCACTAAGTTACTTTTTCCTAATTTTCAATCCAACAAAATTAAGTCACATTTATTTTAATAGTTTCCAGCTTTTTGCAACTAGCCAACTAGTTTTTCATAATACAGAGGGGAAAAAATTACTGCTTATAATGACTTCAGTTCATAAAATTCTCAGGAAATGTGAAATTTACTTTTATTTCACATGCAGGATAATTCCTGACTACCAAAACTTCTATCAATACCACTCCCACTTTGCTTGCTAAGTGTGCTTCTATACGAGTATGTCATTCTCAGCTCAATTTTCATAAGGTGTTTGGTCCTGGCACAAAATGATAGTTTTAAAAATATTTTAACCCCTAAATGCCCCATGAAAAATGCATGTGCTTGAGGGACCTCCCTGGTGGCGCAGTGGTTAAGAATCTACCTGCCAATGCAGGGCACATGGGTTTGAGCCCTGGTCTGAGAAGATTCCACATGCCGCAGAGCAACTAAGCTCATGCGCCACAACTACTGAGCCTGCACTCTAGAGCCTGCAAACCACAACTACTGAGCCTGCGAGGCACAACTAGTAAGCCCACATGCCACAACTACTAAAGTCCACGAGCCTAGAGCCCATACTACACAACAAGAGAAGCCACCGCAACAAGAAGCCCACGCACAGCAACGAAGACCCAACCAAATATAAATAAATAAATAACAGCCAAAAATAAATAAATAAATTTATTTTAAAAAATACATGTACTTGAATTTCAGTAGTGATATTACTACTTCTAAGGATTATTGTTTCCACAACTGGATTAACAGCTCCGAAATCATCATTTTTTGGATTTTGATGTTATATTCTTATGCCATATGTCATATTATGAACCAGAACAACTTTCATCTCTAAATCTAGCTTAGAGGGCTATGAAATACTCAAACACTTTTGTTTTCGTCTTTTTTATTTAAGTTTTTAAATAAAGAGAAAAAAAATTTAAAGAAAATAAAGAAACATGAAAAGAGAAGGAAGGAGAAAAATTACAATCACACAAACTCCTCCTCCTACCCAGAGTTAACCACTGTTAACATTTTGGCATATTTGTCTATAGCATATATTTTTTAGAAAAACAAAACTCTCCATTGTTATAAGGAACTCAAACAAATATACAAAGAAATATACAAAGACAAAAGTTTTGAAAAATCATTCAAAACCCAAAATTGACCAAAATTATCATTAAAATACTAAGTGATCATTAAAGATGTCTATACATGTACTTATTTATACAGATAGAAGGACAGAGAAGAAATATAGAAAAAAATAAATAAAAAGGCCACTTTAAGTAGTATTAAATTTAACTATACTTTAGGGGCTTCCCTGGTGGTGCAGTGGTTAAGAATCCACTTGCCAATGCAGGGGACACGGATTCAAGCCCTGGTCCAGGAAGATCCCACATGCTGTGGAGCAACTAAGCCCATGTGCCAGAACTACTGAGCCTGCACTCTAGAGCCCTCAAGCCACAACTACTGAGCCTGTGTGCGACAACTACTGAAGCCCGCATGCCTAGAGCCCATGCTCTGCAACAAGTGAAGCAACCACAATAAGAAGCCCACACACCACAATGAAGAGTAGCCCCCGCTCGCCACAACTAGAGAAAGCCCACGCACACCAGCGAAGACCCAATGCAGCCATAAATAAATATAAAAAAAATTTTAACTATACTTTAAAATAATAAAAGAAAATCAAGCTGAAGGAATTTTTGAACTTCGAGTATTTCTTTACAAGAGCTATCTCCTAAGAAGGAAAAAGTAGAAAATATAAAGCAGTTTTAGTCATTACGCTTTTTAATTTAACTATGTATGTCTCAATTTTAGACAATTTCTATTGACTGAGAACATTATTCTCATGCCTCCTTCAATCTCCCCTTTCTCCATCTCTATATTTTGTTATTTTTGTTTTTTCAAGGTTAACAACATTCATATCCAGTTCTGTAACCATAATTCATATGGCTGTTTAATATTAGTTCTGTATTTAAATATTTATTTATTTCATTTATTTTTGGCTGCGTCAGGTCATAGTTGCGGCACATGGGATCTTGATTGCAGCACGTGGGATCTTTCATTGCAGCACACAGGCTCTTCATTGTGGCACGCGGGTTTCTCTCTAGTTGTGGCGTGCGGGTTCTCTCTTTCTAGTTGTGGTGCGTGGGCTCTGTAGCTTGTGGCACGCGGGCTCTCTAGTTGAGGCCCGCGGGCTTAGTTGCCCCACAGCATGTAGGATCTTAGTTCCCCAACCAGGGATCGAACCCACGTCCCCTGCATTGGAAGGCAGATTCTTTACCACTGGACCAGGGAAGTCCCAGTTCTGTATTTAAATAGATTCAATACTCATCATCAATTTTTCTGTCAAGCTTCTCCATTCCTGAATCCTTAATTTTGATTTACTTTCAACTGGCCAAGATTTGCTATCAAGCAGTTTTTTCCAAATAAACTCATAGGTCTTCAATTTCTTGAATTTTTTCAGATGTGAAAAGACCTACCTGCTGTCTTTACATTAGAATAATATCTTGGGCTGGGTATGTATTCCAGGCCACACTTCCTTCTCTCAGAACTTTGTAGACATTACATGAAATGTTGCTGTAGAAAACTGAGGCAAACCTGGCTTTTCCCCTTGAATATAATTTGTTTTTCCTGCCTAAAGAATTCTTTATCCTTTAAGTCCAAATCTTCCTAGAACATGGCATACACACTCAAATCTGCCAATCTAATTCTGTCTTTGCAGAAAAGTTCTCTTTGAATATATTTTCTGTTACATTTGTTGGGTCATCTTTGACTGGCTTTCCTTTCCTTTTTTTTTTTTTTAATGAATTTATTTATTTATCTATCTATCTATCTTTGGCTGCCTTGGGTCTTGCTACTGCACACAGGCTTTCTCTAGTCATGGCAAGTGGGGGCTACTCTTCATTGTGGTGTGCGGGCTTCTCATTGCAGTGGCTTCTCTTGTTGCGGAGCACAGGCTCTAGGCACATGGGCTTCGGTAGTTGTGGCTCATGGGCTCTAGAGTGCAGGCTCAGTAGTTGTAGCACACAGGCTTCATTGCTCCATGGCATGTGGGATCTTCCTGGACCAGGGATTGAACCCGTGTCCCCTGCATTGGCAGGCGGATTCTTAACCACTGCACCACCAGGGAAGTCCTGGCTTTCCTTTTCTATTGGCTTTTCTCAAAAAACTTTTTTCATCTGTGTTTGAGATTACCTCAGATATTTCCTTTAATATCTATAATTTCATTTTCAGCCATGTCTATTCTGTTCCTTTTGTCTAACTTATTAGTTTTACTGATCTTCAATTTGTTTCCTTAGTTCTACAGTCTCCTTTTTCATTTCATTCTGTTGTTTTATCACCTTATCTTTGAGTCTTATTTTACCAAATTAATGTTGATATTAACTTGCTCCACAGCAGCACTGTCCAAAAGAACTTTCTGAGATGACAAAAATGTTTTATGTATGCACTGTCCAATATGGTATCCACTAGTCGTGTGTGGCTATTAAGCACTTGAAATGTGCCTTGTGTAACTGAAGAACTGAATTTTCTATTTTAATTAATTTAAAAATAAATACACATATCCCCCACTTTTCAAAAGTTCGCTTTATGCCACTTTGCCCTTACAAACACCTATATTAGTACCTATTTTTGCTAACTGAAGGGAATCCAAAGAAGATTTTTGCTTTTGTGAGAAAAGGTGAAAAATGAAAATAGTATTCAATGTTTGTTTTGCAGGAAGTTGTTACAGAGGCTTTATGTATAAAGCTATACATCTGACCTCTACCCACCTGTACAGCTTCCCCCTATTCCACTCATCCCTTCCGTTTATGCCTCTGCTGTTTATGCTCTAGCCACAGAGGCATTCTTTCAGAGGCATTCTTCAAGTGCTTAAATGTATCAAGCCGGCATCCTCCTACCTAAGGTCCTTGACATGCTGTTCCTCTTGTGTGAAATGCTCTTTTCCCTTTCTTTGCTTGGCTTACTCCTACTTAGCTTTCAAATCTCAACTCAATTCTCACTTCCTCAGGGAAGCCTTCCCTGATCCTCAAAATCAGGCCAGTTCCCCTGTTATGTGTTTTTATAATACTACTTTTCCTCCACTCCATTAATCACAGTATATAATTCACTCCACTTATCAAACATGTAATTATTTCATTCATGCTGCTTTTGCCACTAAATTCTAAACTCCATAAAGACAGAGACAATCCTTCCTCACAAATATGGATGGGGAGTCATTAGAATAGTACTTAGGGGACTTCCCTGGTGGCTCAGTGGTTAAGAATCTGCCTGCCAATGCAGGGGACACGGGTTTGAGCCCTGGTCCGGGAAGATCCCACATGCTGTGGAGCAACTAAGCCCATGCACCACAACTACTGAGCCTGTGCTCTAGAGCCTGTGAGCCACAACTACTGAGCCTGCGTGCCACAACTACTGAAGACTACACACCTAGAGCCCGTACTCCACAACAAGAGAAGCCACCGCAATGAGAAGCCCGTGCACCGCAATAAATAGTAGCCCCTGCTCGCCGCAACTAGAGAAAGCCCACACGCAGGCTTGACCTGATACAGCCAAAAAATAAAGACCTAACACAGCCAAAAAATAAATATAGAAATAAATTTATTTAAAAAAAGAGTACTTAGCACAAAATACTCTATAAGTGTGGAATGAATGAATGGGTGGGGTGACCGAATAAATGACAGCTCATCTTTTGATCCTAGGTGAGACTAGGAATCTGACAGAAGGTTGAGAGGAAAACTGAGGGACTGCCAAGACAATACAATGAAGTAAAAGGCTTTTCAACAAATAGTGCTGGGACAACTGGATATACACATACAAAAAGATGAACTTGGGCCCTTACCTTACAGCATATACAAAAATAATTCAAAAAAAACAATTCAAGATGGATCAGTGAACTAAATGTGAAAGCTGAAACTATAAAATTTTTACAAAAAATTTTTTTTACAAAAAAACATAGGAGAAAATCTTTAAGACTTTGGGCTACACAAAAGATTTCTTAGATATGACACCAAAAACACAGTCCATTAAAAGTTTGATGAATCGGACATCACCAAAATTCAAAAATTTGCACTTCAAAAGATAGCATTAAGAAGATGAAAAGAAGAAATATTTGCAAATCACATATCTGATAAGGATGTGTATCTAGAATATACAAAGAATTCTTACAACTCAACAAAAAGACAAACAACCCAATAAAAAATTGACAAAAGATTTGAATAGACATTTCATCAAAGATCCAAATGGCAGGAAAAGATTCTCAACATCATTAGTCATTAGAGAAATGCAAATCAAAACCACATGGAGATACAACTTCACTAGGAAGATACCACCCACTTGAAAGGCTATAATCAAAAAGACAGATAATAATAAATGTTGGTGAGCATGTAGAAAAATTTGAACCCTCATACATTGCTGGTAGGAATAGAAAATGATGCAGCCACTTTGGAAAGCAGGGTGACAGTTCCTCTAATGTTAACCAGTTACCATATGACCTAGCAATTCTACTCCCAGATACCTACCCAAGAGAAATGAAAACACAGACCTACACAAAAATGTGTACACAAATGTTTATAGTAGAATTATTCAGAATAGCCAAAAAGTGGAAACAACCCAAATGTCTATCAAATGATGAATGGATAAACAAAATGTGGTAAAATCAAACAATGGAATACTATTCAGCAATAAAAAAAGAATGAGGTGCTGATAGATGCTATAAAACAGATAAACCTTAAAACTATGCTAAAAGAGGGACTTCCCTGGTGGTCCGGTGGTAAAGAATCCACCTCCCAATGCAGGGGACACAGGTTCAATCTCTGGTTGGGGAACTAAGATCCCACATGCTGTGGGGCAACTAAGTCCATGTGCCACAACTACAGAGCCCACGAGCCCTGGAGCCTGCACACCACAACTAGAGAAAAACCCACATGCCACAACTAGAGAGAAGCCTGCGCGCCACAACAAAAAGCACTCGCCTCAATGAAAGATCCTGCACGCCTCAACAAAAGATCCCGCATGCCTCAACAAAGACCCCACATGCTTCAACTAAGACCCAACGCAGCCAAAATAAATTAATTAATTAATTAAAAAAAAACTATGCTAAAAGAAAAATGCCAATATAAAAAACCACATATTTTATGATTCTATTTATATGAAATGTCCAAAAAGTGCAAATTTGTGGAGATTTGCCTGGGGATAAGGGTAGAAACAGGGATTAAATGTAAGTAGACACGAGGAATCTTATAGGAATGATGAAAATGTTCTAAAACTGAATTATGGTGATATTTACACAACTCAATAAACTTATTAAAAATCATTAAACTGTACATTTTAAATGTGTAGATTTTATAAAATGTTAATTATACCTCAATAACGCTAAACTTTTTTTTAAAAAACGAGGGGAGTTTCGGAGTGAGCACAGGATAGCCAAGATAATGGTTTTAGACTCGCTCAGTCTGTTAATGAGATAGCCAGGTGTCCTGAAAAATTAGAAAGTTGATAAAAATATTGGACTACAGACACCCAATAATACAGATTTTTGGAGTCACCAGAAAAGACATGACAAAGGGACTTTCCTATATATCTTCAACACACTCTGAAAAGATCTTCACTTGACTATGCTAATTCTCTATTTTTCCTTTTCTAAGTTCTTCAACAAATAGTCTATCCATTGCTTCCATTTCTTCTTCCACCCCATACTTTTTTTAATCTCCTAAAGTCTGTGTTCCCTTCTTACCTTATTGTTGAAGCTATTCTCTCAGCTCACTTATGATACCTTATTTTCAAAACTAATGGCCCTTTTTCTGTTCCCATTCTTTTTAACTCATCTAAAAAAAAAAGCCCTGTCAAACTCCGATGCTTGAAATTCATCTCTTAGCTTATACAACCTTATACCATTTCTGGTCCTCTTCCCACTTCTCTGCTTCTGTTTTCTTTACCAAATCCTTTCACCTCCTACCCCCACTCACATTTTATCAAAATAAGGGAGAACCTATGCTCCCAAAATAAGAGAGAATTTGGTTTTCATTTCTTCTCTTCTCACTTACAAAATCCATTTTATTTATTAACCCCAAACCACTGCAAGTCACCATGATTTCTCCATCTCCATTAATTGTCCTTATGGCATTTTTCAGGTCTTTGTTCTACTTCCCCAATTAAAAACTAAGTTCAGAGAACATTAACTCGGCTTTTTTCAATTCTGTAAACACTGAAAGCAATCAATGCATTATTATATGTACAATGAATGAAATTCAATATCTGTTTCTAACTCATCAAAAAATGACTAGGGGTGCAGTGGTTAAGAATCCACCTGCCAATGCAGGGGACATGGGTTCGAGCCCTGGTCCGGGAAGATCCCACATGCCACAGAGCAACTAAGCCCATGCGCCACAACTACTGAGCCTGCGCTCTAGAGTCCGTGAGCCACAACTACTGAGCCCATGTGCCACAACTACTGAGCCGGCGTGCCTAGAACCCACGCTCTGCAACAAGAGAAGCCACCACCATGAGAAGCCCGTGCACCGCAATGAAGAGTAGCCCCCGCTCCCTGCAACTAGAGAAAGCCCACACGCAGCAATGAAGACCCAATGCAGCCAAAAATAAATAGACAAAAAATAAATTAATTTTTTAAAAAAATTACTAGGATCATCCTAAGAAGATCCTTGGGAAGATATTTTGATCCAGCTTGGAAACTATATATATATTTTTTTTTTTTTTTTTTTTTTTTTTGCGGTACCCGGGCCTCTCACTGCTGTGGCCTCTCCCGTTGCGGAGCACAGACTCCAAACCCCCAGGCTTAACAGCCATGGCTCACGGGCCCAGCCGCTCCGTGGCACGTGGGATCCTTCCGGACCAGGGCATGGACCTGTGTCCCCTGCATTGGCAGGCGGACTCTCAACCACTGCGCCACCAGGGAAACCCTGGAAACTATATTTTAAACATAATTAGAAACCTAAGAACTTTGTATGATCTTTTCATATACACATTTAAAGTTGTAATAAACTTTCCTGGCAGGAATTTATGCCCAGATGACTAAAGATATTCAAGCTAAAAATGTTAAAGTTCTACAAAGCAAATTTAAATTCCTCTAGGTTTCTAAAATTTGGAATCACAAAGCACAAAACTATAAATCTCAAGTGACATCTAGAAACACATGGCTCTAGGCTATTCTTTCGCAGACTATTTGCTTCAAATGTTAATATCTTCAAAACAATTAATAATAACTTACCAAATCCCAAAGCCCAACTTGTCCAGATCTGGCCCCAGCTGCCACCAAAGTTCTAATTTCTGATGGGTGGAGAGCCATTGAGAATATTGGGCCTTTGGTAACTTTATAAACAGTATCTTCACTAATGATCATGCCATTTAAATTGGCTTTGTAGCTGAGAAGATTAAAAAGTTAAATTTTAGAAGTAAAACCAAACTCAGTAGTCAAGACAAGTAAAAGATGATTCGAAAAAGTAAAATCACAATTAGTAAATGTGGGAAAATATGCAACTTCCTGGCAACCAAGGAAATCAAACTAAACAATGGGGTACTATTTTTCACTTATAAAAGCTAAGAGGCTATAGTTAAACATACATTCATATATATTGCTAACAGCAGAGTAAATTCATTTAAGATTTTCAGAAATTTTTTAAGAAGATTTTGGAAAACAATCCGGCATTTCCTAAAAGCCATGAAAATGTCCATAATATTTGACACATTAATCTCACTTCTGGAATCTATCCTAAGGAAATAATCGACTATCACAATATAAATTTCAACAAACACACATACAAACAATCAAAACTAAATAGAAAACAATTTCAAATACCAAGGGAGTAAGAGGAGGTTAAGTAAATTCTACCTGCTAAATCAAATATTATGCAATTATTCAATAAATTTAAAGACTCTAGTAACATGCAACCACAATGTTAATAGAAAAGCATAATGCAAAACTGTACATATATTAGAACATAAAAAAGTAAAAATGTATGTGATATCACTCATTTATTAAACACTGAATGAATATATACTATGTGAAATGCACTTTTCTGGTTATTGAGACAAAATCCATGCATTCATGAAGCTTATATCCTAGTGGTATTGCATATGGTGATACACGAAAGGAAATATACAAAAACAACAGTTGTTAGGGTAGAAATACGATGGATAATTTTTCTCACCTCTTTCAAATTTCCTGTTATGGTATAGTCTTTAAGTTATAAAGATCCCAGAAAATGTAAAACAAAGGCAAGGAATTTTAACTCACCTTTTAATGCTAGATAACTCCTTCTCAGTGTTTTTACTTCTTGTCTGAAACAATGGGAGAAACCAAAGCACTAAGTTAATATATGTACTAGAATTTGCTTAACAGATGATTCTAAAAGCTTGGGCTTACCCTCCCAAGTGATACCTTGCTCACTTCTGCCCAAGTCTGCAGAAATCCTTTAAATAGTTCACTGTTATCATCTCGATTTTCAGAAGTCATTTCTAAAGGCCCAGGAGGTAACAAAGGCTGTTATAAAAAATAAGAAAAAAAAGTTGGTTGTCGCTCTGCCCTAGAATGTAAGCTTAAGATTTCTTACTACTTTACTTTCAATACCAACAACAGTGGTGACACATAGTTAGCATTCAAAAACAGTTGTTCAATGAATGAATGCCAATTATCCTGTAAAGTAATAACATGTATTATCTCATTTAATCCCCTTAATAATCTAGTGAATGAGATATCACATTATAAAGACAGTGGAATGAAACTTAGAGAAGTTAGTTTGTCCAAAGTTACACTGCCAGTACCTGGGAATTGATTCAGATCAGTTCAATTTCATACCTCAAAGTTATTACTCTATGTGTTTTTTATTTTTTTAACTGAAGCATAGTTGATTTACAATGTTGTGTCCATCTCTGCTATACAGCAAAGTGACTCAGTTATACACATTCTTTTTTCCTATTCTTTTCCATTATGGTTTATCACAGGATACTGAATATAGTTCCCTGTGCTATACAGTAGGACCTTGTTTACCCATCCTATATATAATAGTTTACATCTGCTAATCCCAAACTCCCAGTCCTTCCCTCCCCCACTGCCCCCCCCGCCGGCAACCACAAGTCTGTTCTCTATTTCTGTGAGTTTCTGTTTTGTAGATAGGTTCATTTGTGCCATATTTTAGATTCCACATATTAAGTGATATCATATGATATTTGTCTTTCTCTTTCTGTGTGTCAGTGTTTTTTAAATCACAGGTTGTAACCCATAGGTCATGAAATCATTTTAATACATTACAATCAACAGTGTGTTTTAGTAACTGAGAAAAGAACAGACTAGGAAATACAAAAGTGTATCACATGTAGTAAGGATAAGTATCATTTCACAAAAGTTTTGTTTCGTGTGTGTGTGTGTGTGTGTGTGTGTGTGTGTGTGTGGAACGGGTTCAATGCAAATGTATTTCTTATCATGGATGGATGGAGGCTTCAAAAAAATTTGAAAGCTACTCTTCCCCTAGTAACTTAATTTGCAATTAGCTCTCAAAGCACCAGGCTAATCTTCCAATTTAATTAAGCACTTAGATACAAAGTATTAAAAACAGTAGGTGCAATTAAAAAAAAAAAAAACCAGTAGGTGCTCCTGAATAAAAAATATACTCATAATCTTATTTAGACAATAAATTTGGTAAATAAAACTCTTTCCACTCACTGACAGAGTAAAATTAAACTACAGTAAGAGAACCCCATCACTACTGACATATATTATTTATTACTAATAATATTAATAACTACCATTTATTGCTTACTAAGTCCTTAATATAAATGTAAGAAACTTTATAGATACTATATCATTTATCCCTCACAACACCTCTTTGAGAGGTTTCTGCTATTGTTGCCATTTTAAAAATGGGGAGGGCTTCCCTGGTGGTGCAGTGGTTGAGAGTCTGCCTGCCAATGCAGGTGACAAGGGTTCGTGCCCCGGTCCAGGAAGATCCCACATGCCACGGAGCGGCTAGGCCCGTGAGCCATGGCCACTGAGCCTGCGCATCCGGAGCCTGTGCTTAGCAACAGTAGAGGCCACAACAGTGAGAGGCCCGCGTACCGCAAAAAAAAAAAAAAAAATGGGGAAACTGGGGCTCAGAAAGACTAAGGAATTTACCCACAATCCCACACAGGGTAAGTCTGCAGAAATATAGAATCCAAGCCAGTCTCTTACGAGTTTGAAATCTTACTCATTAAACCATACAACAGCCAAGTATTAAATTAATGATGCACAAATTAAACATAATTTAATGACTTTTTACTCTACTTTCAAACACTTCAAATTTTTGAGTATTTTATTGGTTAATATATTGTATTTGCACTCTTTCTTACATTTTCATCTGCTACTAATATTGGCTGGGTTGGAGTTGCTGGTAATGAAACTCCTGAAGGATCGACTTTTAGTAATCGCATTGACCTTCTACATCCAGTCTCATTTTCTTTCTTCTTAGGCTTCTTTCTAAAGGAGTGGGGGAAAAAATCATGTTATACTCATAAAAGTTATATGTATTTATTAATACCAAGGAGATAACGTCTAGTAATCTATCTCACAGATATATTCACACATTGCAAAGATGTATATACATGGCTACACTGATTTTTTTTTTTTTCTTCGCCACACTGCACAGCATGTGGAACTTTCCCAACCCAGGATCAAACCTGTGCCCCCTGCCATGGAAGCATGGAGTCTTAACCACTGGACCACCAGTGAAGTCCCTACACTGATTTTAATTAAAAGCCTGGAAACATCATAAATGTTCATCATGGGGAAGTGAGGGGTGTTAAATAAATTATGACCTACATACCTAGCACAATATTATGCAGTCATAAAAAAAGAAATAGATTTTTGTGTGCTGATATGACATGAACTTTAAGATACAAGAAGCAAAAACAAGGTCCAGCACATGTTGAATATGGTTCCATTAGCTTTTGTTTTGTTTTGTTTTGTTTTTTGTTTTTGTTTTTGTTTTTGTGGCACACGGGCCTCTCATTGCTGTGGCCTCTCCCGTTGCGGAGCACAGGCTCCGGACGCGCAGGCTCAGCGGCCATGGCTCACGGGCCCAGCTGCTCCGCGGCATGTGGGATCTTCCCGGACCAGGGCACGAACCCGCGTCCCCTGTATCAGCAGGCAGACTCTAAACCACCACGCCACCAGGGAAGCCCCCCATTTGCTTTTTTACAAAATATATACACATACATTTGTAATTGCTGAGATTACCTATGGAAGAATACACACGAAACTATTAACAGTGGTTTCCTCTAGGGAAAAGGCCTGGAGAACTAAGGTCCAGGATAGGAAAGAGACTTAAATGTTTCATTGCATTGCCTTCCATATAGTTTACTTTTTAAAATCATATACATACCCTACTTTTTTATGCATTATTTTTTTATTTTAAAAAAGTAGTTCAGAACTTCCAGTTTCCAGTTCCAAATTTAAAGAGCTTGAAAGTCACTGCACTGTCTATCAAGTAAAAAGCTGAACAGACTGAAAAATCAACTCTTCTAGGATCCTTAAGAGAAATGAGGGCACAGTAGAAACTGCTGAGCCTACTATTGGAGAGACAGACAGGCAAATGCAAGAAGTCATGGCTTATTGGAGTAGACTTAGAAATGGAAACCATCATGGGAACCAGCAGCAGGGTAGGAAAGCCTGAACTGTAATTGACCAATTGCTGGAGGTTCAGTGTACACAAGTCTGAGAGTTAAAAACTCCATGGAAAACTAGACAGCTACATGTAAAAGAATGGAACTAGAACATTTTCTTACACCATATACAAAAACAGATTCAAAATGGATTAAAGGCGGGCTTCCCTGGTGGCACAGTGGTTGGGGGTCCGCCTGCCGATGCAGGGGACGCGGGTTCGTGCCCCGGTCTGGGGGGATCCTGCATGCCGCAAAGCGGCTGGGCCCATGAGCCTATGGCAGCTGAGCCTGCGCATCCGGAGCCTGTGCTCTGCAACGGGACGGACCGCAGCAGTGAGGGGCCTGCATACCGCAAAAAAAAAAAAAAAATGGATTAAAGGCTTTAATATAAGACCTGAAACCATAAAACTCCTAGAAGAAAACACAGGTACTACACTCTTTGACATTGTTCTTAGCAATATTTTTTGGATGTGTCTCCTCAGGCAAGAGCAACAAAAGCAAAAAATAAACAAATGGGACCTAATCAAACTTAAAAGCTTTTGCAAAACAAAGGAAACCATCAACAAAATGAAAAGGCAACTGACTGAAGGGAAGAAGATTTGTGCAAATGATATGTCCAATAACGGATTAATATCCAAAATATATAAACAGCTCATACAACTCAACATCAAAAACAAAAAAAATCTGATTAAACAATGGGTAGAGGACCCAAAGAAGACACAGAGATGGCCAATAGGCACAAATGAAAAGATTAGATCATCAGGGAAATATAAATGAAAACCACACTGAGATATCACCTCACACCTGTGAGAATGGCTATCATCAGAAAGACCACAAATAACAAGTGTTGGCAAGGATATGGAGAAAAGGTAAGCTCTGTACACTGTTGGTGGGAATGTAAATTTGTGCAGCTACTGTGGAAAACAGTACAAATGTTCCTCAAAAGACTAAAAATAGAACTACCATATTATCCAGTAATTCCACTCCTGGGAATTTATGCAAAGAAAAGAAAAACACTTGTTCAAACAGACACAAGCAGGACTTCCCTGGTGGTGCAGTGGTTAAGAATCTGCCTGCCAATGAAAGGGACACGGGTTCGAGCCCTGGTCCGGGAAGATCCCACATGCCACGGAGCAACTAAGCCCGTGCACCACAACAACTGACCCTGTGCTCTAGAGCTCATAAGCCACAACTACCGAGCCTGCGCGACACAACTACTGAAGCCCATAAACCCTAGAGCCCGTGCACTGCAAGTATTGAGCCCATGCACCACACCTGCTGAAGCCCACGTGCTCTAGGGCCCGCATGCCACAACTACTGAGCTTGTGTGCTACAACTACCAAAGCCCGTGTACCTAGAGCGCATGCTCTGCAACAGGAAAAGCCACCGCAATGAGAAGCCCACACACCGCAACAAAGAGTGGCCCTCGCTCACTGACATAAAAAAGTGAAGTTTTCCCATTTGCAACAACATGACTGAAACTGGAGGCTATTATGCTTAGTGAAATAAATCAGACAGAAAAAGACAAATACTGTATGTTATCACCTACATGTGGAATCTAAAGCATAAAACAAATGAATTAATATAACAAAACAGAAACAGACTCAGATATAGAGAACAAACTAGTGGTTACCAGTGGGAGAGGGAAGAGGGGAGGGGCAAGATAGGGGTAGGAGGTTAAGAGGTACAAACCACTTTGTACAAAATAAATAAGCTACAAGGATATATTTATAGCACAGGGAATACAGCCATCATTTTATAGTAACTATAAATGGAGTATAATCTATAAAAATTTTAAATCACCTGAAAATAATATAATATCGTAAATCAACTACACTTAAACTGTACTGCTATGAAACCTAATATGAAGACCAAAAATTTGAAATCATCTCTGGCCCATGGCCTTAAAAAGACTGTAACCAGTTCCCTTTAACTTAAATGTTACCACTTTAGCTTAACAATGAGGTATAAAACAAAACCAAGTATACTTGTTATATACTTGGTTAAATACTGGTTAAATTTACCAAAGACTCCTCCAGAAGTCTTTGGTAAATTTAACATTCATTATTAACTTTTATAGTATTAAAATATTATAAGTAATGTGCCAATTTCAAAGTCCTCTAAATCTTTTGTCACAAAGATATTTATAGCACTGTAAACAGAACTAAAGCCTGATATCATATATTATTAAAACTGACATTTATCTCCAAAAGAATTTGACCTATGGTGACTGAACTCCGAAAAAAGTAAAAAGACTGGTAGTTGGAGAAAAGTAGATCTCTCACATTACTTAGTCAATGGCAGCTCCATTGTAATCTAGCCTTAATCTTTTTGCTGAAACGATCTAAATAACAAAAGATCCATAATAAAAATATTTTTTAAAAAAGAAATGAGCTATTAAGCCATGAAAAGACATGGGAGAACCTTAAATGCATATTACTAAAAAAAGCAGCCAACCTGAATGAGACTACATACTGTATGATTCCAAATACATGACTGACATTCAGGAAAAGGCAAAACTATGGAGACAAAAAAGATCAGCGATTGCAAGGGGTGAGGGTGATAAGGGATGAAAAGGCAGAGCACAGAGGATTTTAGGGCAGTGAAATACTCTGTACATTATAATGATAGATATATGTCATTATACATTTGTACAAACCCAAAGAATGAACAACACCAAGAGTGAACCCTAAGGTAAACTACAGATCTGGGGTGATTATGATGTATCAAGGTAGGTTCATCCTTGGTAACAAACGTATCACTCTGGTGAGTGATTCTGATAATGGGAGAAGCTATGCATGTGTCGGGCAGGGGATGGAAATCTCTGTAACTTACTCTCAATTTTGCTGTGAAACTAAAACTGCTCTAAAAATAAAATCTTAAAAAAAAAAAGAAACCTCAAGGGGGCCTCACCCCCACAATTTTGTAAGATTTATATCCAGGAGCTTGACCAGGCCCTCAAAGTAAATATCAGAGAAAATCTCCTCATGCTTCTAGCAGGGGGAGGAGAAAAGGAAGAATTTTGAAATAGGCCAGCACTCTGTTCTGTCCTCAGGAGAAATCAGTTAACCAGAGCCTAACCTGCTAGGGTATTGTCAGAGGCTAACTGACCTGGGGAAGGGAAATACCCAACAGCAGCCCACTCTTGCCATCTTGTCCAACCTAAGGAGAGAGGAAAAAAACTAAAACACTTGTGAAGTTCACAATCCAAAGATATAGGTTCAGTCAGAGACTGAGAACTAATAACAAGACTACAGAATGCTCCCCTCCCCCAACATCTCACCACCACATTGCTAAAGACCTATTTATAACAGTTACTTTTTCTTGGTACATCATGTCCAGTTATCAAGAAAAAATTACAAGACACACTGAAAAGCAAAAAACACAATTTGAAGAAACAGAGCAAGCTTCAAAACCAGACATGGCAGAAATGTTGAAATTATCACACTAAGAATTTAAAACAACTGTGATTAACATGCTAAGGGCTCCAATGGATAAAACAGACACCATGAAAGAACAGATAAGCAATGTCAACAGAGGGATGTAAATACTAAGAAAGAACCAAAAAGAAATGCCAGAGATCAAAAACACTATAATAGAAATGAAGAATGCCTTTGATGGGCTCAGTAATAGACTGGACATGGCTGAGGAAAGAATCTCCAACCTTGGGGATATCTCAATAGGAATCTCTAAAACTGAAAAGCAAGGAGAAAAAGACAAAAAACAGAACAGAATAACCAAGAACGTAGATAACAAAAAAGTATAACATATAAATAATGGGAATACAAGAAAGAAAAAAAGTAACAGAAGAAATATTTGAAATAATAACTGAAAATTCCCCCAAATTAGTGTCAGACACCAAACCACAGATCTAGAAAGCTCAGAGAACATCAAGCAAGATAAATGCAAAAACAAAAATGAAAACAAACAAAGAAATCCTACAACTAGGCAATTCATTTCCAAACTACAGAAAAATCAAAGATAAAATCCTGAAAGGAGCCAGAAGGAAAAACCACTTTACCTACAGAGAACAAAGATGAAATTAAATCTATCTTCTCAGAAACCATGCAGGCAAGGAGAGAGTGAAAATATTTAAAGTGTTGAGAGAAAAGAAAAACCCAACCTAGAATTCTGTACCCTGGGAAGTTATCCATCAAAGGAAAAGCAAATTAGGAATTTCTGAGACAGTGAACACGGAGAGATGCTAGAAGAGTGATGCTCTCAGAGAGAGATGGAAGCTCCGTGCCATTTCCCCATGCCTTGCCTGATGCATCTATCCCATCTGGCTGGTCCTGAGTCATATCCATTGTAATAAACAGCACAAGGTGAGTGGTGCTCTTGAGAACCTTCTGTGATTACTACTCACACCTTTTCCAGGGACACTTTCTTAAAAGGACCAACAAGCATCCAGTTTACTCAGATATAATCCCAGATTCATGGAGTTGTTGCTGACCAGATTACACCTGTATCACTAAGACTGGAGTTTCCAGACAAAAAGACAAGATGGCACAGTAGAAGGAACTGAGCTCACCTCTTCTTACATAATCACCAAAATCACAACTAACTGCTGAACAACCATCAACAAAAACATGCTGGAAGCTACGAAAAGATACCCTACATCCAAAGACAAAGAAGAAGCCACAAGGAGCTGGTACAAGGGGCACAATCACAATAAAATCAAACCCCATATCTGCCAGGTGGATGACTAACAAACTGGAAAATAATTATACCACAGAAGTTCTCCCACAGGAGGGAGAACCCCACATCAGCATCTACAGCCTGGGTTTCCGGCAATGGGAGAAGAAGCCCCCAGAGAACCTGGTTTTGAAGGCCAGTTTGATCGCAGGAATTCCACAGGACTGGGGAAACACAAATTCCACTCTTGGAGGGCACACACAAGGTCTCATGTGCACCAGGACTCAGGGAAAAAAGCAGTGACCTCATAAGAGACTGTGCCAGACCTACCTGCCAATAATGGAGGGTCTCCATTGGAGGCAGGGGTGGCTGTGGCTCACTGCAGGGACAAAGACACTGGCAGCAGTAGTTCTGGGGAGTACTCATCAGTGTGAGCCTTCCTGGAGGCCACCAATTTCTCACCAAGACCTGGCCCCACCCAACAACCTGAAGCTTCCATTACTGGGACCCCATGGCCAAACAACCAACAGGGTGGGACACAGCCCCACCCATCAGCAGACAGGCTACTTAAAGTCTTCCTGACCACACAGCTGCCCACTAAACACACAGCATGACCCAGCCCTGCCCAACAGAGGGACAAGACCCAGCTCCACACCCAGTAGGCAGTAACCAGTCCCTCCCACCAGAAAGCCTGCACAAGCCTCTTAGACAGCCTTATCCACCAGGGAGCAGGCAGAAGAAGGAAGAAGAAATACAACCCTGTAGCCTGCATAATGGACACCGCAATCACAGGAAGTTAGACAAAATGAGACAGGAGAGAAACATATCCCACACTAAGGAACATGATAAAAGCCCAGAAGAACAATTAAATGAAGTGGAGAAAGGCAATCTACCTGAAAAAGAATTCAGAGTAATGATAGTGTAGATGATCCAAGATCTCAGAAAAAGAATGGAGGTACAGATTCAGAAGATACAAGAAATGTTTAATGAAGAGCTAGAAGAACTAAACAACAAACAAACAGAAATGGACAATACAATAACTGAAATGAAAAATACACTAGAAGGGGGCTTCCCTGGTGGCGCAGTGGTTGAGAGTCCACCTGCCGATGCAGAGGACACGGGTTCGTGCCCCAGTCTGGGAAGATTCCACATGCCACAGAGCAGCTAGGTCCGTGAGCCATGGCCACTGAGCCTCCGTGTCCGGAGCCTGTGCTCCGCAACGGAAGAGGCCACAACAGTGAGAGGCCCGGGTACAGGGAAAAAAAAAAAAAAAAACACTAGAAGGAAGCACCAACAGAATAACTGAGGCAGAAGAAAGAATGAGCAAGCTAGAAGAAAGAATGGTGGAAATCACTGCTGCAGAATAAAATAAAAAATAAAAAGAAATGAGGAAAGATGGTGGAGGAGTAAGACGTGGAGATCACCTTCCTCCCCACAAATACATCAAAACTACATCTACATGTGGAACAATTCCTATAGAACACATACTGAATGCTGGCAGAAGACCTCAGACTTCCCAAAAGGCAAGAAACTCCCCACATACCTGGGTAGGGCAAAAGAAAAAAGGAAAAGCAAAGACAAAAGAATAGGGATGGGACCTGTACCTCTGGGAGGGAGCTGTGAAGGAGGAAAAGTTTCCACACACTAGGAAGCCCCTTCACTGGTGGGGATTGGGGGAGATGGAAGTTTCGGAGCCACGGAGGAGAGCAGAGCAACAGGGGTGGAGAGGGCAAAGCGGAGAGATTCCTGCACAGAGGATTGGTGCCGACAGTACTCACCAGCCTGAGAGGCTTATCGGCTCACACACCGGGGTGGGCGGGGGCTGGGAGCTGAGGCTCGGACTTCAGAGTTAAGATCCCAAGGAGAGAACTAGGGTTGGCTGTGTGAACACAGCCTGAAGGGGGATAGTGCACCACAGCTAGCCGGAAGGGAGTCTGGGAAAAAATCTGGACCTGCCTAAAAGGCAAGAGACCATTGTTTCAGGGTGCACGAGGAGAGATGATTCAGAGCACCGCCTAAACGAGCTCCAGAGACAGGTGCGAGCCGCGGCTATCAGCAGGGACACCAGAGACGGGCATGAAATGCTAAGGCTGCTGCTGCAGCCATCAGGAAGCCTGTGTGCAAACACAGGTCACTATCCATACCTCCCCTCCTGGGAGCCTGTGCAGCCCGCCACTGTAGGGTCCCATGATCCAGGGACAATTTCCATGGAAGAACACATGGCATGCCTCACACTGTTACAACGTCACACCGGCCTCTGCCACCACAGGCTCTCCCTGCATTCCATACCACTCCCTCCCCCCAGTCTGAGTGAGCCAGAGCCCCCTAACCAGCCACTCCTTTAACCTGTCCTGTCTGGGTAGAGAAGAGATGCCCTCAGGTGAGCTACACGCAGAGATGGGGCCAAATCCAAAGCCGAACCCCAGGAGCTGTGTGAACAAAGAGAAAGGGAAATTTCTCCCAGCAGCCTCAGGAGCAGCAGATTAAATCTCCACAGTCAACGTGATGTACCCTGTATCTGTGAAATGACAACGAATCATCCCAAAATTGACACAGTGGACTATGGGAGCAACTGTAGACTTGGGGTTTGCTTTCAGTATCTCATTTGTTTCTGGTTTATGTTTCTCTTAGTTTAGTATTTACAGCTTATTATAACTGGTAGATAGGTTTACTGATTTGGTTGCCCTCTTCCTTTTTACATTTTATATAATTTTTTTCCCTTTTTCTCTTTTTGTGAGTGTGTATGTGTATGCTTCTTTGTGTGATTTTGTCTGTATAGCTTTGCTTTTGCCATTTGTCCTAGGGTTCTGACTGTCCGTTTTGTTTTGTTTTGTTTTTTTGCGGTACGTGGGCCTCTCACTGTTGTGGCCTCTCCCGTTGCGGAGCACAAGGCTCTGGACACACAGGCTCAGCAGCCATGGCTCACAGGCCCAGCTGCTCCACGGCATGTGGGATCTTGCCAGACCAGGGCACGAACCCATGTCCCCTGCATCGGCAGGCGGACTCTCAACCACTTCCACTTCCACAGGGAAGCCCCATTTTGTTTTTTAGTATACTTTTTAGCGCTTGCTATCATTGGTGAATTTGTTTTTTGGTTTGGTTGCTCTCTTCTTTCTCTCTCCTTTTTTTTATTACGTTTTATTTTTTAATTTTTTTTCTATTTTAATAACTTTATTTTACTTTATTTTTTTTTTCCTTTCTTTCATTCTTTTTCTCCCTTTTCTTCTGACCCATGTGGCTGACAGGGTCTTGGTGCTCTGGCCAGATGTCAGTCCTGAGCCTCTGAGGTGGGAGAGCAGAGTTCAGGACACTGGTCCACCAAAGACCTCCCAGCCCCACGTAACATCAAACAACAAAAGCTCTCCCACAGATCTCCATCTCAACGTTAAGAACCAGTTCCACTCAACGAACAGCAAGCTACACTGCTGGACACCCTATGGCAAACAACCAGCAACACAGGAATACAACCCCACCCATTAGCAGAGAGGCTGCCTAAAATAATAATAAGGTCACGGACACCCCAAAACACACCACCGGATGTGGTCCTGCCCACCAGAAAGACAAGATCCAGCCTCATCCACCAGAACACAGGAACCAGTCCCCTCCACCAGGAAGCCTACACAACCCACTGAACCAACCTTACCCACTGGGGAAAGATACCAAAAATAATGGGACCTATGAACCTGCAGCCTGTGAAAGGGAGACCACGAACAGTAAGTTAAGCCAAAATGAGAAGGCACAGAAATACAAAGCAGATGAAGGAGCAAGGTAAAAACCCACTAGACAAAACAAATGAAGAGGAAACAGTCCACCTGAAAAAGAATTCAGAGTAATAATAATAAAGGTGATCCAAAATAATGGAAATAGAATGGAGAAAATACAAGAAATGTTTAACAAGGAACTAGAAGAACTAAAGAGCGAACAAACAAGGAAAAACAACACAATAAATATAATTTAAAAACTCTGGAAGGAATCAATAGCAGAATAACTGAGGCAGAAGAATGGATAGGTGACCTGGAAGATAAAAGAGTGGAAATAACTACTGCAGAGCAGAATAAAGAGAAAAAACATCAAAAGAATTGAGGACAATCTCAGAGACCTCTGGGACAATATTAAACACACCAACATTTGAATTATACAGGTCCCAGAAGAAGAAGAGAAAAAAAAAAGGGACTGAGAAACTAATAAGAACCTGCTGTATAAAAAATAAAATAAAATTCAAAAATTCCCCCCAAAAAAATTAAATACGAAGAAAAAATATTAAAAGCAGCAAGGGAAAAGCAACAACATACAAGGGAATCCCCATAAGGTTAACAGCTGATCTTTCAGCAGAAACTCTGCAAGCCAGAAGGGAGTGGCATGGTATAATTAAAATGATGAAAGGGAAGAACCTACAACCAAGATTACTCTACCCAGCAAGGATCTCATTCAGATTCAAGGGAGAAATTAAAACCTTTACAAACAAGCAAAACCTAAGAGAATTCAGCACCACCAAACCAGCTCTACAACAAATGCTAAATGAACTTCTCTCAACAGGAAACACAAGAGGAGGAAAAGACTTACAATAACAAACACAAAACAATTTAAAAACTGGTAATAGGAACATACATATGGATAATTATGCTCCAAACAAAAGACATACACTAGCTGAATGGAAACAAAAACAAGACCCAAACATACGCTGTCTACAAGAACTCACTTCAGACCTATGGACACATACAGACTGAAAGTGAGGGGATGGAAAAAGATATTCCATGTAAATGGAAATCAAAAGAAAGCTGGAATAGCAATTCTCATATCAGACAGACTTTAAAATAAAGACTATTACAAGAGACAAAGAAGGACACTACATAATGATCAAGGGATCAATCCAAGAAGAAGATATAACACTTGTAACTATTTATGCACCCAACATAGGAGCACCTCAATACATAAGGCAAATGCTAACAGCCATAAAAGGGGAAATTGACAGTAACACAATCATAGTAGGGGACTTTAACACCCCACTTTCACCAATGGAAAGATCATCCAAAATGAAAATAAATAAGAAAACACACGTTTTAAATGATACATTAAACAAGATGGACTTAATTGATATTTATAGGACATTCCATCCAAAAACAACAGATTACACTTTCTTCTCAAGTGCTCATGGAACATTCTCCAGGATAGATCACATCTTGGGTCACAAATCAAGCCTCACAAACTTGAGAAAGTAAAAATCGTATCAAACATCATTTCCAACCACAACGCTGTAAGATTAGAAATCAACTGAACGAAAAAAAAAAGTATAAAAAAACACAAACAGGGGCTTCCCTAGTGGCGCAGTGGTTGAGAGTCCATCTGCCGATGCAGGGGATACGGGTTCATGCCCCAGTCCGGGAGGATCCCACATGCCGTGGAATGGCTGGGCCCGTAAGCCATGGACGCTGAGCCTGCACGTCCGGAGCCTGTGCTCCTCAACGGGAGAGGCCACAACAGTGAGAAGGCCGCGTACAGAAAAAAAAAAAAACAAAAAAAAACCCCACAAACACATAGAGGCTAAACAATGCACTACTAAATAACCAAGAGATCCTAAAGAAATCAAAGAATAAAGAAAAGAATACACAGTAACAAATGACAATGAAAACATGATGATCCAAAACCTATGGGACACAAAAAAAGCACTTCTGTAGGGAACTTTATAGCAATTCAATCTCACCTCAAGAAACAACAAAAAACTCAAATAAACAATCTAAACTTACACCTAAAGCAATTAGAGTAAGAAGAACAAAAAAAACCCCAAATTTAGCAAAAGGAAAGAAATCATAAAGATCAGATCGGAAATAAATAAAAAAGAAATGAAGTAAACCATAGCCAAGATCAATAAAACTAAAAGCTGGTTCTTTGAGAAGATAAACAAAATTAAAAAAACAATAGCCAGACACATCAAGAAGAAAAGGGAGAAGACTCAAATCAACAGAATTAGAAATGAAAAAGGAGAAGTAACAACTGACACTGCAGAAATACAAAGGATCATGAGAGATTACTACAAGCAACTATATGCCAATAAAATGGACAACCTGGAAGAAATGGACAAATTCTTAGAAAAGCACAACCTTCCGAGATTGAACCAGGAAGAAATAGAAAATATGAACAGATGAATCACAAGCACTGAAATTGAAATTGTGATTAAAAATCTTCCAGCAAATAAAGGCCCAGGAGGGACTTCACTGGTGGAGCAGTGGTTAAGAATCCGCCTGCCAATGCAGGGGACATGGGGTTCAAGCCCTGGTCCGGGAAGATCCCACATGCCGCAGAGCAGCTAAGCCCGTGCACCACAACAACTGAGTCTGTGCTCTAGAGCACATGAGCCACAACTACTGAGCCCACATGCCACAACTACTGGAGCCCACGCACCTAGAGCCTTTGCTCCACAACAAGAGAAGCCACTGCAATGAGAAGCCCGCACACCGCAGCAAAGAGCAGCCCCCACTCACCAAAACTAAAGAAAGCCCGCACGCAGCAACGAAGACCAAACACAACCAAAAATAAATAAATAAACAAACAAACAAACTAAAGGCCGAGGACCAGATGGCTTCACAGACGAATTCTACCGAACATTTAGAGAAGAGCTAACATCTATCCTTCTCAAACTCTTCCAAAATACAGCAGAGGGACGAACACTCCCAAACTCATTCTACAAGGCAACCATCACCCTGATACCAAAACCAGACAAGGATGACACAAAAAAAGAAAACTACAGGCCAATATCACTGATGAACATAGATGCAAAAATCCTTAACAAAATACTAGCAGTTTGTCCTATAGTTTCTTAACTATAAATGAAAAATGGATCTTGAAAATTACACATATTGGTTTTTTCACTTGATATGTCTGATTTGTGCTCCTCCAAAAAAAAAAATACTAGCAAACAATTCAACAGCACATTAAAAGAATCATACACAAAGGGCTTCCCTGGTGGTGCAGTGGTTGAGAATCTGCCTGCCAATGCAGGGGACACGGGTTTGAGATCTGGTCTGGGAGGATCCCACATGCCGTGGAGCAACTGGGCCCGTGAGCCACAACTACTGAGTCTGCGAGTCTGGAGTGTGTGCTCCTCAACAAGAGAGGCTTTGACAGTGAGAGGCCCGCACACCATGATGAAGAGTGGCACCCACTTCCCACAACTAGAGAAAGCCCTCGCACAAAAATGAAGACCCAACACAGCCAAAAATAAATTAATTAATTAATTAATTTTTTAAAAAAAGAATCATACACCATGATCAAGTGGGTTTTATCCCAAGAAGGCAAGGATTCTTCAATATACACAAATCAATCAGTGTAATAAACCATATTAACAAATTCAGGGAGAACAACCATATGATCATCTTAATAGATGCAGAAAAAGCTTTCAACAAAATTCAGCACCCATTTATGATAAAAAACCCTCCAGAATGTAGGCACAGAGGGAACTTACCTCAACATAATAAAGGCCGTATATGACAAACCCACAGCCAACATTGTTCTCAATGGTGAAAAACTGAAAACATTTCCACTAAGATCAGGAACAAGACAAGACTGCCCACTCTCACCACTATTACTCAACATAGTTTTGAAAGTTTTAGCCACAGCAATCAGAGAAGAAAAAGAAATAAAAGGAATCCAAATCGGAAAAGAAGAAGTAAAACTGTCACTGTTTGCAGATGACGCAATACTATACATAGAGATGGTGAGATATACCATGCTCTTGGATTGGAAGAATCAATATTGTGAAAATGACTATTCTACCCAAAGCAATCTACAGATTCAATGCAATGTCTATCAAATTACCAATGGCTCTTTTCACAGAACTAGAACAAAAAATCTTAAAATTTGTATGGACACACAGAAGACCCTGAATAGCCAAAGCAATATTGAGGAAGAAAAATGGAGCTGGAGGAATCAGACTCCCAGACATCAGACTATACTACAAACCTACAGTAATCAAGACAGTATGGTACTGGCACAAAAACAGAAAGATAGATCAATGGAACAGGATAGAAAGCTCAGAGATAAACCCACACACATATGGTCACCTTATTTTTGATAAAGGAGGCAAGAATATACAATAGAGAAAAGACAGCCTCTTCAATAAGTGGTGCTGGGAAAACTGGACAGCTACATGTAAAAGAATGAAATTAGAACACTTCCTAACACCATACACAAAAATAAACTCAAAATGGATTAAAGACCTAAATGTAAGACAAGATACTATAAAACTCTTAGAGGAAAAACACTGACGTAAACCACAGCAAGATCTTTTTGACTCACCTCCTAGAGTAATGAAAATAAAATCAAAAATAAGCAAATGGGCGTTCCCTGGTGGTGCAGTGGTTGAGAGTCCGCCTGCCAATGCAGGGGACACGGGTTCATACCCCAGTCCGGGAGGATCCCACACGTTGCGGAGCGGCTGGGCCCGTGAGCCATGGCTGCTGAGCCTGCGTGTCTGGAGCCTGTGCTCCGCAACAGGAGAGGCCACAGCAGTGAGAGGCCCGTGTACCACAAAAAAAAGAAAAGATAATCAACATCACTAATCATTAGAGAAATGCAAATCAAAACTACAATGAGGTATCACCTCATACCAGTGAAAATGGCCATCATCAAAAAATCTACAAACAATAAATGCTGGAGAGGGTGTAGAGAAAAGGGAACCCTCTTGAACTGTTGGTGAGAATGTAAATTGATACAGCCACCATGGAGAACAGTAAGGAGCTTCCTTAAAAAACTAAAAACAGAACTACCACATGACCCAGCAATCCCCCTACTGGGCATATACCCTGAGAAAACCATAATTCAAAATGACACATGTACCCCAATGTTCACTGCAGCACTATTTACAACAGCCAAGACATGAAAACAATCTAAATGTCCAATGACAGATGAGTGGATAAAGAAGATGTGGTACATATATACAATGGAATATTACTCAACCATAAAAAGGAACAAAATTGGGTCATTTGTAGAGATGTGGATGGACCTAGAGTCTGTCATACAGAGTGAAGTAAGTCAGAGAAAAACAAATATCGTATATTAACGCATAAATGTGGAATATAGAAAAATGCTACAGATGAACCTATTTCTAGGGCAGGAATAGAGATGCAGATGTAGAGAACGGACATGTGGACGTGGCGGGGG
>NW_020175821.1:528311-581142 GCF_003031525.2 Neophocaena asiaeorientalis asiaeorientalis
TGGGAGGGAGGTCCAAGAGGGAGGGAATATATGTGTACATATAGTTGATTCACTTCGTTGTACAGCAGAAACTAACACAACATTGTAAAGCAATTATACTCCAATTTAAAAAATAAAAGAGGGGACTCACTACAGATCCTATGGACATTAAAAAGGTAATAAAGGAATAATATGAACAACTCAATGCCCACATATTTGAAAACCTAGATGAAATGGACCAATTCCTTGAAACATACACTTTGCCAAAACTCATACAAGGAACAATCTGAAAAGGCCTGTACTTATTAAAGAAATTGAATTAGTAATTAATAACCTTCCAAAACAGAAAGCATCAGGCTGATACAGGTGCACTAGTGAGTTCTACCACACACTGAAGGGAAAAATTAAACCAATTCTCTACAATCTTTTTCAGAGGACAGAAGCAGAGGGAATACTACCTAACTCATTCTATGAGGCTAACATTACTGTGATACCAAAACCAGACAGACATTACAAGAAGAGAAAACTACAGATCAATATCTCTCATGAGCCGAGATGCAAAAAACCTCAACAGAATATTAGTAAATTGAATCCAACAATGTATAAAATGTATTATAAACCACAACCAACTGGAATATATCCCAGGTATGCAACACTAGCTCAACACACAAAAATCAATTAATGTAATCCACCCATCAACAGGCTGAGAAAAAAAATTGCATGATCTTATCAATAAATGCAGGAAAAGCATTTGGCAAATCCCAGCACCCATTCAGAATAAAAATTCTCAGTAAACTGAAAATAGAGGGGAACTTCCTCAACGAAATAAAATCTACAAAAAACCCTATAGCTAACATAATATTTAGTGGTGAGAAATGCCAAGCTTTCCCACTGAGATCAGGTACAAGGCAAGAATGTCCTCTCTCACCACTCCTTACCAATACTGTCGGACTTCCCTGGTAGCGCAGTGGTTGAGAATCCACCTGCCAATGCAGGGGACATGGGTTCGAGCCCTGGTCCAGGAAGATCCCACATGCCGTGGAGCAACAAAGCCCACGCGCCACAACTACTGAGCCTGCACTCTACAGTCCGCGAAGCACAACTACTGAGACCACATTCCACAACTACTGAAGCCCGTGCGCCTAGAGCCCGTGCTCCACAACAAGAGAAGCCACCGCAATGAGAAGCCCGCATATCACAAGGAAGAGTAACCCCCTCTCGCCGCGACTAGAGAAAGCCCGCGCGCAGCAACGAAGACCCAACACAGCCAAAAATTAATTAATTAATTAACTAACAACAAAAAAAAAATCGCACTGTGGTGAAAGTTCTAGCTAATGCAATAATAGAAGAAAAGGAAATAAATGGTATAAAGATTGGGAAGAAAGAAATAAAACTGTATTTGTTCACAAATGACATGATAGTCTATTTAGAAAATTCTAAAGAATGGATAAAAATATTCCTGGAAGTAATAAGTGACTATAGCAAGGTTGTAGGATACCGGGTTAATATACAAAAGTCAACTGATTTCCTATATACCAGCAAGAAACAAGTGAAATTTGAAATTTAAAATACAACCCATTTAAATTATAAACCAAAAAAAAAAAATACTTAGGCATAAATCTAAGAAAATATTTATAAGATTTATATGAGGAAAACTACAAAACTCTGATGATAGAAGTCAAAGAACTAAATAAATGGAGAGATTATCCATGTTCTTTGACAAGAAGACATATTGTCAAGATGTCAGTTCTTCCCAACTTAATCTATAGATTCAAAGCAATCCCAATCAAAATCCCAGCAAGTTATTTTGCAGATATTGACAAACTGATTCTACAGTTTATACAGGGAGGCAAAAGACACAGAAGAACTAACACAATATTTAAGGAGAAGAACAAAGTTACAGGACTGACTACCCAATGTCAAAACTTACTTTAAAGCCACAATAAGCAAAACAGTGTGATATTGACAAAAGAAACAATTCAACTGTCCATCAACATAGCACATTCATACAGAAGAAAACACATGATGAAGTAAAGCTGTACACATCAACATGAATGAATTTTAAAACATAAAGATATAAAAATGAGCAAAATAAAATCGCAGAATATAAAAATGGCACATTATATGTGAATATAAAAAACAGGACAAAATAAGCAAAATACTTTTTAAATATACATTCACAGGTGGTAAAACTATAAATAAATGCAAGGAGTGATTATCACAGAATTCAGCATAATGGAACTTCCTTGACAGTCCAGTGGTTAAGAATCAGCCTTCCAATGCAGGGAATATGGGTTCGATCCTTGGTCAGGGAACGAAGATCCCACATGCTGCGGGGCTACTAAGCCCGCGTGCTCTAGAGTCCATGCACCGCAACTACAGAGAAGCCCACGCACTGCAACAAAAGATCCCGTGTGCCACAACTAAGACCCCACACAGCCAAATAAATAAATAAATAAGAATTCACATAATAACTGTTATCTGGAAGGAGGGCCTTAAGAGGTACTATAAATTTCTGTTGACCTGGATGGCAAGTACATGGATGGGTGCTTGAATTACTATTATTTTTTCAACTATACAAATACTTCATATGTGGGGACTTCCTTGGTGGCACAGTGATTAAGAATCCGCCTGCCAATACAGGGGACACGGGTTTGATCCCTGGTCTGGGAAGATCCCACATGCCACGGAGCAACTAAGCTCACATGCCACAACTACTGAGCCTGCACTCTAGAGCCTACTTGCCACAACTACTGAAGCCCGTGTGCCTAGAGCCAGTGCTCCACAACAAGAGAACCCACTGCAATGAGAAGCCCGTGCACCACAACAAAGAGTAGCCCCTGCTTGCTGCAACTAGAGAAAGCCCACACCCACAGCAACGCAGACCCAATGCAGCCAAAAATAAATAATAAATTTTTTAAAAAATAAATTGATTAATAAAAAAATACTTCACATGTACTTCTTTGTATGTATAATATATTTAGTAATTTTTAAAAACTTAAACCCCTCCAGATTGGCATAATGCCAACTTTACAGATAAGGAAAGAAAATTACATAAATTGTCCAAAGTTAATACCATAGCTATAAGTTGCTGAATTGAAACTTGAAATCATGTTTGCCAAATTTCAAAAGCTATGCTCTTTCCTCTATATTACATAACTTCTGCTCTATCTACTGGATACTAATACTTATACAACTACTAAGTACTGGATTTCTGTGACTTAGGTGAGAAAACCACCACTAATCTTTGCTAATAGGGCTTCCCTTAGTGCAGTGGTTGAGAGTCCGCCTGCCGATGCAGGGGACATGGGTTCGTGCCCCAGTCCGGGAGGGTCCCATATGCCATGGAGCGGCTGGGCCCGTGAGCCATGGCCGCTGAGCCTGCGCGTCCGGAGCCTGTGCTCCGTGGCAGGAAAGGCCACAGCAGTGAGAGGCCCGCGTACCGCAAAAAAAAAAAAAAATCTATTATCTTCCAGTGTTAATGATGGTCCTCCTGTAACAATTTTTCACACTCGCGGATACCTGGTCATAATTAAAGGTTTAGCTTTTCTCAAGCTAGCTAACCTGCATGAGAATCAAACCAATTAAATGCTACATTTCATTAGCATCTAGCACTAAAAAAATGGTCTACTGATGCCAAGATTTTCAGTTTCTTCTCTTATACATAAGCCCTGCTAAAATGAAGAGCAGAGAACTTAACCTAAGGAATCCTGGAGTTCAAATCCTGAAGCTTCCACTTAAGAACTACTTTGACCTTGAGCAAATTATCAGTACTTTACCTCTTTGAGCCTGTTTTCTATCCCCCAAAATTTTTGCCAGAAATAAATGAGATAATGCCGTATAAAAATTTTAGGTCACTGCACTGTATTTCATAGATGTGCAACAAATGCTCATTTCTTTCCTTTATTCTAGGAATGGGAAAGAAAAAACAAATTGAGAAGCAAAAAGATAGCCAGAAAAATAAAGTAGAAGAATCTTTAAGAACAGTTTCTCAGGCAAAAATAAGAACAATTTAGTGGTAATAAAGATTTCCCTCCATTAGCAGCAGTAATAAATATAAACAAAATTCAGCTCTCAAGATTCTATTTCCTGTATAGTCCTTTGATGAAGATGAGAACTTTAAGTTATTAAAAGGTAGCATTCCCTCAGAGTTCCTATAAAGGATTAAGATTAAATTACATTAAATTACAGAGTTTCTGATCTGCTATTTATTTTACTATGTTGAACCAGTTTTTCAAATTATAAAACAACTCAGCAATATATCATGGTACAGGAAATGTAAACCAAATCTTTTACCTTTTGGATTCAGGAGGCTGTCTCTTTATCATTTCACGGAGTCTTGCAGCTGACTGCAAAATACACAAAACATACACACGTAAAAAAACACTATCTTATAACTACATAGCTTACCTTCTAAAATATTAGGTATCTGCTACTGTTTCCACACTAAACCAAGATCTATATAGCAACTAAAGAACCGTGAGATATACCTGTTCTTCTAGTAGACATGAGGCAATTACACTATCAATAATAAAGACAAGTATATAATACTATCTAATGTACTGACATTCTGATACCTTGGACCAAGTTGCTAACAAGTTTACATCATTAAACATTAAACATTTATCAAATATACTACAAATTTAAAAGTTTAAATTCTACTACAGGCAATCCTACTTTGGTGTTTTCCAGAAAAGTTGCAGGTTATACTTCCACAAATCAAATCAGAATTTCTGTTAACTAAAATCAAAATCAGATATACTTTTGTCTAAATTATGAATTTTCAACTGTTAGTGACTCAACAATTTAGTCCCTTATATTAACTCACCTTCCCTCCCCTCAAGATGCAAATACACACTGAATATTTAGGAATCTGGTATTCAGAGAAACCAAATGGTTATTTAATAAAGCCACGGATTTAATGTATTTTGGGGGAAAACGTCACACACCCTCCTAAACAGCTATTCTCTCATACATAGAAATTTTACCCCAGTGTGAAGACCTTCAGTGTAAATTATACCTTTAGTAATAATGATTATAAAACATTAGCATACTTCTGGCCACTTATCCTTAAAGTTTCCTATACAAAGCATATTCCCATATATTTTTTTTTTTTTTTTGGCCTTGCCACGCTGCATGAGGGATCTTAGTTCCCTGACCAGGGATTGAACCTGCACCCCCTGCAATGGAAGCTCGGAATCTTAACCATGGGACTTCCAGGAAAGTTCCTCACATCTATTCTTAAAGTTTAAAAAAAAAGCCGTCCTCTCTCTCCTCTACCACACATCCCTTAACCCATCTCTCCCACTTCACCTTTAACCTTTAGTTAAAGCAACCTCTTGGAACATACCCTGTTTCTTTGAATCCAAGACAACTATTCATAAGACACCATTATCTTATGTACTACCAAAATGGGGTGAGGGGAAGCTGCCAGTTATAGTTCTAATATGCCAATTTCAAAAAAAATGTCTTGGAATCAATAAAATATGGTAACCTCTTTCTATTAAGTGAAAATCTTGCTCCTAGCTTTACCCTCCCTCATTTGACACTATGAAACCTGATACTATGAGTATTTTATCAACCTACTGGCAAGAGGAATAGTATCTCAGTTTTAATTAGAAACTCCACACAAACCTCAGACAACTGAAGAGAAGCAAAAAAGTTTGCATTTTCTGATATGTTCTTCAGTCTCTTCTTTTCGTACGGTGACAATCCTGAAAAATCATCCTATGAAATTACACCAAAAAGATTATGTTACTTTATATAATCCATAGCAAAAGTGCCTCGCAAAACTAGTTGTTGCATTCTCCACATGTACATTTTCCTTTGAATTGCACCTACTCTAATTATGTTATCTTACCAAACAGGACATAATCTTTGCTGCATTGAATATTGAGATAAAGAGTCTGAGTTTCGGATAATCACAGAATATATGTATGGCTTCCCAATTAAATAACAAGTGATCTGATGTCAGAAGTCAGGTAGTGTAACCTAATAGCACATTACTTCCTACTGGCCGTTAATTGTACTATTTCTCAAAGTTATCTTTTTATTAAACAAAACAAGAAAAAACTCAATAACAGAAATTTTAAAATTCATTGAAATGGTTAAAGAAATTCAGAAAAGAGAACAAAGAAAGAGAAACACATGGGCAAAAAAGACAACTTTGAACTAGAAAATCTTGGAGGTCCAATATCCAACTAATAGTTGTAGGGGGAAAAAAGGAGCAGAGAAAATGGAGAGAAAATCATTAGAGAAATAATACAAGAAAATTTCTCAAAACTGAAGAAATGAGTTACCAGATTAAAAGGGCCTGACATGTATGCAACACAATGAATGAAAAAAGACTCAAGCCTAGGCACATCATCACAAAATTTCTCAGTTCCTGAGATGGGTGAGTTAAGAGAAGATCCCAAAAGCTTGGAGAGGGAAAAATAGACCACAAAGAACCAAGAATCAGAATGATACTAACTTCTCAATATTGAGGAAGCTAGAAAACAATGAAAGAATGTGTTATAAATGATAAGGAAAAATTATTTTCAACTTACAGTTCTAAATCCAGTTAAGCCAGCAATCAAATAAAAAGCATAAAGACTTTTTCAGACATGCAAACTATCTTTCATACACCTGTTTTCAGGAAGTTACTATAAGCTGCACTTCATCAAAATGAGATAATAAACCAAGAAAGAGAAAGACAGGATCCAGGCTACAGAAGCTCCAACACAGGACAGATAAAAGAAATTTAAAGGAAAGCAGTAAAAAGAAGGCCAAGAAAGAGTAAAACAGTCCAGAAAGAAGTAGGAAGATGGAGGGCCCCAGAAAATATTTCATGAATAAAATATATATATACACATGAAGCCATTAGAATTATGTGATTTACATTGAGAGAAATTTTGCAACTCAGGTAAAGCTTGGACTATACGTAATAAGGATCTGGGAAGGGAAAACATGGGGTGGGGCGAGAAGCGGACAGCACACATGTGTAAACTTCACTTTCCATAGAAAGTCAATAGATAATATGGGGGAGAAAAGCTAAAATGGCTTAAAGTGCAATTTGTCTGTTGAGCAGCAACCACAAATAGAGAGGTATGTGACAGAAAACTGTTGGCTGTTTTGATTTGTTCCTGTGTATACATGTGTGTACATATCGAATTACCTCTATGTAAGATACATATACACACACACGTGGAATTATATGATGTAAACACATATGTACATGCATCAATTTGACCAAAATAAAGATTTTTCTCACACACACATAAAATAACAGTGGCAGCAAAGGTTATTTTGACATTGCCTTTAAAATTGCTTCTCAGAGAAAAACATCACCACCATCATCATCAAGAACTTCCTAAGAATCTATTTCAAAATGGTGCATTTGGAGATCAAAGAAACAAATTTAAATGATTCTACTTACCACAGGAAAAATTAAGAAAATTAACAAAAATCATCAGACATTTTTTTGAGGTATGTATAATTCAAACTATTCTCACCCATTACACACCCCTCAAAAACTTGCAACATCAAACACTGAGCAAAGAATATCAGACAAAGTGGGCTCTCAAAGTAAATATATTATAGAAAATAGATATCTTTTTAATTCCATTATCTTGACACTTGAGAAATTACTGCATCTATAAAACAGGTAAAGAAATGCTATCTTTAAAAAAACGAAAGAAGGAAAATAACTTGAATTTAAAATATGCTTGGGGGCTTCCCTGGTGGCACAGTGGTTGAGAGTCCGCCTGCCGATGCAGGGGACACAGGTTCGTGTCCCGGTCCAGGAAAATCCCACATGCCGTGGAGCGGCTGGCCCCGTGAGCCATGGCCGCTAAGCCTGTGCATCCGGAGCCTGTGCTCCACAACGGGAGAGGCCACAACAGTGAGAGGCCCGCGTACCGCAAATGCTTCACGCCAAAAATTTACAAACTGTATGAAAACAAATACAACATTCTCCAAATGACAAAACTGTAGAGATGGAAAACAAATTAGTGGTTGCCAGGGGTTAAGGATGGTGAGAGGGAGGGCAGTGGGCATAAATATAAAGGGGTAGCCTAACAGAGATCTTTGTAGAGATGGAGTATTTCTGTATCATGATTGTGGTGGTGGCTACATGAATCTATACATGTGATAAAATGATACAGAACTATACACACACCTTATACCAATATGAATTTCCTGGGTTTGATATTGCAATGTAGTTATTTAAGATGTACTCATTGGGGGAGTTCCCTGATTGCCAAGTGGTTAGGACTCTGCACTCTCACTGCCAAGGGCCCAGTTCAATCAAAAAACAAACAAGATGTCCTCATTGGGAAAAACTGGGTGAAGAATACATGAGACCTCTCTGTACTACTTTTGCAAATTGCTATGAATCTGTAATCACTTTGAAATAAAATTTTTTAAAAATATACATTTCTCAGCTAACATCATACTTAATGGTGAAAAACTGAAAGGTTTTCCCCTAAACTTCAGAACAAGATAAATATGTCTGCTCTCACCACTTCTGTTAAACATTGTACTGGAAGTTCTAGCAAGGACAATTAGACAAAAAAGGAAATAAAAGACATCCAGATTGGAAAGGAAGAAATATAACTATCTTTATTGCCAATGACATAATCTTATACGTAGAAAATCCTAAAGAATCCACACAAAAAAATTAGAATAAATGACTTCAGCAAAGTTGTAAGATACAAGATCAACATACAAAAATAAGTTGTATTTCTATAATTATCAATGAACAGTCAGAAAATGAAATTAAGAAAACAATACCATTCATAATAGCATCAAAAAGAAAAATATACTTTGACACAAATTTAACCAAAGAAGTGCAAGGCTTGTACACAGAAAATTACAAAATATTGAAGGAAATTAAAGAAGATCTAAGTAAATGGAAAGACATCTCATGTTCATAGATTGAAAAACTTAATATTGTTAAAATGGCAATACTTCCCAAATTGACCTACAGATTCAGTGCAATATCTGTCAAAATTCTAAATGTCATTTTTGCAGAAATGGATAAGCTGATCCTAAAATTCATATGGCAATGCAAGGGACACAGAATGCCAAACAACCTTGAAAAAGAAGAACCAAGTGAAAAGACTCACACTTCCTGATTTCAAAACTTAACTACAAAGCTACAGTAGTTAAAACAGTGTGGAACTGGCATAAGGATAGGCAGATAGATCAACTAAATAAAACTGAGTCTAGAAATAAACCTATATACCTATGGTGAATTTGTTTTCAACAAGGAAGTCCAGACCATTCAACGTGAAAGAAGAGTCTTGACAACAAATGGTTCTAGGACAAAAAGATATCCATATGCAAAAGTATGAATTTGGACCCCATCTCATATCATATACAAAAATTAACTCAAAATAGATCAAAGACCTAAATTTAACAGCTAAAGCTATAAAATTCTCAGAAGAAAATATAGGTGTAAGTCTTCATAACCCTGGCGTAGGCAATGATTTCTTAGATATGACACCAAAGCACCAGCAACAAAAGAAAAAATAAACTGACCTCGAATTAAAATTTTTAAATGAAATTTAAATTTAAAACATTTGTATGTCAAAGGACATTATCAAGAAAGTGAAAAGAAAGTCCCAGAATGAGAGAAAATATTTGCAAATAATATATCTAATAAGAACCTAGTGTCCAGAATACATAAAGGACTCTTACAATTCAACAAGAAAAAGACAACTTAGGGGCTTCCCTGGTGGCGCAGTGGTTGAGAGTCTGCCTGCCGATGCAGGGGACACAGGTTTGTGCCCTGGTACAGAAAAAAGAAAAACAGAGACAAAAGAATAGGGACAGGGCCTGCAACTCTGGGAGGGAGCTGTGAAGGAGGAAAAGTTTCCACACACTAGGAAGGGCAAAGCAGAGAGATTTCCGCACAGAGGATTGGTGCCGACCAGCACTCACCAGTCTGAGAGGATTCTCTGCTCACCTGTTGGGGTGGGTGGGAACTGGGAGCTGAGGCTCAGGCTTCGGAGGTCAGATCCCAGGGAGAGGACTGGAGTTGGCCGTGTGAACACAGCCTGAAGGGGGATAATGCGCCACAACTAGCCGGGAGGGAGTCCAGGAAAAAGTCTGGACCTGCCTAGAGGCAAGAGACCACTGTTTTGGGGTACGAGGAGAGGGGATTCAGAACACCACTTAAACAAGCTCCAGAGACGGACGCAAGCCACGCCTTTCAGCGTGGTCACCAGAGATGGGCATGAAACACTAAGACTGCTGCCGCAGCCACCAAGAAGCCTGTGTGCAAGCACAGGTCACTATCCACACCTTCCCTCCCGGGAGCCTGTGCAGCCCGCCACTGCCAGGGTCCCGTGATGCAGGGACAACTTCCCAGGAGAACACACAGCACACCTCATGCTGCTGCAATGACATGCTGGCTTCTGCCACCACAGGCTCGCCGTACATTCCATACCCTTCCCTCCCCCCGGCCTGAGTGAGCGAGAGCCCCCTAATCAGCTGCTACTTTAACGCAGTCCTGTCTGAGCGAAGAACAGACGCCCTCAGGTGACCGACACGCAGAGGCAGAGCCAAATCCAAAGATGAACCACAGGAGCTGTATGAACAAAGAAGAGAAAGGGAAATTTCTCCCAGCAGCCTCAGGAGCAGCGGATTAAATCTCCACAACTTGATGTACCCTGTATCTGTGGAATACCTGAATAGACAACGAATCAACCCAAAATTGAGGCAGTGGATTTTGGGAGCAACTGTAGACTTAGAGTTTGCTTTCTGCATCTAATTTGTTTCTGGTTTCATGTTTATCTTAGTTTAGTATTTAGAGTTAAATTGTCATTAGTAGATTTCTTTATTAATTTGGTTGCTCTCTTCCTCCTTTTTTTATATATATATATATAGATTTTTTTTCCTTTTTCCCTTTTTGTGAGTGTGTACGTGTATGCTTCTTTGTGTGATTTTGTCTGTACAGCTTTGCTTTTACCATTTGTCCTAGTGTTCTGTCTCTCCATTTTTGTTTTTTAAGTACAGTTTTTAGTGCTTGCTATCATTGGTGGATTTGTTTTTTGGTTTGGTTGCTCTCTTCTTTCTTTCTTTTTTTATTATTTTTTCATTTTTTTATTTTTAATAATTATTTTTTTATCTTAAGAACTCTATTTTTTTTTCTTTCTTTCTTTCATTTTTTTCTCGCTTTTCTTCTGAGCCATGTGGCTAACAGGGTCTTGGTGCTCCAGCTGGGTATCAAGCCTATGCCTCTGAGGTGGGAGATCAGAGCTCAGGATATTGGTCCACCAGAGACCTCCCAGCTCCATGTAATATCAAATGGCAAAAGCTCTCCCAGAGATCTCCATCTCAACACTAAGACCCAACTCTACTCAACAACCAGCAAGCTACAGTGCTGGACACCCTATGCCAAACAACTAACAAGACAGGAACACAACCCCACCCGTTAGTAGAGAGGCTGCCTAAAATCATAATAAGGTCACAGACACCCCAAAACACACCACTGGACATGGTCTTGCACACCAGAAAGACAAGATCCAGCCTCACCCACCAGAAGACAGGCACTAGTCCCCTCCACCAGGAAGCCTTCACAACCCACTGAACCAACCTTGGCCACTAGGGGCAAACACCAAAAACAACGGGAACTACGAACATGCAGCCTGCGAAAAGGAGACCCCAAACACAGTAAGTTAAGCAAAATGGGAAGACAGAGAAATACACAGCAGATGAAAGAGCAACATAAAAACCCACCAGGCCAAACAAATGAAGAGGAAATAGGCAGTCTACCTGAAAAAGAATTCTGAGTAATGATAGTAAAGATGATCGAAAATCTTGGAAATAGAATGCAGAAAATAAAGAAACGTTTAACAAGGACCTAGAAGAACTAAAGAGCAAACAAACAATGATGAACACAATAAATGAAATCAAAAATTCTCTAGAAGGAATCAACAGCAGAATAACTGAGGCAGAAGAACTGATAAGTGACCTGGAAGATAAAATAGTGGAAATAACCACTGCAGAGCAGAATAAAGAATGAAAAGAATTGAGGACGGTCTCAGAGACCTCTGGGACAACATAAACACACCAACATTCAAATAATAGGGGTCCCAGAAGAAGAAGAGTAAAAGAAACGGACTGAGAAAATATTTGAAGAGATTATAGTTGAAAACTTCTCTAATATGGAGGAGGAAATAGTCAATCGAGTCCAGGAATCACAGAGAGTCCCATACAGGATAAATCCAAGGAGAAACATGCCAAGACACACATTAATCAAACTAACAAAAATTAAATTCAAAGAAAAAATATTAAAAGCAACAAGGGAAAAGCAACAAATAACCTACAACGGAATCCCCATAACCTTCCAAGAAACAAAAGCCCAGGACTAGATGGCTTCACAGGAGAATTCTATCAAACATTTAGAGAAGAGCTAACACCTATCCTTCTCAAACTGTTCCAAAATATAGCAGAGGGAGGAACACTCCCAAACTCATTCTACAAGGCCACCATCACCCTGATGCCAAAACCAGACAAAGATGTCATTAAGAAAGAAAACTACAGGCCAATATCACTGATGAACATAGATGCAAAAATCCTCAACAAACTACTAGCAAACAGAATCCAACAGCACATTAAAAGGATCATACACCATGATCAAGTGGGGTTTATCCCAGGAATGCAAGGATTCTTCAGTATACGCAAATCAATCGATGTGATACACCATAATAACAAATAGAAGAATAAAAACCATACGATCACAATAGCTGCAGAAAAGGCTTACAACAAAATTCAACACCCATTTATGATAAAAACCCTCCAGAAAGTAGGCACAGAGGGAACTTACCTCAACATAATAAAGGCCATATATGACAAACCCACAGCCAACATTGTCCTCAATGGTGAAAAACTGAAACCATTTCCACTAAGATCAAGAATAAGACAAGGATTAAGGACATTAGGTTAAGTGAAATAAGTCACAAAAAGACAAATACTATATGATTCCACTTATGTGAGGTACTTATAACAATCAAATTCACAGAGACAGAAAGTAGAATGGTAGTTTTCACAGGCTGAAAGGAGGTAAGGGAATGGGGAATGGGGAGTTATTTAATGGGTATAGAGCTTCAGTTTTGCAAGATGAAGAGTTCTGGACATTCGTTTTACATCTATGTAAATGTACATAACACTACTAAACTGTACACTTAAAAACGGTAAAGATGGTAAATTATACATTGTGTATTTTACCTCAATTTAAAATTTTAATTTTTAAAAAAGACAAACAATAATAAGTATTGTTGAGGGTATAGAGAAATTGGATTTTTCATAGTGGTTATGTAAAACTGGTGCAGTCACTTTGGCAAACAATTTGACAATTCCTCAAAAAGTTAAACACAGTTACCATCTGACCCAGCAATTTTACTCCAAGGTATATACCAAGAGAATGGAAAACATCACACAAAATCTCACAAATAAATGCTCATGGCAGCATTATTCTTAAGAGCAAAAAAGTGAAAGCAACCCAAATGTCCATCAACTGATGAATGCATAAACAAAATGTGGTATATCCATACAATGGAATATTATTCAGCCATAAAAAGGAATAAGTACCAATACATGCTACACGAATGAATGATGAAAACATGGTAAGTGAAGCCAGACCAAAAAAGCCATATATTGTATAATTCCATTTATATGAAATGTCCAGAACAGGCAAATCTATAGACAGAAAGTAGATTAGTGGTTTCCAGGGCTGAGGGAGGGAGGAATAGGGTTTGTAGTCACTGCTAACAGGTATGTGGTTTCTTTTTGGAGTGATGAAAATATCTGAAATTGGATAGTTTAGTATGTATAGTATGTATACTAAAAAACACTGAATTACACAATTTAGCAAATTTTATGTTATGTGAATTCTATCTTAATAAAAAAATAAATATATGCTTGACGACAGAAACCAGATATTCACATAGTCTTAAAGTATCTTCCTCAAAGTATTTAGTAATTACAAAGGGAAAAATAGTAAGTCTACATTAGAGAATCCTGGCAGACACCACCTTAGCTAAATGATCAAGGTCAACATCACCAGTAAAATACCAACATCACGTACACCCTGATATGATGCACTGAGGAGGGCACTTTCATTTCTGTGGTATGCTTCCCCAAAATGCAAAATCTTACTCTAATCATGAGAAAACAGCAGATAAACCCAAATTGAGGGAAATTATACAAAATAACTGCCCAG
This sequence comes from Neophocaena asiaeorientalis asiaeorientalis, assembly GCF_003031525.2. NCBI lineage: Eukaryota > Metazoa > Chordata > Mammalia > Artiodactyla > Phocoenidae > Neophocaena > Neophocaena asiaeorientalis. Next base: position 542,500 of record NW_020175821.1, read on the forward strand.
CACTATTCAAAAGTGTCAAGGTCATGAAAGATTGAGAAACTGTTTCCAGATCTACAGAGACATGACAACTAAATCCATTGTATGATCCTGGACTGGATACTGGAAGAGGAAAAGGATATTAGTTGGAAAACTGGTGAAATCCTAATAAATTCTGTACGTTAGTTAACAGCACTGTACCAAGGTTAATTTCTTAGTTCGATAAACATTCTATGCTATGTATGATATTAACAAAAACTGAAGACGGGTGAAAGATATAGGAGAATTGTCTTTACTATTTTTGCAGCTCTTCTGTAAGTGTAAAATTTTCTCAAATTTTTTTAAAACTGTTCAGAAATGCTCCATGACATTAAAATATTTAATAGAAGGACTGAGAGATGAAATTTAGCAAACTTCGCAGAAAAGGAGAATAAAATTCTAGACTTACAGGCACTTGTCTTTGATGTGACAGGAGCCACCCTTCACCTGAGCACAAATAAGCTTATAAACTAAATACTTTTCCTAAAGCATGGTACCACAAAGCCTTAACCATTTTACCCCAAAAAGATAATTATCGAAAGGGAAGACAACAAAAGAATGAAATGTTCTATAAAAGATGTGAGCTCGGGCTTCCCTTGTGGTACAGTGGTTAAGAATCCAACTGCCAATGCAGGGGACATGGGTTCGAGCCCTGGTCCGGGAATATCCCACATGCCGCAGAGCAGCTGGGCCCGTGCATCACGGCTGCTGGGCCTGTGCTCTGGAGCCGGCGAGGCACAACTAACTACTGAAGCCCGAGCACCTAGAGCCCGTGCTCCACAACGGGAGAAACCACCGCAATGAGAGGCCAGCGTACCACAACGAGGAGGGGCCCCTGCTCACCACAGCTGCAGAGGGGCCGCGCGCATCAGCAAAGACCCAATGCTGCCAAAAATAAATGATAAATAAATTTATTTTTTTAAAAAAAAAGATGTGAGCTCTTTCAGCTTGTCCTAAGAAAATATATGCTGAGCATTTAAGACTCTATCTCCAGTCCTACCTCATGCTCTAATTTCTGACCCTGTTCACCTTACATCAAAATAAAATCTGTTTTAGGGCTTCCCTGGTGGCGCAGTGGTTGGGAGTTTGCTTGCCGACGCAGGGGACGCGGGTTCGTGCCCCGGTCTGGGAAGATCCCACGTGCCGCGGAGCGACTGGGACCGTGAGCCATGGCCGCTGAGCCTGCGCGTCCGGAGCCTGTGCTCCGCAGTGGGAGAGGCCACAGCAGTGAGAGGCCTGCGTACCGCAAAAATAAATAAATAATTAAATAAAATAAAATCTGTTTTATATTAGCCTCATATACTCAGAATCTTACAGTTTAAGAGGCCAAAGAGAAAATCAAATCCACTGGCTCTCAAAGTGCAGTCCTGGACCGTTGTCTCTAGGAAGCCATTTTAGACATGCAAATTCTATACCCACTTCAAAACTTCTGAATCAGAAACTGGTGGTGGAGCCCTGCACAGGAGTTTTAACAAGCCTCCCAGGTAATTCTGATATAGGCTAAAGTTTGAGAACCACCAATCTTATCCAATTTCCTCACAGTAGAAGTGATCTGCTTAAAGGTACAAGGTTTCTTAGAAGCGGCCATGACTAAAACCCAGGCTTCCAACCCCCAGTCCAACGCATTTATGACTTAGCCCACCCTGTCACACCACAGGTCCTAGTTCATTACAACACCGCCTCAATTATCCCATCTCCCTTTCCCTACCATCATTTTCTGTTCTAGTTCCATCAACTTTTCATCATGTGGTAGGGTTTTACCTTGTCTTGCATAAAATTTGTCACTTTAAATGAAGTACAACACTCCCGACAGGCAATAGAAGCCAAAAGAATTAGATGCTTAATTCCTTAAACTGATGGAACTATTATTTTAAATAGAATTAGTGTTTCTCACGTATCTTCTCTACTCCATCACTTGTCTCCTTTACATAATTAAAGGAAATATTCAGCACATGAATGCAATCAATTAATGGTGATTTTCCTACCCTGACATGGAGTCATTCAAATGCTGTATGTCCCACAACTCAGCTTCTTCTGGTACACTGTGCATAAATATGTAAAGGTGAGCATGACACCATAAAGTAGAAGTAAGCTCAAAAATAAATGCAATAAGCTGAGAGGAAGAAAAAGGGAAGCAGAGTGAAGATTAAGTCAATCCCCTCTTTCACAAATCGAAACCAAGAGTAAAATTAACCCAAGGAAGTTATGTTATAAATTTAAAGAATAAAATTTCAGTTAAACATAAATTAGATGACAAAATAATCTGTTTGAGCTAATGAGACCCTTGATAACCTTAGCTTATCAGAACTTAAAAACATATTTTTAAATACGAAAAATTTGAATAAGCTAGTAATTAAATTCTTACCATGCCTGGTGTGGTACCTTCATCACTGTCTCCATCCTGGCTGCTTTCTGTATCAGCACTGAGAATCACTGTATCTGAAGTGCTCTTGTATTGCCACTTGTTACTTTCAGCATGAACATCTAAGGATGATTTTTGCAGACTGGATTCTGCCTTGGAAGATGTGGCTTCCATCTTTGGGGTTAAAATCCTTCTGCAAGTTTTCTTTATTTCAGCCTTCTTACATTTCTTACATGCCACTTCATTGTTAGAATTCTTATCTAATAGGGATTTGGAGTGCTTAAGTTGATCTGGCTTGTAGCTACTGAGTGAAAAGGGAACAAGATACACCTTAGCTGTTTTTCCTAAAACTGTAGTCTGTACTGGTCTCAGAGACACATAAGCGATGTTTTGGTTTTCCTTATATTCATTCACCTAGTCAGGTCAATAAAGGAAAACAGAGAGTATTAAAATTCCAGGTTTTAAGCTTTTTCTTACAGATCTGCATAAATAAATCTAATTCCTATTTCATAATGACAACACAAAGCCAAACTGATAGCCTGTAAGGAAACCTTTTTCCCTCCCAAAATCTAGATACCTAATTCATTAACCTGAATAGAATTATTATACTGGACACATTTCTTACCCATGAGTCGGCCAGACCAATAATAAAAATGACGACAGGGGCTTCCCTGGTGGCGCAGTGGTTGGGAGTCCGCCTGCCGATGCAGGGGATAGGGGTTCGTGCCCCGGTCCGGGAGGATCCCACATGCCGCGGAGCGGCTGGGCCCGTGAGCCATGGCCGCTGAGCCTGCGCGTCCGGAGCCTGTGCTCCGCAGCGGGAGAGGCCACAACAGTGAGAGGCCCGCGTACCGCAAAAAAAAAAAAAAATGACGACAATTTGTAACTGAGGAGACTGAGTAACTGGAATTATTTCAAGAGTGGGAAACTGACCATAACGACTGCAAAAGCAAATGCAGGCTTCCGGATCCCAGCCAGACACTATTTTGGGGGTTATTGATAAACATCTTCCTCAATGCTGAAGGTCTACTTTCCAGAGGAAAACCAGGACAGGCATCCCCGCTTATGTTTTAAAGCAACACCCCCAAAAACCCGTTAAACTGAGAGATGCCCCAGGGAGCAGGAAAGTTTTAGAGTCAGGAGGTGCCGGGTGGCAAGTCCTCCCATCCTCCTCGGCCTATGCCCGGCACACCCCTCACGAAGACTGAGGCAGGAACACACCCGAAAGGGACAAGCCTTTTCTCCCATTCACCTGGAGTCGCTGTCTGGAGCCCACCTTCTCCTCGGCCTCTGCGCGCGACCCAGACATCCTCCCTCCGCTTAGCAGCTGGCGTCTTCCCGCCAAGATTGCGGCGGGAGGCGGGGATGGGTGGAGGTGGGAGGGGTGGGGAGGGATCCGGGGCGGAGGAGGCCAGGGCGGCGCAGGAGGGTTCCAATCCCAGCCGGTGGGAGGGGGAGAGAGCACTGGGCGTTACATTAGTCTCTTAAAGAGGCAAGGTTGCCAGCCTCACCACAAACTCAAATTCCTCAGGGAATAGAAGGGACCGAATCAACATTTTTACCTTGGATCCCGGTGATTTTGATACTGCTGATGCCAGTATCTCACTTTGAAAAACACCTGCGCCTCTCCTAAGGAAAAACCACCTTGCCTAGCAACGTGAACCTGGAAAAGATTCAGGAGCACTTAAATACCATATGAAATAGAGAGGCAATGAAATCAATATATATGCAGCCTTTACCTCAGCCCCTAGTTCCTTGTAACCCCACCACCAGAAAATTATGCCCAATGGCCACCGTATTTTCTTCCTGGGAATAGAAGCTTTTTTTTTTTTTTCAAGAGCTGATAACTTCAGCTGGTTTAAACTTCACCCACCAGTTAACTAAGTTGGTTTAAACTTCGCCCACCAGTTAACTAAGATTTAGTGACGACCTTACAAAGCCCAACGACTGGGGAAATGTTTTAAATAACTTTTGTGTCACAAAGCATCATAAATAAGATTTCAGGGCACTGTATTTCTTATAGTCACTGCCATATTAAACTTTTTTTTTTTCCTATTTTCTGGGTTGCCGCGAGCAGAAACAATTGCCTTCCCAACAGATTTACTCCCTCTGGATAGCATAGTTTTGGAGCTGATGAATTTATAACAAATTTCTATCTACTCTTTTACAGTCCTTTTCTTTATAGCTCAAAACTGCTCCCTTGGTTGGTTACTTGAGTTATCCACTGTTCCTTGATCGAGACTTGCCCAATTTTATTTCTTCTCCCAGCTGAGGCCCAATTTTAGGATACAGGTGAAATAATTTGAGAACTAATCCTATTAACAGCACCTTTAAAGCCCTTCAGGAACTTGCACACTCCTTGACTCAAAAATTACTGATAAAATCAAACTTTTCATGGTGTCTGATATATACCATGTTATTTCTGGACTTCAAGACTTTGCTCAAGCTGTCCCTTCTCTCCCCACCACAGCAGTTATAAAACCCTTTCTACAGTGACAGTGTTCTGACTACCAATTAGCCTATGTTTTTTAACACAACCCAACTAGTAAATTGGGATTATTTCAGTTACTCTTCTATAAGCCCTAGAAGACTTACTAAATGAAATTCAAGTTCCTGGAGGAAACAAGCCTTTCAACAATATTCCATACTCCTTAGAGAAAGCTAAGCGCGGTGCTTTATAATTACTTATGGACTTTTATATACAAACATTTCAGCCAGGAATATGTTTTAATAGGCAGTCTCCAGAAACGGAAAGAACTGTAAAGCCTAAGAGTGTTCGGATTTCAGGCACTGTTCTAAGCCGCCTGGGGGATTTTTTTTTTCTTGCCACTTGCCCTCACGTGACCAAAAAATACCTCACCACAACCCGCTCAGCCTCATCAACTGAGCTAATCAGGTGCTATTAACAGGATTTCTATTCCGATTAAACGCTAACTCTGAGCTTTCAACAATCTGGACAAACCGCCCTTCACTATCTCCTCAGTTTCTTATCCCTCACTACCCGATTTTCCTTGGCTTCAAACCAACCCTAACGAGCGAAACCTTTCATTCAGCCTTTCCTCGCCGCAGGGTCTCAACAGCAAAGCCCAGCGGAAGCAAATTCCCGCCAGAAAGCGCGTCCAAATACTGCGAAACTGAGGAGGCCAGGGCGGCCTATGAACATGCGCAGTAACAGACTCGACGTTCTAGCCGTAGGCGCCCAGACGTCCTCCACAATCCCACAATCCTCTGGTCGCATATTTCCGGTTTTTCTAGCTCAGCCGGAAGTGGTGTCTCTATCAGTGGCGCAGCAGTGTACAGTGGCCTAAGTGGAAGAGGTTTTTTCAGTTCGTTGACGTTGTTCCGTTCTGTTCAGTTTGGCATCAGTCAAGTTTGGGGAGTCACTGCCGCTGCCGTCAAGATGTCGGTCCCAAGCTCACTCATGAAACAGCCGCCCATTCAGTCTACGGCTGGGGCCGTCCCGGTTCGCAATGAGAAAGGTACTGTGCTGAGCGGCTTTCCAGTCGGATCTTACCTCTTTCCCCAGCATATTCCAAACCTACCCCGGGCCCACCACCTCAACCCCAGCGACCCTTACGATCTTGCCCCCTATTTCTTCGACTTTCCCTATCAAACTCGCATCCAGTCGCGTTGCTTAGGGGAAACAAAAGCTACTTCCGTCTCATCCTGTTACTAGAGCCTGTGTGCTCTCTCCTACAGCAAGCACCCTGTTGCCTTGGCCTCCACCAATAAGTTAGACTAATAAATATAGTGAATGCCAGCTGTTTGCAAGGGGTTGTGTGGGATACAATCCCTCTTTTGTTATCCATAGTCTGTTTTTGATGCTTCTGTAACTCTTATCGTTGTTAATTACATGTCCATTTCCCTCTACTGCATCATAAGCTCATAACCTCCTTGAGGCAGGAACTCTGTCTTATTAAACTTTTTATCCCTTGAACCAACGCAGTGCCTGTATTTGTTAAATTGAATACAAAATGGTGTAAGACAGTGGTGTAAGGAACTCATAGTCTACTAGATGTGAGACATGCAAAAAGAGGCACATTCTAAGCAGCTGTATGGTCTTTTGCACCTATAATACCTGTCACATAGGTGATACAAACGAAGTGCTTAGGGAGGGCAGAGAAGGAATAATCGCTTCAGATTGGGGTATTTAACTTGATCTTTAAAGGATGGGTGCAGATGGATGAAGGAAAACTACCTGTTTGGGAAGTCAGACTGAAAGTTAGAGTTTTTTCAGTAAAGTATTTGAAAACTAATGTCAGTTCTTTTTTTAAAAAATATACGGTACCTATTCTTGTGCAACCTGCCTTTTTTTTTTTGACTCAACATGTTTTTTGAGACGTATTCTTTGAATACATGAAGATCTTATTCATTCATTTTAACTGTTTATGAGTTCCATTATATAATTAAACCACAGTTTGCTCCCTGCTGAGGGACAGTGTTGTTTTGTTACTTTTTCTCCTGTTACAAACAGTGCTTAAACATGTCTCTTTAGTGCACTTGTGTAAGAATTTCTCTAGGGTAGGGTGAACCTACATTGACACATCATTATCACCCAAAGTCAGTAGTTTACATTAAGGTTCACTCTGGTGTTGTACATTCTGTAGATTTGGACAAATGTGTAGGGACATTTATCCATCATTATGGTATCACACAGTATTTTTACTATGCATTTAAGGTTACTTCGTATCTTTTCATGGCTTGATAGCTCTTTTTTTTTTAAATTGCTGAGTAATATTCCATCATCTGGATGTGCCACGGTCTATTTACCCATTCACCTAGTAAAGGACATCTTGGTTGCTTACAAGTTTTTGCAGTTATGAACAAAGCTGCAGTAAATATCTGTGTGCAGGTTTTTGTGTGGACATAAGTTTTCAACTCCTTTGGGTAAATACCAAGGAGTATGATTGCTGAATCATACGGTAAGAGTATGCTTAGTTTTGTAGGAAACCATCAAACTGTCTTCCAAAGTGGTTGTGCCATTTTGCATTCCCACCAGCAATAAATTAGAGTTCCTGTTGCTCCACATTCTCAACAGCATTTGGTATTGTCAGAACTCTGGATCTTAGCCAGCCTAATATGTGTGTAGTGGTATCTCATTGTTTTTTTAATTTGCATTTCCCTGACGACATATAATGTGGAACATCTTTTCACATGCTTATTTGCCATCTTTATATCTTCTTTGCTGAGGTGTCTGTTAAAGTCTTTTATTTACCTCACCTTGTTCTTCAGAATTGTCTTGGCTCTTTTTGACCTCCTGTTCTTCCATATGATTTTAAAATCGCCTGAGAACAGCTTTTAATGAAATTGCATTAAAATTATAGATCACACATTTATCGATCAACTCGGGCACAGTTGCCAACTTCTCATCCTTGAACATGATATATTCCTCCGTTTATTTTGATCTTTTATATCTTTAAATACAATTATATTTTTCCTCCTAAAGGCCTACATCATTTGTTGATTTATTCCTTAGTATCTTACAGATTAGTTGCTATTGTAAATAGTATTTTTTAACTGTATTATCTAATTATAGGTAGCCAGCGTACAGGCACATTTATTTTTATCTAACATTTATCCAGCATTCTTCTTGAATTTTTTTTAGCTTATCTGTTGGTTATCTTGTATTTTCTACATAAGTAATCATATAGTCTGTAAATTGTGGCAGTTTCTTCCTTTTCAGTTCTTACCTTTTATCTCCTTTTCTTATTGCTCTAATTAAAACCATAATATAACGTTGATTAGAAGATATGATAGGGACAACCTAATGATGCCCACTGTTTTTTAAAGGAATGCTTCTAATGTTTCATCATTAAATATAATGTTTGCTGTATCTATTGTTAGATTATGTCACTTTAAATGTATAAACTTTATTTTTTTAATTTTTATTTTGTTGTGATTTCTCATTGTTTTTTTTTTCCGGTACGCGGGCCTCTCACTGTTGTGGCCTCTTCCGTTGCGGAGCACAGGCTCCGGACGCGCAGGCTCAGCGGCCATGGCTCACGGTCCCAGCCGCTCCGCGGCATGTGGGATCTTCCCAGACCGGGGCACGAACCCGTGTCCCCTGCATCGGCAGGCGGACTCTCAACCACTGCGCCACCAGGGAAGCCCTCTCATTCTTTTTTTAATATTTATTTTTTTAATTTTTTAATTTTATTTATGTTTTTGGCTGCGTCGGGTCTTAGTTGCGAAATGTGGGCTCTCTCGTTGAGGCACGCAAGCTCAGTAGTTGTGGTGTGTGGGCTTAGTTGCCCTGTGGCATGTGGGATCTCAGTTCCCCAGTCAGGGATTGAACCCGCATCCCCTGCATTGGAAGGTGGATTCTTTACCACTGGACCACCAGGGAAGTCCCATAAATATATAAACTTTAAATAGTACATTACTTTTTTCCCTGTTAATTTTCTAAGGTTAAGCCATGCTTGTAGTCCTGGGCTAAATCCTGTTATGTCACTATAGCTTAGAGGGGTTTTTTGGTTAGTTTTTACATTGCCTGAATACATTTGCTATTATGTTATTTAGTATTTTTGTATATGTTCATAAGTGAAATCCACCTAAAATTTTCCCTTGAATTGTACAGTTTGGTTATCAGGGTTATATTCATCTTATAAAATACGTTGGTTAGTTTTCACTGATTTTCTGTTCACTGGAATTGTTGGTATTTGTAAAAGACAGATAATCTACTCTTGCAGGTTTGATAGCACATAAGCTAAAAGAAAAGAAGGTAGAAATAAAGATTAGAAGACGGCGTTATATGGTAATTTATAAAGGCTGCCACGGAAAAGTCTCAAACTAAAAGAATGAACAGTATTTTAATTTTATATTCCCACTTAAGTCATCCTTACTGTGTGCTGGGCACTATTACAAATAATTCGCTTAAGCACATAGTTGAGGTGGAATAGCATGAATTTGTGTTGGAGGTAGTCTCCCTATTTGGGGGGACTTTTTCTATTGTTTCACTGCCAGCCTTCCTCCACTTCATTGTACCCAAGCTAAGCCTCATTATCATTAGTGTTGGTGTTCAAAAGAATGCCTTCGCGTGACTTGGCCTTTGTAGGAAAACAGCATTAGATGAATAGATGGTTGGGTAATGGCTCTCTTCTTCTCCTGCTTGGACTCTGGTTTGCCAGGAATACAGGGCTCTACCTGGAAAGGCCAAGGGTTGAAGGACATTGGGAAAGAGGCTACTGAAACATAAGTTATTTTTCTCACCCAGGTGAGATTTCGATGGAAAAAGTGAAGGTAAAACGTTATGTGTCGGGAAAGAGGCCAGACTATGCCCCTATGGAGTCCTCAGATGAGGAGGATGAAGAGTTTCAGTTCATTAAGAAAGCCAAAGAACAAGAAGCAGAGCCTGAGGAACAGGAGGAGGATTCATCTAGCGACCCTCGGCTGCGGCGTTTGCAGAACCGTATTAGTGAAGATGTGGAGGAGAGGTAATGACTAGGGTTATGTTTCCCTGGACCTGAACCCCTACAGGTTAATTAATAGGAACAACAGCAGTAATAGCTAATACTTGAATAGTACTTACTATGTGCCAGGCACTGTTCCAGGTATATTACATTTACTAATTCTTGTAATCCACATAATAACCTTATGAGGTAGGTACTGTTATCCCCATTTTTACAAGTGAGCCAACAGGCACAGTGGGGTTAGGAAAATAACTCATTAAGGTGATGGAAAACACAGACCGTTGGTTGGTTTGTTGAGGAGTCTTTTTAGCACAAAGATGTTTTATAAAATTTGAGAAATTTGATTTTATCCATGCATTTATTCTAAAGGCCAATGAGGAGAAATGACACTGATGAAGTAGGAAAAAGGGACTGATGTCGAAAAGGGAGGCTCCCAATGAGGGGTTTTGTGTATTGTGTATTGACTGAGACATTACCTTACAGAGGAGGCCAGAGGCCCCAAATTTTCACAGTTCATATTGTCTAAAGGAGTTTTTTCACAGAGCCCTGGGCCCAAACAATTCTGTTTATTTTATTAAGTAGTTAGATCCAAATGATTTAATAAATATTTATGTCCTAGCAGCTTAGCCACTTGAAAAATATAATATGTATAAAAGAAAAAACATTTTTATTTCGTTTTTACATAACCACAGTTACTTACTACTGGGGTTTGTGTGTCTCTTGGGCACTGACAACTTCTCAAACCTTAGAGTCACATTGGCACTGTCACTCATTTCCTGTTGCATATTGATTTCATGCAGTACTTGCTTTTTATCACAGCAGCCCAAAAATCCCAGTTTTACTAAGATATATCATTGAAAGGAAACATAGTGTGATCTACTGTTGAAATTGTGAACTACCTTGAGCTTTAAAATATATCCCAGTGTACCCATCTATGTTTGTTGCAGTGCTCCAGGGTGCCTCAGCATACATGTAATGTTTTGGGTCCAACTTGACTATTTGTTCTAACACTTTGAGTTAGTTTCTTTAATCTGCCCCTTGGTTTCCTCATCTCAAGACTTCAGTACTAATAAAAGCAAACATAATGTCCAGGTGCTCTGTGACTAAGGAAATGTGGTTGATGTCCCTTCGTTTTTGTGAGGTTGGTGTTACACTTGGACACTGTCTTTCAGATTGGCTCGACATCGGAAAATAGTGGAACCTGAAGTGGTTGGAGAAAGTGACTCCGAAGTGGAAGGAGATGCTTGGCGCATGGAACGAGAAGATAGCAGTGAAGAAGAAGAGGAAGAGATTGATGATGAGGTATAATTTCGGAAAGTGGGAAGTTCTTTCTGGATACAAGAAAAAGTTAGGGGTTGTGCTCCTTTGATGAGGCCTTAAAGGCGCAAGATATCTGCTTTAGGCAGAAGTCTGATCCAGTGTTCCCTGCTTATTGGGGATAGGATTGAAATAGAATGGTAGTAAACATAAAATAGATAGCTAGTGGGAAGCAGCCGCGTAGCACAGGGAGATCAGCTCGGTGCTTTGTGACCATCTAGAGGGGTGGGATAGGGATGGTGGGAGGGAGGGAGATGCAAGAGGGAAGAGATATGGGGACATATGTATAACTAATTCACTTTGTTATAAAGCAGAAACTAACACATCATTGTAAATCAATTATACTGTAATAAAGATGTTAAAAAAAAAAGAAATAGAATGGTACTAAGTTGCATTTACTCATATCAGAATTTGTTGAGCTTGATGAGGTTAAAATAAAAAGACATCTCAGAGCACAGGCCAATTAGCTGACTGGCTTGGACATGTAACTTGACAGGAAATAGAACGGCGCCGTGGCATGATGCGTCAACGAGCGCAGGAGAGAAAAAATGAAGAGCTGGAAGTCATGGAGGTGGAAGATGAGGGACGTTCTGGGGAGGAGTCAGAATCAGAGTCTGAGTATGAAGAGTACACAGACAGTGAAGATGAGATGGAGCCTCGCCTTAAGCCAGTTTTCATTCGGAAGTAAGTATCTCATAAATCAGGCCTGAATCCTGGAAATAATTACTGCTTTCCAGGTCTGAAGATGGAAGCCTCTTTTCCCTCTCCTGCTTTTCTGAAATGTAAGCACCAAGGAAAAGTCTTCTGCCCAGTGCCCCAACTCGGCAGGGTATTTGCTGAGGAATATCTTGTTAGCAGGGAGACTGAGTTTGTTTTCACATCTTCTTTTCCACTTAAAGAAAACATACCTGCCAAGGTGTTATATTCTTTTAAACACAAAATCAAGCTTGAAGAGCAAATTCCTATTCCTTTCCTAATGGCTAGAAATCCTAGAGTCCAGCAGATTTCTTGCTATTCAGGCAATTCTCAAAGATGAATGGAATTTTGATGCTCTGAAAACCAGGAATGACTCCCATTTTGGGCTCTTTGCAAATAATAGAGCCAGAGATTGTTGGGCTTTGTCTGGTTTGGATGGGACTTAATTTAGGGGAACAGAGACCTCCACTCTAAGGGCTTTGGGTAATTAACAGGACCTCTGTGCTGCAGGAAGGACCGGGTAACGGTTCAGGAACGTGAGGCTGAAGCATTGAAACAGAAGGAGCTGGAACAGGAGGCCAAACGCATGGCTGAGGAGAGGCGCAAGTACACACTCAAGGTACTGGAGGTAGCTGTGAGGATTGAATGCAAGGAGTTGTGTGCTTAGGTCTGTCTGAGGAGAATAAGGAAATCCAACAGTTGAACTGTTCTCCCTATCCAGATTGTAGAAGAGGAGACCAAGAAAGAGCTGGAGGAGAACAAGCGGTCCCTGGCTGCACTGGATGCACTCAATACTGACGATGAAAATGACGAGGAGGAATATGAGGCGTGGAAAGTTCGGGAGCTAAAGAGAATCAAGAGGGACAGAGAAGATCGAGAAGCGTGAGTAATAGGATGGGCCTTGAGTTAAATACCACTGGTGGGACAGGTTCCTAGTAGGGTAGCTCTGAGGCTCCACACCTACTATGAGTTCCATTCTAGCTTCCTTTAGGGTTCCTGCAACTGGGTGGGTTCCCCATACTTTGGAATGTGGCTTTTACAATAAAATCAGGGAAAAGAAACGCATTTTGTCCGTGTTTCTCCACAATAGAGTGCCAGCTGATACTCCCTTTAGTAGTTTCCTAGTAGACACACACAAGTTACTCACTGTAATCAGTTATCTGTTGTTGCATAACAACCCAACCCAAAAGTAAGTGACTTGAAACAATTATTTCTCATAATTTTGGAGGTTGGCTATGCAGTTCCTCTGCTGATTTCACCTGGGTTCTCTTATGCAGTTGCGTCCAGCTGGAAGATTGACTGGGCTTCACTCATGTGTCTGGTAGTTGGCTCTGTCAGTTACGATGCCTCACTTCTTCTTGAGTAGGCTAGACTAGTTTCCTTACATAATGGTCTCAGGGCAGCATTCTAAGAGGGCAAAGGTGGAAGGTGGCAAGGTCTTTTGAAGCTCACATATCATTTCTGCAAAGGGACATGCATACTGTGAGGGGAAGAATTTGTGGCATTTAAATAATCTACCACAATCACTGTGATAGAGCAGAATCATTTCTGAGCTGCATCACCCATTCCTAAAAATTGATAGGAATGAGAGAGGGTAATCCCAGATTATAATCCTCAATAGAAGACTGTCCTCAGCCTGAAGTTTCTAAGGTTTTTTTCCTGGGCGTCAAGGAGTCCATGTACCCTTTAACATTGTATGAAAAATTATGTGTTTATTTGCATTTTTTGAAGAAAAGGAATCTATGACTCTCCACCCCAAAAAAAGAGTTAAAGTCATGCAGTTTAATTAATGAGGGTGATCCTTGGTTTGTGACATATAAGCACATTACTAAAGAAATACCAGTAAACTCTTATACAGAGTTATTTGTTTTTTAACATATAAATTTATTTATTTATTTTTGGCTGTGTTGGGTTTTCGTTGCTGCACATGAGCTTTCTCTAGTTGTGGCAAGCGGGGGCTACTCTTTGTTGCGGTGCATGGGCTTCTCATTGCAATAGCTTTTCTTGTTGCAGAGCACGGGCTCTAGGCACCCGGGCTTCAGTAGTTGTGGCACACGGGCTCTAGAGCGCAGGCTCAGTAGTTGTGGCACACGAGCTTAGCTGCTCCGCGGCATATGGTATCTTCCCAGACCAGGGCTCGAGCCCGTGTCCCCTGCATTGGCAGGCAGATTCTTAACCACTGTGCCACCAGGGAAGCCCCCAGAGTCATTTTAAATTTTTGATTTTTTTTTAACTAAGAAGGTTTTTTAGGGAAGGAGAATTAGTAATGTTATAAAATCAAGCAGTGGTAGTATGTCTAAACCTCAGAAAGGCTAGAATCAACTTTCAAAAGTTTGCAAAACCTGGTCTTGCAAGCATAATGAAGACTCTATCACCCTCTTATTTATTGAGCTCCCGATCTTGATTCCTAACAGGTAATAACTAGAATTGATGAAGATGAATGATGGTTGAAAGGAGCTGGGACTGTGTCATATTCAGATAACTGGGTCTTTCTGAAGCTAAAATGATACTAATAAATAGTTTTGTTCTCTGGACAGGCTTGAAAAGGAGAAAGCAGAAATTGAACGCATGCGAAACCTGACTGAGGAAGAGAGGCGAGCTGAGCTTCGGGCAAATGGCAAAGTCATTACCAACAAAGCTGTTAAGGGCAAATATAAGTTCTTACAGAAGTATTATCACCGGGGTGCCTTCTTCATGGTAAGAAGTGAAAAGAGAATGGGAAAATGGGGCAGTAGGAATAACTCCCCATTTCCCTGGTCCTGGGATGTTACTTCCACTTGCCAGTCGTCAACTTTCTCATTTGCTTTTTGCCTCTGAAGAATACAACACCAAATAGAGGAAAGCATTGGCAACAGGATTTTAGATGTAGCAGCAACTGTTCTCTTTTGGCCCCAGCTCTCAGAAGGAGGAAATGATGTAATAGAAGAATTGAGGAACTGAAATACAGAGTGATCTATATAGATACGAGATCGTTTGGGTTCCCCAAATCACTTAGATATCATTATCCATAGCTGAGTGAGAAATTTTGGTTATGAGAAAACCAGGCTCTGCAAAGAGCTTTACATTAACTCATGTTTGGGTGGCATAAGTTTAATTTACTTCATTCTGAGCTGACAGAAAGTGACTAAGTCTAACCAAAAAAATTGTTAATTATCTAACCATTATGTGTAATGCCATCATCTTTTTTCTTCATATAAAAACCAAAGTCAAAGTATCAGTCTGTTAACCCTGTATAAAGTGAAAAGGACTTCTTCCAAATTATTTGGGTTAGCACTAGTGATAATTCCTTAATAGAGAGATAGCAGGAAAGGGAATGGGAGAATTGGTTACATTTATTACTCTAATAGCATGTGGTTTGTCAAACTATTTCCTGATGTTAAAGAAGTTTTTATCAAAAACTAGACTAGCTTTTTCAAATGCTGTATAGCAAACCTTAAATATCCCTACTGCCCCTAATTCCTGCCTTTCACGGTAGAAAAATTTTAAAACTTCACTGGAGGATTCCTTACTCCTCTCCCTCCATAATCAGTTTCAGTCTGTCTGCTCAGCAGGAAATGTTTGCTTATTATGTAGTTTTCCAGCCCATGTGGCTTTCAAGATATGAGTCAGTGGAGATTATGAATTAGTTCTTATACTGCTTCAAAGTCATAAAATATCATTGCTTAAGCATTTCAGCAGCTTTAATAATCAAGCTCCTTAAGGAAGCAGTGCGTTGCTGACTGTGACATAAGGAAAGGTTTATGTGAGTCTTTTGGTGCACATACTCAAATATCAACTCTTCTCATCTGGACAAGGAGAGTGAAGTTGAAATGGCTTCTGAGATTAAATGAGGGACTCTCAGACTCTAACAAGGAGAAAAGTTGGTTTCAGAAAACTGTTTAATTGTCCTACCTTTAAATTGGTGTTTCTATAGCTGAAGGGAAAAAGATTACTCCAAAAGTATGTTTGGTTAAAGGACTCAGCTCTTCCATGAAACTTTCCTTAACTAAAATGGTACTATTTTAATTCTTTCAGCACATGTTTATGATCTGTATCATAACATTATAGTCTTACTTATATGTTGATTTGAAACTATTCTCTATAGTTATTTTATACAGTTCATTAAGTAAACCTTTTGAGCATTTACTGTATGAAGGGTACTACTGTTAAGCACAGCTACAGGTTATATAATCCTTGCCCTCAGAAGGCTTACAATCTAATAATAGAGCTAAGGCAAATATCTACTGTAACATAAGGAACAGTGAAAGTACTAAGGGACTTCTGAAGAGAGAGGTGTTATATGTGGTAGAAGATTGAAAAGGGTAACATCAAGGAGGTGACATTTAAGATATATAGACTTCCTGGAACTTCCCTGGTGGTCCAGTGGCTAAGGCTCCATGCTCCCAATGCAGGGGGCTCAGGTTTGACCCCTGGTTAGGGAACTAGATCCCGCATGCTGCAACTAAAAGAAAAAAAATATCCTGCATGCCGCAACTAAAGATCCCACGCGCTGCAAGGAAGATCCCACGTGCCGCAACTAAGACCCAGTGCGGCCAAATAAATAAATAGATCTTTTTTTAAAAAAATTAAGATGTATAGGCTTCCTGACATTCAGGGGGGTAGGAAGACATTCCATGTAAAGGAACAAGAAATGGAGGCAAAAAGTATCATCTGTAAAGGCAAAGGAGTAGATTAAGGCTACACAGCATTTGGCCTTGACTACTACACAGAGGAACTGTGCTTATTTAATAGAGAACCATTGAAGGTTTTTGAGCAGGACAGAGGTATAATGAGAGTTGTGTTCTAGAAACATTAATCCCATGAAATGTGTAAGATTGATTGCAGGGAAAAGCTATAATAACCCAGGTAATGAGAATCTAGGTAATTGAGAGAATGTTGGTCCTATTAACAGAAGTTAAGTCAGGAAGAGGCTGATTTGGAAAGGTTAGGGATACAGTTTTCACTTTAGATGTGAGTTTGAAATCCCAGAATACCCAAGCTAAGATGTGTATTGGGCAGTAGAAGAATCAGGATTGGAGATTTGAGAGGCCTGTACGAAGTTGAAATCATGTGAGTGAATGAACATGTTGAGTGCAGAGAAGAATACAGCCAACCTTCAGGAAATGTCTATACTTAGGAAGGAAAAAGATAACACAAGGGAAAAAAAGATTATCATCTCCTCAACTAGATGTAAGCTCTTGGTTCAATAGGTTCAATACCCTCTGCTTTCTTTTTATCCCTTGTTGTAAAATTTAATAAATTTGTAGTTTGAGGGACTTCCCTGGTGGTCCAGCGGTTACGACTCTGCGCTTCCACTGCAGGGGGCACGGGTTCGATCCCTGGTCAGGGAACTAAGATCCCACATGCAGCACAGCACGGCCAAAAAAAATGAATTAAAATAATAAAGTTAAATGGTTTTAAAAAATGATCCCTAAAAAAAAATGTAGTTTGAATATATGAGAAATAAAACCACAAGATTGATAAGACTCTTTTCTACAGGATGAGGATGAAGAAGTATACAAGAGAGATTTCAGCGCACCTACCCTGGAGGATCATTTCAACAAAACCATTCTTCCCAAAGTCATGCAGGTATGGGGTACCTTAATGACATGAGAGAGAAAAGTAACGTATTGAGGGCTGTGACATGATATGTCTGGTGGTATAACTCATCATCTGTCCTAACAGGTCAAGAACTTTGGACGCTCTGGTCGTACCAAGTACACCCACCTCGTGGATCAAGACACCACCTCCTTTGACTCAGCATGGGGCCAAGAGAGTGCCCAGAACACAAAGTTCTTTAAACAAAAGGCAGCTGGGGTACGAGATGTATTTGAGCGGCCATCTGCCAAGAAGCGGAAAACTACTTAACTTATTCTTCCAACTATGGGACACAAGGGGAAATCTCAGCATCTGGTCCTTGATTGTTTTTACTACTATTTACATGGCCCCTATATCCAGCCTGCTGAGCCTACTGCCATACTTGTGACACTGGGCAAACCTAGTCTTTGAGGTGCTTTGTGAGGTTTGGACTCATGCTGAGAAACCTGCAGAAAAGCACTGTCCAGGTAGGATTAGAGGCTCCCCACTTAGGACTGTTTCTGAGAAATCTTCAACTTCATTATTGCTCTGGCTTCCCATATTCACTTGGGACTGTTCCAGGTTTCTTTTTCCAGCCCTTAGCTTGGGTTAGAAAAATGGATGGGCATGTAAGCGGACAATGCATTACTTCTACCGTACAGGAAATCTAAGCTCATTGAAACCTGTTTTGCATTCTTGAGGTAAATTTTTCTAGATGAACATTACTTTTTGATCCATTTATGTGTGTGTGTGTGTGTGTGTGTGTGTCAAGAAATAACCGAATCATACACCAAGAGGTTTTTTAGCATACCAGAAATAAAATGTGCAGGCTGACAAGTATCTACCTATTAACTAAAAAGACAGCAGGGAATTGTCAGGCAAATTATGTTTCACATTTTAATCATCCCCTTTGATCTCAGAAACCAGCACAGATGCTAGACAGGCTGTACTGTAAGTGGCACCTAGATTTATTCCATGAGCAAATGTGTACGTGGTTGTCCTTGCTGTCTAAACTGTAGCTGTATAGAACAAAACAGGACACATGAAATGAGGAATCCATGTAGCATACTGGTATCTTCTTGCCCAGCTCATATATCGAGGGCATAGTGCTGTGAGTTGCAATGTAGCGACAACATGTTAGACGTCACTGGCAGAGTTAAATTTAATTTTTTCCATTTAATATTTACCACATGACCACCGTGCATGTGGCAGAGCATTAGGAGTCCCAGGGGTTATAAGGAATGACATTTAACCAGTGGGAAGACTATCTCTAAATTGCATTAAAAAATGAGAAGGGGGGGGGACTTCCCTGGTGGCACAGTGGTTAAGAATCCGCCTGCAGGGCCTCCCTGGTGGCACAGTGGTTGAGAGTCCGCCTGCTGATGCAGGGGACACGGGTTCGTGCCCCGGTTCGGGAGGATCCCTCGTGCCGCGGAGCGGCTGGGCCCGTGAGCCGTGGCCGCTGAGCCTGCGCATCCGGAGCCTGTGCTCCACAACGGGAGAGGCCACAACAGTGAGAGGCCTGCGTACCGCAAAAAAAAAAAAAAAAGAGAATCCGCCTGCCAATGCAGGGGACACAGATTCGAGTCCTGGTCCAGGATGATCCCACATGCTGCGGAGCAACTAAGCCCATGTGCCACAACTACTGAGCCTGTGCTCTAGAGCCCGAGAGCCACAGCTACTGAGCCCACATGCTGCAACTACTGAAGCCCATGCACGTAGAGCCCGTGCTCCACAAGAGAAGCCCCTGCAATGAGAACCCCGTGCATTGCAACCAAGAGTAGCCCCCGCTCACAACTAGGGAAAGCCCGCGCGCAGCAAGGAAGACCCAACTCAGCCAAAAATAAATATCTCATTTTAGAAAATGAGACAGGCAAGGTCTTTTCACAATCTTTAAATGCCCCACTAGAAGAATCACTCATAAATCCTTAAATGTCCTAGAATAAAAATACGAGTGCAAATAATTACTGTGAGGTAATAAACACAGAGATGAATATGTCACTTGTATGTGCCAGAAGGAGATACAATCTAAGAATTATCCTAGAGCCAAAATGAGAGTGAGAGCTACATTCACCTGCTCATGAATTCTTACAACCTATCAGATCTATGTATCATTTTATAGTTGAGGAAACAAGCTCAGCAAGGGTGAGTTGGTGATCAAAAATTTGATCAACTTTTAAAGTAAAATTGCTTTCTCTCCAGGTTAGAAAATGGAATCCAAGGTGTAAGTGTTGTGGTTCAGAAAATATTAAATCAAAATCTTTCATAAATTCTATATAAGACATAACCTTTGATAACTTCTATTGTAGTTACCATGTTCCCACCTCAGTACCTAAATTCTAACTCACAGTGGCTTATGAACTGGATTGGTGACTTAAAACTATATACAGTGGCTCCTAGGCAGGTACTGGCCTTTCAGCTGTTCATAAGCTACCCTAGAGACACATGCCATGGACTACAGTACACTTTGCTGAGACTCTAAGTGTACTACCTTGAATGCTGTTGAGAACTAGTCATATGCATGAGCCTGATCTGCCACATAGCATCTGCATCTGAACATGAGGTACTCTTCTACACTGATCCTTCACATAGGTTCATTAAGGGTTATACTCCAACATGTAAATTTCCCACAATAAAATACAATGTGATATACATTGCACTTGATCCAAAATGATAAAACTGCAACTTGGAAAAAAAAAAAAAACACGACATCTTTATTGAAATAAGTTAATCCAGTGGGTAGGTCTGAGAAAACACAAATCAGTTGGTTAGGGCAATAAGAGCCTCTACCACGTTGCCCATGTGTTCCCTCAAGCTCCGTTCTGCTGCTGCTCGCGAGATCTCCATCTCTGTCATCTGCAGGAAAAGGATCAATGATTTTACCCAAGTCTCCTCCCGGGCATTAATGTGCCAGCAAAACATGAGGACTCAACTTGTTTCAGGAAACAACCCAAATTAGACAAAGAAACCACCCCCACCCATACACTAGTTAGACATTACTACTCACTATCAGCTCCAGATCTTCCTTCTTGATAGTGACTTTTGCCAGTTCCTTCTCCCTGCAAATATTCATATACTTAATCCTCATTCTTTACCTCCATCATAAACTCCCAGAAAGGATTTTTTTCCAGCTGTGCCTTACAAATAAATGAC
Source organism: Neophocaena asiaeorientalis asiaeorientalis (assembly GCF_003031525.2). Taxonomy (NCBI): domain Eukaryota; kingdom Metazoa; phylum Chordata; class Mammalia; order Artiodactyla; family Phocoenidae; genus Neophocaena; species Neophocaena asiaeorientalis. The sequence continues at coordinate 563,008 of NW_020175821.1, forward strand.
TCTTGATAAACACTGTTGACTGAAAATACAAAACGACTCCCACCCTCTCACCTAACATCCCATCCCATCCCCTGGAATATTTACAGCAGGCAGCAGGTGTTGCCAGGAGGCCTTTCCTTCCACCAACAAGAGTAAAGTTGTAAATCTTAGATCTGCAGAAATGGGTGATAGAGTTGAAGAACAGTACAAGGTACAAAGGCCTAACGATGGCTTTTTTTGTCTGGGGGAATGAGAGGGGCCCGTAGGTAAAACGACTTACCGCTCCTGTTTGGCTTTCTGCTCCCGGGACCGTCTATCCCCAATCACGGACATGGCCTACGGGAAAGAAAGATCTAGTTACTGCTCTGCTTACCCACAATTCCTAATAATCTAAAATACCAGTAACAAGCGGGTGAGGTGTGTATTCACGATGACGAGCGTACCAGGAACCGGGACCTACGTTTAATTCAACTCTGTGCAACTGAGACCCATTTTAAACCCAATCTCCATCAAGTTCCTTTTCGCAAGCGGCGGGCTCCAATGACGGTTCAGTTTCCTTCTTGCCTCTTCCCGCCATGGAGATGGAGACCCGTCCTGGAGCTGGGCTTCCAGTTTCAGCCTCCCAAGCCCCTTCTGCTCTCATCCCTCCCAGACAGGCTCCCGGCCAACCTCACCGTCTCCAGATTGGAACTCTGGATCTCCTTCTCTTCAGCATAGTCGGTGACTCGCTCCAGGTCCGCCGCCCCACTGTCATGTTTCCGTGGCTTCTCTGGAGGCCGCTCCGGGCCGCTGGTCTCAGTCTCCAACTCCAGCTCCACATCCCCCTCTGTCGCCATGTCGATCCCACCACGCCGCGCCAGAGGCCCGGCCCCGCCTCAGGAAGACTTCCGGTAACTGCCTCGCAACTTCCGCCGGGAGAGGAGGAGGCGGGACCGGCCCTGGGCCACACCTTCTTTGGTGCTCTGGTTCTAGAACTTCAGCGAGGAAACCAGTACGCCTCTCAGACTTCCTTTCGGGCTTCTAGTGTTGCTTTCTGCCAGGCCGTGTCCCAGACCTAACCCGTCACCACTCCAGGCCTTCCCATCCTTCCCTTCTCTTCACCTAGGTCCAGCCCACACACCCCAAGGAATTCTGTTCAAGATGGATGACGTCTAATCCTAAACCAATTAAGAATGCTAATCTACAAGCCAGATATGCAAACTACTCCCTAATCTGGGGAGAACAGACTGAGTGGCCCAAGGACCCTGGGGAGAAAGTAGTTTCACAGGGACATTTGCATTTACCACATCCTGAAGGTCGGTGTTCTTTTCCTGATGTCCCTCCCCATTCTGCCTGAAACTGGGTGACCAGCCCCGTCACAGCAGGAGTCCAATGGGCTGAGGACAAAAGAAAGCTACTACTTTCTCATCTTCCTTCCATCTGGTGGACCTGGGCCTAATCCCTGGGATAAGGATGGTGGGTGCAAAGGCGGTCACAAGCTCCAGCACCTCCCTCCGCCTGGCACAGCAACGCAGTGGAGTCAGCAGTGTCACAGTGAGTCTTCCCTTCTATCAGGTGAGAGGGTACTGGAGCAAGCGCTATCTGAAAAAATGGAAGGGAATGGTGGCTGAAGCTGGGGAGGAAAACCCATGGGAGCTGATAAAGATGATAGGCCTTCCTTTCACTTGTGAGGCCCTTCTGCTTCTTTGCCTCCAAGACTACTTGATCATTAAACCTCTCCTCCCATGTACCCGGTACCGGATATTTAGATCCTGGGAAAGATTAGAGGCCAGATGTGACTTAGGCTTTTAGAAAGTTCTGCTCAAGCCTGCAGTTAAGCTTTTATGATGAAAGCTCTACTTGATGTCAGTGGAAGGCAATCCTAAATAGCTTGGAACCAGACAGTCTGAGAATTCCTGAGTGAAAGGAGAGAAGAGAAGGGAGGGGGAAATTTTGGAATTCAGCCTCTTGGGTTAACCTCACATGTACATTAATGTAAGCCTTTCCTCAGCAAATCTCCACCTTGCTGCCCTGCATCTGCTCTCCCCTCAGGTGCTCTGCTGTGGGCCTGCTCCCTGTACCTGCTGCTGCCATTCTAGGTGACCCCCTCTCACGGAGTCTCCTTGTAGCCGGCTGTTCTACATCCTCCTCCATGTGGGGACCTCAGCAGTCTGCTGCCTCCTGCTGTCAAGGATGGTAGTGCAAAGAGTCTGGGGCAAGGCACATGGGGTAAGTGGGAGGAGGTTGGGGTGCAGCAGGATAAAAGGAGAAACCCTGAGATAAACAAGAGATTCAGGTTGGGGGAAGGGGACAAATGAGTGGACATACCCATAAGAAGAAGGTACTTCTCTATGCATGATGACTTGCCCAGCCATTTCTCACATGTACCTTCCCTCCAGATCCAGATGCCCTCAGGGCTGTGTGCCCATCTGTTTGGCCACTCTCACTGCCCAGTGCTCAGCGGCTCTGGGGCTGTATACTGAGTATGTACAGGAACTGCCACCTTTCGCCTGCTGCAGACTGTGCTGTTGGTCGACCTCCACTCCCCCACCAGCCTGAGAGCACAGCTGCATAAGAGGTGTGTGTGTATTCTTTGGGTGGGGAGGGGATGAGGAGGGAAGTAGACATAAGCTGAGTAAAGGAAATTCCAAGATGAAGTAACAGCACTGTAAAAAGACAGAAAACAGGTTTAAGTCCCTGCTTCCACTATACTTGCTGTGTGACAACAAGCCACACACTTATCCTCTTTGACATTCTAGTTTCTGAAATGGAGATAACAGTGGGGTTACTATATGCAAATCTTTTGTCAACTCTAAAACATTGTCCGGATGTTTTTATTTAGGTATCTGAAAGTCAGAATTTGGAATGGGCTGTGATGGGCCCATCTCCAGCCCCTCTCACATGGGACTGGTTCTTCCCTTCCTATACTTAGTTGTCTCTTCTCTCCCTTCCTATAGTTCTGGCTTTCTCCTTTGCCTTCCTCCACTGGCACTGTTCACTCTCCTTTGCCTTTTCTTCTGAGTCTGGTTTTCTCTTTCCCTCTTAACCAGCTTCTGGCTCCTCAAGCTGCTGTTCCTGCTAGGTCTCTGTGCTGTTGCCTTCTGCATGCCTGATGAGCATCTCTTCCCAGGTACCTTCCATCTCATCCTGATCAGCGGAAGTAAGCTAAAATATTTTCTAAGAAAAAAAGAGGGTAGGAAGAGGACCAGGAGTAATGATATGATCAGCTACATTTCCCCACTGGTGCCTCACTTGCAGCCTGGCATTACATTGGCATCTGTAGAGGCTTCACATTCATCCTGCTGCAGTTGGTGCTTTTTACAGCCTTTGTCCATTCCTGGAACAAGAACTGGTGAGGACGACATAACCCTAAAGGCTTCCTGGGAAGTCTGACATTACTAGACCCAGTTGGGTGGGGCAAAGGACATGACAGTTTGATGGTCCCAGAGCTTACCACTAAGCAGTATCGAAAAACTCAGGAATGTGAAATGACTATGGGCCAGGTGGGATGGGTAAGTCTCACCAGTCTTTTGGAAGAGGGGAAATAGTTGATAATGGGTAAAAAGAAGAGTTGGAGCGCCAAGCCATTGCCCACCTCCCACCCCTAGGCAAACAGGTGCAGCCCAAGACTGCCGCTGGTTCCTAGCTGTGCTGCTGACCACCCTAGGATTCTACAGCATGGCAGGTGTAGCAGCTGTGCTCCTGTTCCACTACTACACACACCCAGATGGCTGCCTGCTCAACAAGATGCTGCTTAGTCTGCATGTTTGTTGCTGTGGTCTCCTCTCCTTCCTCTCCATCGCTCCCTGCATCCGCCTGAGTGGATACATGCCTTGCAACATTCCAGATTTTGGGGACCTTTGGTATATCAATTTCATTAGCCTCCCTACCTCGGTCAATTCTCTGCTTCCCCCAAATGGTGGGGGGACAGAAGTACAAGTGAGGGTAGAAGGAAATTACTACCCTGTAGGCTAAAGCAAGGATTCCCATTCTCCCCAGAGCAGCTCCACTCTGGCCTTCTACAAGCCTCTGTCAACAGCTGCTATATCATGTACCTGACATTCTCTGCGTTATCCAGCCGTCCTCCAGAGTGGTAAGGACAGGACATGGATTTCCCCACGCTAAAACCTTTTTTGCTCCTGCCAAATACCTAACTATTTGTTCTTACCACCTTTCTCTTCTGTTACCCCTTCTCAGTAATCCTTCAAGGACAGAAATCACTCTGTGCCTGCCTGGCCTGAGTAAAATGGAACCCCAAACACCAGATACTTCTCTGGCAGTGTTGAGTGCTGGCATCATGTATGCTTGTGTGCTTTTTGCTTGGTGCATAAAGGTGTCAAGGGAAAGGCGTGAGAGAAGGGAGGATGCTCAGGACAGGGAACGATGGTCAGGAGACTGTCTGGGACCACGGTTTATTTAAACTTTAGAGCAAGATAAGAGGAAAGCTCCCCATGAACAAAAACAACTTCTAAGAATAGCACTTGTCAGATGATCTGTATGAGATGAAGGGGGTAGGGGAAATGACTTGAGAATTTTTAAATGTATAAAGACTTCAAGGCCCTCACATGAAAAGATTTCTAAATCTTTGCCGGAGCACAGTACCCTCCTGAGAGTTACTAATATGGACCAACCAGCTAGCAGTAAATGCCCTCAGGCAATCCTGCTATCTGCCTGGACCAGCTTGAGAATCATCTCTTCCTTCTCAGCAATGAAGCTTTCTACCTTGCTGAGGTATTTGGGCCCTTGTGGACTGTCAAGGTTTACAGCTGTGAGGTCCAGGTGAGGATGGAGATCACAATATCCCCAATACCCCTCCCCCCTCACACACAGTCACAGACACACACACATCCTATCAACCTCTACCCAGAATGCTCAGATTCTAGCTGCTATTACCTTTTATTGAGTACCCACAATGTGCTAGGCACTGTGCTAGATACTTTACATACATAATCTCATTTAATTTAATCCTCACAACAACCCTGTGAGGTAGGTATTTGCTCCATTTTACAAATGGAGAAATTGAGGCACAGAAGGTTAAACATCTTACCAAAGTTCCCATAGCCAGTTATATATGGAAGCTAGAATTTGAACCCAGGTGTGCCTCCACTTTTTACACCACACCAATCTTTTCAAAGAAGAGGAGTTTCCTATACTGTTACCCAGACATTCTTTCTAAAGTTATTCCAAAACATGCTGCCTTTTGTTTTACAAAAGCCCTCACTCTGTTTCTGCTGCCCTGAAACAGTGCAGCCAGAGGAAGGTGAGTGTCAAGTGAGGATCCATAAGTGTAGATTTCTGCAGAGTGCCAAAGAGCCCTCAAGTGCCTTCACAAAAGATGGGGGAGGAGGGAAGAGGTGTTTCAGCAGCACTGCTGCCAGCAGTCCTTTCCTCTCTCCAGGGCAAACAGGTGGGGCTGCCAGGCCAGCTAACCAAGAGACCGCTCCAGCTCCTCCAGTGCAAGCCCAGCAGCTTTCCTATAGCTATTCTGCCTTCCACTTCGTCTTCTTCCTTGCATCACTCTATGTCATGGTTACCCTCACCAACTGGTTCAGGTAGGATGGAGGCGGGCCTGGGACACTCTTCTGAAAACCTAGTTGTTTTAGGGAAAGAGCAATTCAAGGCCAGTCCCGAGTTCTCAGGACACACACATGGGTCTACCATATACCATACTCTTCGGTGGGGTGGTAGGACAGATCTAAAAGTCATGGCCCTCCCGATTCTCTAACCAGACACTTTAGTTCCACAGCTATGAGGGAGCAGAACTGGAAAAGACTTTCACCACGGGTAGCTGGACTACCTTCTGGGTCAAGGCTGCCTCATGCTAGGCCCGTGTACTCCTCTATCTGGGGCTGCTACTGGCACCATTCTGTTGGTCCCCAACCCAGGACCCCCAGCCTCCTCTTACCTTCAGGTGACACTGTCATGGCGTCAGTATTGCCAGATAACAAATATCCAGTCTAAGTACTTTTAACAAACTGGGGTTCCCTTCAAATTGTACCCCTAGTCTTGACCCACAGGAGCTGTCCAGCCCAACAAATACCTCAAGGACAATGCGTAGTTACCTCCCTTTAGGCTAAAGTCAGTAGTATGTCTGACTTGAAAAAAGTGGCCATACACACCCTAATGCCCTGGGCAAAGTATCTGACACGCTGGAGCTACCATTACGTCTTCACCCCAGCTCAAGAGCCTGACTCCCAAGTCAGCAGCTCAGGAACCAGCAGACAGTGCAGCACCAGCTCCTTCCTGGCTCTCATGGTGGAGATGGGGGCAGGGAAAGACCAACAGGGACTGAAGACTTACTTGGCTCTGCCCTTGGAGATAAAAAGGAAAATAAGGAATTCAGCCCTGGGTACAGGGATTTAAGAAGCCCAGAACCCTAGAACAAACCAGGACACAGGAAGAAAGGAGCACAGAGACTACCCTAGGTTTTAATCCTGATGTTGAGGTCAAAGGAAATGGGACGACAAAAACCACCCTCACATGAGGAATGACAGAACAGAAGAGAATGTGAACACTTGAGAGCAGCTAACCATGGGAAGTCAGTGAGCAGCAGGATCTGGGCCAACTTCCAAGCAGACAAACAAACTGAGGAAGAATGAGGAAGAGGGGCATAAATTTAGGTCTTGCAGCCTTCCTTCTTAGGACCTCAACTCCATCCGTAGGATGATGTTCAGGGTCTGAGTGGGGGACAAAAAAAATCACAGAAAAGAAGTCCCTAAGGCTCTTAGAGGATTTCTCTACCACATACCCAGAATACCTGTTTGTTGCAGTACAAAAAAGAATTTTTTCCTGTGATGTTTCACTTAGTCTACATATCCACATCCTTTTAGAGTCTGAAGTTCTCTCCCCTCTTGGTGGGAAAGGGCAGCCATTCCTCCATCCCCATCCCCCCAAATCCCCAGTCAAACCAGGCGCTCAAGGAATTACAAAGCTACTTTTAATACTTTGGGGTGAGCCCCACAGGAATAAAAAACACTGGGAAGGGGTAACCCCCTCACCCCCAGGAGTGGCCCAGGGGGAGAGAGGCTACCTGAGGGGAAGGAAGCACAAAAGGGACTCGCTGCAGACTCTGGGCAAAGGGAATGCCATCGGTGCTGGGACCTGTGAGCACTACAGGAGAAAACGCGAGCGTGGTAGGACTGGCTCCAGGCACACAGGCGAAGGGCAAGAGGGTTGGACACGAAGCCACAAAGCTACTTGGGTTCCTCCTTCTTCTCGTTTGCCTTTTTCTGCTTCTGCTGCATGATCTCCGAGTCCCTGGGGGTAGAGATGATGGGGCACTGGGAGGTACCAGAGGGCAAAAGGGACAAGATGCAGGGGGATGAAGGGCACAAAGGATAAGATGGAAGTGGATGGGACAAAATTCAGCATGTGGCTGCTGTATTCCCACCCTAGGAGAACAAGAGGAAGAGAGCTGAGGCTCAAAAGGCAATCAGTCTCTATCTGGCTATTGCCCAAGGGGTCAGAAGTCTGCCCACACAGGCCCAAGGCTATTCTGTGCTGAGTACCACACCCAGCAACACCAGTGAGAAGGCTGGGAGAAAGGAGGACAAATGAACAGCAAGGAGGGCCAAAAGTACTGGGCTGTCATAACCACCACTGCATTTGAAATGTGAAGCTCCCTGCCCTTGCCCTTAAGGTCAGACCCGGGGGCACTCAGAAATCAGACCGAGGGCAGCACCCGCCCCAGTCCCTTCCTATAAGGCTGTGACCTAACAATTTAAAGGGTGAGAGGAATAAAACCCTAGAGGAAACAATGCACTCTGCCCCTCACGACTAGTCCAGATGTAAGCTCTGAGCTAACTCTTTCCAGGTACAACCCTTGGTCTAAACCCAGGTCTCACCCCACCCCTCCCCTCCCCTCCCCTCCCTGGGGCTACCTCTGCTTGCGGGCGGCAGCAGAAAGCCCGTCATCTCGGCGCTTTCCCTTAACCGAGTCGCTCTGCTTTTTCATATTCTTCTGGCGGGCGAGCTCGCGCTGGTTACCGCCTAGAGAAAGAAGATAAAAGGTGAGACGAGAGGGCCTTTCTGGCCACACACCGGCGACCCTCTCCCCTCACCGGACACTCGTACGGTCCAACACTTCATTCCTGGGGCGCCGACACCGGCCTTTTTCGGGGCCTAGGCTGCAGATTGGGCGGAGGGGGTAGCTGCCACAGGGCAGGTCAAAGTGGGGAGTGGACGGAGGACGGTCCTGAGGAGCCTGCTAGAAGCGTGCTTCGAATTTCGGGGCAGCATGGGGGCCCAGACAGGGGGTGGCGGTATGTGTAGACGGTCTGGGTCTCTGTGGGGGATGGGCAGGGATCTGGAATGGGGGGATCTGGGTTTATCACAGGGGCGCAGGGCTTCTCCCCACACCGCAGAGCGTCGGGGAGGGCCTTTGCCTGACGAGGTGGGTAGGTTCTCAAGAAGTGTCTCGGTGGGCAAAGGGTCGACTTCCGGGCTCCAAGTGTGAGGGTCGCTAAACAGCGCTCCTAGAGAAAGGTCTCGTTGGGGAAGCCAAAACGAGGTCAATGCCGAGGTTCGGCAGTCATGTTTAGGATGGAAAAGGAGAAAAGGGCAAGAGGAGGGGGTCTCAGTGCTCACGAGTCATGGCGACGGCAGCAGCTCCGGCCTGCCTCCGTTGCGTCCCCTCGTTCAGTACGACGTTGCAGGCCCCGCCCCTTTCTCGAAGCGTAACGAAGTTGTCTTTTCCTCCCCGCCCCTTCGCGCCCGGGAGCCGATTCCCATTGGACAGGAAGAAACACGTGGAGGCCGCGAGCCACGCTGGAGCTCGGGCGGATAACGGGCGGAGGTTCGCAGGCCGAGCGCGCTGCGTGGGGCGGGGCTTTCCGAACAAGTCGTTAGGTCGGGAGGGGAGAAAGTAGGCCAGGTCACGTGGGCAGAGTGGGGGCGGGGGTGTGGAGGGGTGTGGGTGGCTAGGTGGTGCTCCCGCGGGCTTGGGCACGTGACCTGGCAGAGTTCCCTTATGCGAGGATGGTTTGGGACACGGACAGACTCACTCAGAGGGAACGTAGGGGGAACAGAGGGCTGGGGGTTCGTGGGGGCTGAAATGGTCCGGCCGGTGCTGTTACCAAGACTCTTGGACTAAACTTGCCCCTGTTATCTAGGATCCCCCCCAACCAACCACCTGTTTAGACACTTGAGTTTGCATACTATGTAAAATCGTGTACAAACGCAACTTCAGAAACCCCTTTCTAACCACATTGTTCCCCCATCCCAAACTCCTCCAGTATAGAAATTCGCATCCACATCCCATATGTCCTAAAACTTTGGTCCTGTTCATATCCCCATGGAAGCTTCAAATATGTAGCTTGGAAGTATTGGAGGACCCAAAAATCACGGACTATGGAGTTGGATCAGGAACTAAGAGATTGGAAAATCCACATACTATGTCCATTTCTCCCTCCAGGATTTCCCCACTGTACTGTACTATCTCCACCATATCCACCAACCACACCTGGTTTGTAATTCGCAATTGAATAGGGCGGGAAGCTTAGATTTCCCACTAAAATCGCTCTCGTTCCCAGTTTCACTAATCTGTGTACAAGACTCCCCACCAGTCCCGAGGAATTCACGGGATAAAGGAGAAATGCTTAGGAAATCTCACAGGAAAGGACTGGTTGTAAATTTTAACATCTGATTCTCTCCAGCTAGTGCCCACAGCAGAACCAAGCTGAGGCTGGCACTTCAGACTGGCTTCTTTCTCAACATAGAGCTGAGGGAAGACAATAAACCTCATTCAGTACCATCCTCACAATTTTTGCCATACCCAGGTATCACTTGAACTACTATTATTTATTACTTTAAAAATTTTTACCACGGTTGTGGTTTTTTTGTTTTTTTTTTTTTTTTTTTTTTTTTTTTCTTTTTTTGGCTGTGCTGTGTGGCTTGTGGGGATCTCAGTTCCCCCACCAGGGATTGAACCTGGGCCTCTGCAGTGAAAACACCAAATCCTAACCACTGAACCACCAGGGAACTCCCTGTATCAGTTTCAAATGAAGGATATAACCCAAACTTCATATTCCTTTAGTAAATTTAAAATCAGTATCACCGGGGGCTTCCCTGGTGGCGCAGTGGTTGAGAGTCCGCCTGCTGATGCAGGGGACACGGGTTCGTGCCCCGGTCCGGGAAGATCCCACATGACGTGGAGCAGCTGGGCCCGTGAGCCATGGCCGCTGAGCCTGCGCGTCCGGAGCCTGTGCTCCGCAACGGGAGAGGCCACAACGGTGAGAGGCCCGCGTACCGCAAAAAAAAAAAAAAAAACCCAAAACCAACCAAACAAACAAACAAAAAAAAAACAGTATCACCTGCCCACAAACAGAAAGTAACTATTAAAAGAAATACAATGAAAAGGAAATATATTATTAAATTCTACCAAAATAACATCAATGTCAAAGCTACTGAACCTGGGGCCTGCCCTCTCTTTCTCAGAGAAAGAAATTAACAAGTGTTATAGAGGTAATAAGGCATAAGTCTCCCAAACTGAAGCTTTTTCTTGACATCATCAGAATATTGAGAAGCATTTAATTTTTATACTTTCAGTGTTACTTACTGCTATGTCTCTATACTACTAAAATTACTTCTTATATCACCAGTAGCATATCTCCCACCCTTTGGTACATACCAAATGTAATAGATCAACATTGGTGGCACACGTAACAACGTGCAAATTCTGACTCTGCTACTTACTGGATTTGATTTTGGACAATCATTTTTTCCATGCTTCAATTCCTTTATATTAAAAATGGGAATAATATCTACCCCTTAGTGTTGTGGAAAAGATTAATATAGATAACTTAATATAAAGGACTTGGCCTATAATAGGCACTTGGTTAATAATATCCTCTCCATCTCCCTTTGGCAAGTCCTAAAACCTCTTCATTCTCCAAAGTAGTAGCCAGTCTCTGAAATGGCCCCTAATGATCCCTCCCTTCTGGTATTCACATCCTTGTGTAATCCTCTCCCACGCTAAATCAGGGTTGGTCTATGTGACCAATAGAATATGGCAGGAGTGATGGTATATCACTTCTGATGCTAAAAGACATTGCAGCTTCTGCTTTCCTTTCTCTCTTGGATCACTGGCTCAGGGAGAGCCAGCTGCCATGTCAGGAGGAGAGGCCCATGTGGTGAAGAACTGTGTCCACTGGCCAACAGCCAGAGGGCAGAGAAAATACCTCCACTTTAACTTAGCACGAGGTTGAGAGTTAGGGACCCAAGGCTCTGAGAGAAGGAGGTGAGGCAGGATTTAGGGACCCCACATATAAAGTGAGATGAGGAAACTGGACTTCAAGGGTGGGGACAGCATCTGCAGACCTATAGCAACAGACTGACCACAGTTCACAAAAAGAATTTGGACTATCTGGCTTCCTAGCCCCCAGGTTCCAATGGGTCCCCTTGCATATAGAGAGACTACAGAGCCAACCCCATGGAGAAAACTGAGCTAGCCAGGGATGAGTGAAATAGTGCAGGATGAGGAAGCAAGTTCTCTTTTGGCACCTGCTACCTCTTTATCAACTCCAGCTGCTCAGGTGGGTGAGAGAGTGGAACAACCCTGTAACCAGTCTCCTCTTATTAACTCACCCCACTGTACCCCCATGCTCAAGAGTCTATTTCCAATCCTAACAGAACCTAGGCTGGTTGCCACACCTCCCTCCAGTCTAACTTTTCCAGTAATTGCCAAAGAAATCACTCATTCTTTCAACAAATATTCATTGTGTTATGCACCAACAATGTACCAACTACTGCATTAGTCATTAGGTATACAGTGATGAACAAAACATGTATATCTCCATACTCACGGAACATATAGTGTAGAGAAGAAGAAACAGCTCTCTCTCTATATATAATACATATATAGGTATTCCTCTGTGTGTGTGTGTGTATATATATATATATATGCAAATCAATTGTGATAATTGCTTTGAAAGAAATGAACAGATTTTACACAAGGATGATATTCAAAAGAGTTAACAGGGCACACAGCATAAGCACCTATCCATCAAAATAGATGTCAGTTTAACCTGAATAAAGACTATCTGTGAACAATTTTTCTCCCTCTCCTGGTAAATCGTACAACTGCTGGTTCTGTGAAGGGAGTATATCTGTAGACCCTAACTTTGATTAGAGAAGTGAAGCAAGTGATAACTGGGCTGAGGCAAAAGGAGGAGGATTTAGCCAGGGCAAGGGGTGGGGGGAGGCGGGAGAGAACATTTTAGGAGAGGAAACAGCATGTGTGAAGGCCCTAAGGCCCTGCTCCCTCAGGCCATCCCATCAAGAGCCACAAGGTTAGTGGGTAGGTAGGTAGTAGGTGAGTCACTAATGCCTAGTGAGCATGCTTTGAAACTAGGTCAGGGAGAAGGTAGGGTAGTGATATGATCTGAGTCACTCCTGCTAATACCACTACTCGGTAACATTAAGTGAGTACTTATTAAGTTTACTTTTCTTATTTGGGCCTTACAATGACCTTTTGAGGTGTCATTATTCCCTTTCTACATATTTAGAAACTTTGGCACAGGCAGGTTAAATAACTTTCCCAAGGAAGCACAGGTAATAAAGGGTGGGGCTGAGAGTTTAACCCAGTCACTGCTCTTCAGCAGCAAGATGTAAATTTTGAAGAGATCACTCCATGGAAGGAAAGTGGATTAGAGCAGGTAAATGGAAATGGGGAGACCAGTCAGGAGGCTATCACAGATATCCAGGATTCTAGGCCTAATTGGGTAACAGATAATTGAAATGCAATTCAGACCAACTGGGGCAAAAAGGGGAATTTGTTGGCTTACATAACCAAACTGGGTCATGGGCTGGGGTGTGAATGACTAAAACCAATGACAGGGGGATGCCTCCCCATCTCTTTGCTTTATTTTCTCAGATCCAGATCCCTTGACATGATAGGAAATGGCCACCAATGGTCCCTGCCCTCACATATCACAGTGTGACCAAGAGAGGGGGTCTGAGTCTCTTCCTTTAAATTCAGTTTTTAAAACCCCAGGACAGGACTCTGATGGTTTAGGTGCCTACCTTTGTGGTGAGGAGGTGGTGTGGGGCAGGATATAATGAGAGTAGCCCCCACCAGAACCATATGGTTAGTATGGGGAAGGAACAGTTTTATCAAAGAAAGGGAGTTTGTTCCCCAGAAAAGGAGGATGCTAGACAGATCAAACAAAAGATGTCCATTACATCAGGGAACAGAAGATAGCCACTTGGACCAAAATGGTGGCAGCAGAAATGGCAAAAGTGTGCAGCTTCAAAATATATTTTGGGTATTCAGTTAGAGAGGAAGATACTATTGATTTCTGGGTTCTTCAAATATTAAGTATACACCTATTAAGTGCAAGACACTTCTAGGCAGTGGGTATACAGTGGTGAACAAAACTGACATGGTCTCTGACCTCATGAAGTTAACCCTTTAGTGGGGGAGACTTACAATTCACAAGTAGCCAAACCAAACAGTATGAAGTTACAACTTGTGTTAAGTGTTAAAAGAGAAACAAAAGTGCAAGGACAAAGAATAATGGGAGATACCCACTTCTGTGGTGACTTTTTTTTGGCCACGCAACGCAGCTTATGGGATCTTAGTTCCCCGACCAGGGATCAAACCCAGGCCCTTGGCAGTGATAGCATGGAGTCCTAACCACTGGACCACCAGGGAATTCCCTGTGGTGACTTTTCAACTGAGGCCTGTAGGAAAAGTAGAAGAAGGCTCCAGAAGTACAGCTGAATTCCAAACATTAATAACATCCCTCCTTTAACAAGGAAGAGCAATACAGTTTTAGGAAATTCTTTCCCTCCCTATATTCCAAAAGTGGTCCTGAATGACTAAGTCAATCAATGTAAACTCATCACTCTTACCATTACTGGCTCAGGATTGCCTAAACCATGCATGATATTCACCTTGTGACAGTTATAGGTTTAAGAGTTAGCATATGACCTAAATTGGCCTTATCAGACCAAAGGGAAGGACTTTTGTTCCATTGTGGAGACAGACAGTGCTCTCTCCCACTGACTTGAATAAGGATTCACATAACCCTTACTGCTTTTGGCTTCTATGACCTTGAAGGACAAGCCTTAGGTTGAAGCAAAGTGAGTGGCCGGAGGAAACTTGGTCCTTGATGATGCTCTTGGGCCACTGAATACATCAACTATAATATTTGTTCTCTCGCTGAGCTTCCTGCTATGAGAACCACCATACGTATTTGTTTTTTGTGTAAGCTGCCTTGAGTCAGATTTCTGTAACTTCTGCCAAATACATTTTAAGAAATACACAAACAATAGAAATAGCATATGCCAAGGCCCTGAGATGGGAAAAACCTTGAATAATTAGAGAAATTACAGAGATCACATAATGAAATGATCCAGTAAGATTATCTTAAAGTGCAACCAGCCCTCTCCATGCATATTAAGCTTCTAGTCAGATTTTAATGCCTTGCTTGTAGAGATGAGTAGATAGCTGAAGATCAGCAAGCATTGGAAAAAACACTTTTAACATAAAAATAGGCCAAAACAAAACAGAAACAGAAAATAAGGTCTTAAAGGATCAGAAACAATTCCAGAAACAAAAGAAAGTGGGAGGGGGACCATAATTAGTAACCTTAGAAATGAAGGGGATATTGAACAAAAACAGGGGAGCTATAAAAAACAAACATTCAGAGAATAATAAAGAGCTCTTGGAAATTGAAAATATGATAAAAGCATTGGAAGATAAAACTTGAAGAAATAGTCAAGAAAATTGGGCAAAAAGATAGTGATGGACAGGAAAAAATTTAAAAATTAGGCAATCAGTTCAGGAGGTCAACGTCTGTATTATATGAGTTTCAGAATGAGAGGGGGCCCACTGAGTGCCCAGCACAAAGAATGAGAAAAGATCGATGCCACAACATACTAGAACACTGGAGTCACAGAGAAGATCCTAAAGGTTTCTGAGATACAAAATAGGTCACATACAAAGAAAGGATGAAGAATCAGAATGGCTTCAGACCTGTCAGCAGCAACACTGGAGTCCAAAAGACAGTGATGTCATCAAATATCTGAAGAAAAATAACTAACAACCAATTTTTTTTTTACTCAGCCAAGCTATCAATTAAGTAGAATAGAATAAAGACACACAGTCTCAAAGGACTTATCTACCATGCACCCTTTCCAGGAAGCTATTGGAGGTGTACACCAATATGAGGGGGTAAATCAAGGAAAAAAGTAGTAGAATTCAGGAAAAAAGGGCATCCAATATAGGAGATAAGGAAATCCCCAGGCTGTTTGAAGGGAGACCCCAGGATGATAACTTCGCAGCAGGCTTAGAGAAGCAACTATTTCAGAGTGGAACAGGAGAATGAAAGGGTCTGGAGGTGTATATATAAGGAAAAAAATGGAAACTTATAAAACTGATAAGTTTTATAACTGATAAAACTGATAATATAACTGATTATATTTGAATATATGAGGAGGAGATTTCCACTTCTAGAGGAGCATATTAGAATTAATTGATATAAAAAAAGAATTAATTGATAATAAGTACATACAGGGGCTTCCCTGGTGGTGCAGTGGTTAAGAATCCGCCTGCCAATTCAGGGGGCAGAGGTTCGAGCCCTGGTTCAGGAAGATCCCACATGCCATGGAGCGACTAAGCCCGTGCGCCACAACTACTGAGCCTGCGCTCTAGAGCCCACAAGCCACAACTACTGAGCCCATGTGCCACAACTACTGAAGCCCGCGTGCCTACAGCCCATGCTCCGCAACAAGAGAAGCCACTGCAGCGAGAAGCCCGAGCACTGCGGTGAAGGGTAGACCCCGCTCTCCGCAACTAGAGAAAGCCCGCGCGCAGCAACGAAGACCCAACGCAGCCAAAAATAAAATAAATTAATTAAATAATTTTTTAAAAAGTACATACACAACTAAGTAAACAAACCAAAATAGGGATAATTATTAATATCAAGGGGGAAACATACAAGAAAGGAAATGTAAACAGTGCACTGTGTCGCAGCTTGTAAATAATATTTACACACTCATAAAATGTAAACATTCATTATTGATCTAACAAAAGTAACATTACTACACTAGGAGGATGAAGAGAGAAAGTACATGCATATATATGGAGAGGATGGGAGAGCTAAAGTCCTCATTTTTAAGATAGAAACCAATGGCTAATATCTGACACTTAAAAAGCCAGAAATGGCATGATACTTAGAAAAAGCAATAAATGCCAGAAGAAACAGTTAAAAGAGTTTTAACTTCCTTTAAGCAGTAGAAAGCAGAAAGGAATAAGGGATAAATATTTTTCATTATGTCTTGTATGGAACTTATATGTACATATATAACTTCCATAAAGACAAATAAATACTATAAAAACCCAACCATGGGGCTTCCCTGGTGGCACAGTGGTTAAGAATCCGCCTGCCAATGCAGGGGACAAGGGTTCGAGCCCTGGTCCGGGAGGATCCCACATGCTGCGAAGCAAGTGGGCCTGTGTGCCACAACTGCTGAGCCTGCACTCTGGAGCCCACAAGCCACAGCTGCTGAGCCTGCCTGCTGCAGCTGCTGAAGCCTGCACGCCTAGAGCCTGTGCTGCACAACAAGAGAAGCCACCGCAATGAGAAGCCCACACACAGTAACGAACAGTAGCCGCCCCCCTCCCCGCAACTAGAGAAAGCCTGTGAGCAGCAACAAAGACCCAACGCAGCCAAAAATTAATTAATTTTTTTTAAGAAGTCAAATTTAGGAGGGCTTCCCTGATGGCGCAGTGGTTAAGAATCTGCCTGCCAATGCCGGAGACACGGGTTCGAGCCCTGGTCCGGGAAGATCCCACATGCCGCGGAGCAACTAAGCCCGCGTGCCACAACTACTGAAGCCCGTGAGCCTAGAGCCTGTGGTCCGGAACAAGAGAAGCCACTGCAATAAGCATGCGCACCGCAACGAAGAGTAGCCCACACTCTCCACAACTAGAGAAGGCCCACACGCACCAACGAAGACCCAATGCAGCCAAAAATAAATAAATTATTTTTAAAAAGTCAAATTTAGGGAGTTCCCTGGAGGTCCAGTGGTTAGGATTTGGTGCTTTCATTGCTGTGGCCTGGGTTCAATCCCTGGTGGGGGAACTAAGATCTCAGAAGCTGTGGGGTGTGGGCAAAAAATAAAAATCAACTTTATTGAGGTATAATTTACAGACATTAAAATAGATACATTTTAAGTGTGCAATTTGATGAGTTTTGACAAATGTATAGATAATTTGAGTTAGGGTGAAGGGCATTAAGGTCATCTGGGATTATGCCCGTCCAGGGATTTAGCAGAGGTATCCTAGCTAGGAAAGAGAACAACACCAGGGCTCTTAGGAGACATACCCAAACAGGGACAAGTGGTGACACCAAGGGCTGACATGAGATTGGTCCTGGGGTTTCACTGCACCAGGATCTGGACCTCCAGAATGTCTGGAAACTTCATGGCACCTCTTGGTCCTCCTGAGGGAGTGAGCCTGCTCCCTTTCACACCAGTGTCCACCAATCTCACGTGTATAGGCCAGGAAGGGAGACCTGGGACTGAGTTCTCCCTCTCCTCTGCCCTGCAACTTTCCTGCCACCAACCACGGCCCCCATCTCTGCCCATCGATGGGGGGCGCTCCGGCTTGCGACAGCCAAGCTTCACTGCTGCCAAAAACGGGCCCTGATTTTCTCTCCATTCATAGTTAGAAACCGGCTTCGGGTTCGCTGCAGTACGTCGGGCAGGGAAAAGCAAAAGCTCTAGGCCAGGTGTTGGCGTCGGGAATCCCCCTTCGGGTCCGCCAGCCTCCGGTCCCTTGGGGCTCTTGGCGTGATGGGCTGGGCCCGCCCAGCAATCAGTCGCTGTCGCTGTCTACCGCCCCTCTGCGTCTAAAACCCTCGGGGATTGCAGGTTCAGCTTTACTTAGAGACCGAAACTCTTTAAGTGTTCAGGTTAGGTGGAAAAACTGAGGCAGGACTGGGGACTCTAGTGAGAGGTCTGAAGCTGGCTGCAGACTTTCTCCCCGGAACTGGGAGAGCACCTTCCGAAAGCCCAAAAAGCGCATGCCAATCCAAGAAGAAACCGCTGGGGTCGGTGCTAACATCTGGGGGAGAGCGAAGCGCCGCCCACGCGAGCGGGAAATCCCAGAGGTGGGGCTGGCTGTGGGTGGGGCCTGGGGTGGGGTCCCGGGGGGGGGCGGGGCCTGCCTGG
>NW_020175821.1:581275-589117 GCF_003031525.2 Neophocaena asiaeorientalis asiaeorientalis
CTTAGCTCAAGTCTGTGCTCTCCCTCCAGGTTCGGCCAGTGATTGCTTTCCAAGGCAACCGAGGGGTAAGCGCGGGCCTGGGGTGTGTGGAGGTGGAGTGCAGGGAGAACAGACATGGGCTCCAGGAAGGTACCATCAGGGCGGGAGGTTGAGGGCAGCCAAGGTCTGAGGAAGTTTCGAGAATTGAACCCCAAATGGGGCGAGGGGCTGCTGGGTTGTGGT
Source organism: Neophocaena asiaeorientalis asiaeorientalis (assembly GCF_003031525.2). NCBI lineage: Eukaryota > Metazoa > Chordata > Mammalia > Artiodactyla > Phocoenidae > Neophocaena > Neophocaena asiaeorientalis. Next base: position 581,498 of record NW_020175821.1, read on the forward strand.
CCCAAGAGGCTGCGGTTGAAGAGACTGTGCCGTCTTAGCCTCCTGAGGAACTCAGGCCCAGCTGCACCTGGTGTGCTAATGAGCCCCGTGGGACCCATCTTCAGGCTTCGGCTGGCTCAGGGAGGAGTGGCATTCATAGTAGGAGGAGGAAATGACTTTCATAGAGCTTACAGTCTCCTTTCACCCACAGTATTTGAGGGTCCCAGGTCCTGGCTGGTCCCGCCTCTTTTCCTTCATAGTGTCTCAGTGTGGCCAGGAGGGCCCTGGTGGTGGCTTGGACCTTGTGTGCCAACATTTAGGCAGGTAAGGGGAACAGGTAGCAGGTAAGAAAGAGTTTGTGCAAAGTCCGGGAAGGGGATATCCAGAGGTGCTTCAGAGATCTCCACCTTCCTGTTTTTTGTTTGTTTTTTGTTGTAAACTACTTCTTTCCAGATCTGGGCCTAACCGCCTCCACTGCCTGGGTCCACTCAGGGAGCGCCTCACTATTTGGGCAGCCATGGATTCTATCCCAGCCCCATCTTCAGTTCAGGGACACAACCTGACTAAAGATGCCAGAGATCATGAGAGCTGGCAGAACATGGGAGACTATTCTGCAGGAGACACAATTTCACAGCCACAGATGGCACTAGAAGAGGTAAGGCCAGAAACTGCAGGGAGTTGGGATAAGGTGGGGCAAAGCCTGAGGCCTAGGGAGCCAAGTGCCCCTGCCACTTTCCCTGCCAGGTGCCAGATCCACTGGCAAGCAGCCAAGGACAGTCACTCCCAGGATCCTTGAGGGAACACATGGCACAGTGGGAAGTGAGGTACTTGGGGGCAGGGTGGGACTAATCTGGGAAGCCCTGGTATTGTCTTCTCTAATCTCCACCCTAAATGCTGTAAAAAGGGATCTAGCCCTACCCTTGGCTTCATCTCTCCCATTCCCTCTTCAAAAATCCTAGGAACCAGACCCATCTTCCAAACAGAGAGCCTGATCAGGTACTGCCTTCCTCTGCTAGCCAGAAACACGTGGACAAGGTAAGTTGTAATAGCAAGGGTGTTTCAAAGAGAGTTGTGTCCAATGAGGCTGAAATCTAAAAATTGGGACCTTATCATTTTCATGCTCCCAGAGCTCATTATATGGAAGTAATTTTTATTATTTTAGTTTTTTAATTTTTATTTTATTTTTTTTTTTGCGGTACGTGGGCCTCTCACTGCTGTGGCCTCTCCCGCCGCGGAGCACAGGCTCCGGACGTGCATGTTCAGCAGCCATGGCTCCCGGGCCCAGCCACTCCGCGGCATGTGGGATCTTCCCGGACCGGGGCACGAACCCATGTCCCCTGCATCAGCAGGCAGACTCTCAACCACTGCGCCACCAGGGAAGCCCAGAAGTAATTTTTAAGAGGACAGAATAGGAGGCTTCTGGCTTACTGTTCATGTGACCAAGATATTTTCTCCAACAGAAACGTCCAGCACCTGCAGCTACTGTAAAACTAAAAGAAAAGAGGCTCAGACCTCTGTCTCTAGCTCCAAGTCCCCTACAAGGGCTGCCTAGTCAGGAGCTACAGGAGGGAGAAGATTGGGAGCAAGAAGATAAAGATGAAGACATTAGCCCCAGGCTGGTGCACAGTCCCTCAGTTCAAGCAGGTGAGTTAATGGGAGGAGGGTGAAACTGCCATAGTGGGGGAAAAAAAAGCCTATCATTACCTTCATGTCTTGCTTCCTTCCTAGACTCTGAATCCCCAAGCCCTGAAGAGGTACCAGATTACCTCCTGTGAGTCCCCTGTCATTTCCAATTTTATCAAGCCTTGTGCATATGAGATATTAAGGTAAACTTCCTGGGAACTGGAAGCTTTGGGGGGCAATGATATTGAAGGTGACAATACTCTGCTCCTGGCAGGCAATACAGGGCCATCCACAGTGCAGAACAGCACCATGCTTACAAGCAGGATTTTGAGACAGATTATGCTGAATACCGCACTCTGCATGCCCGTGTTGGGGCTGCAAACCAAAGGTTCAGAGAGCTGGGAGCAGAGATGAAGAGCACTCAACGAGGAACTCCAGAATACAAGGTAAGGGCTGGATGGGCCCAGGCTGGCCCCTGAGCTCTACTGGCCGTAAACTCCTGGCTAACTGCCCATAATCCTGTTTGTTCAATAACCAATGTGATAAGCAAGCCAGTTTTGAGGGAAAAATTAGTCTGTATAATTTGGTAGAATGAGAAGGGAAGTTCCTTCACTCCCTAAGAGAACTGGAGCTTTTTTCTTAAGGTTAAACTTGGTGCTAACATTTTCTGTTTCAGATGCTGGAAGAAAAGATAGTCCAGGAATATAAAAAGTTCAGGAAGGTAAGACCAGGCCTGGGAATGGTAGCAAAAAGGCAGAATTGACTCTCTTTTTTGACATGGATGCTTTTTCTCTGCAGCGGTACCCAGGTTACAGGGAAGAAAAGCACCGCTGTGAGTACCTGCATCAGAAATTGTCCCACATTAAAGGTCTCATCCTGGAGTTTGAGGAAAAGAACAGGGGCAGCTGAAGATGACAGAGGGCTCTTTACCCTCTGCCCAGTGTGCTATGAAGGAACAAAGCAGCTATTAACTAGAGTACAATTGTCTGCTCTTCTTATTGCTGAGTCCATGGTGGGAAGTAGGAGAGCTGCTCTAGGTTCTTAAGGTTTTTCATATTGCCATACTTAAATTTTTAGGGCATGGGCACAGTGCCAAGACTCCACAGCTGTGCCCAGGAGACTAGGAAAAGTAGCAGAGACTTGGCTTCTCCACCTTTAGTTCAGCCAAGTTATTTTTAAATCCTGAGAAATGATACCATTTCCAGGACAAGATACCTTGAGAACATCAGAATTTACTTGGTAGCCTCCCTGAAGAAACAATGAAAACTTTTGGTAACAGAACTAAAGGAACTTGTAATACAACTGGATATAATGGGAAAGGGCTTGCTTGGGTGTTACCCATGTACTGAAAGTGAATTCTTTTACAAACATGGCTAAAAAATTAAAACTGATTGCTTCTGTGTCAAGTTTATGTTTTCCTTGAATCCTCTTACCCTTGGCTGTGTATATGAACCAGTTCTGGGGCTCCCTAAAAAATCAGATCCCCAGATCCCAGCCCAGGTCTTATGAATTAGAATCTCCCAAGATTATGGTTAGGCATCTTTACTTTTTCAAAGCACTATGGATGATCCTGATATATATTTTGCTAAGTGGCTCTGTCAAATCTTGTAATTCAGTGGTCCCCAACCTTTTCGGCACCAGGGACTGGTTTCATGGAAGACAATTTTTTCACAGACTGGGGCAGGGGGCAGGGGGCGGTGGCGGTGGTTCAGGAGGTAATGCGAGCAATGGGGAGCGGCAGATGAAGCCTCACTTGCCGCTGCTCACCTCTGCTGTGCGGCCCGGTTCCTAGCAGGCCATGGACCGGCCCAGGAGTTGGGGACCCTTGTTGAAATTGGTAACTAGAGGATACAGTAGGAATAAAGCTCTCCTTTTCCAAACATGGAGGTTGAGGATCACTTGCAACTGGGGCTATCTGGAATTATCCAGTAACTGAAATCTATAACTGTGGATAGGATTTGGATTTACCCACAAAAAGGAAGAGGGAAATGGTTCAATTCATTTGAACCAAAGATCATACCAGTTGTATCCTTTTCGTTCCTCACTGTTGCATAAGAAAGTGGATGTTTCACTCACAACGAGGAGTGATACTGCCTTTCCCAGTTCCGCTGGAGAAGGAAGTTAATGACCACACCCTGGGCTTTGGGGGAGAGAGCTGTACCCGGCAGTGTCAGCAATTCTTGAAACAACTTGGATAGAACCCCAACCTGATGCCACACCCACACAGGGCATTTCTGGGCAGAGAATAGCCCTTGGGAGATATAAACATGCTCAGCTGCATGGCAAGGATAAACTGCAATCCATCCTTAGGGCACGGGCAGGCCAGAAACAGCCCAACAAGAAAGGTCCCTCACCTGTTCTAATCATCAGGCTAGGGTCCTGTGCAATAAACATGTGAGGATAGAAAGAGATGAAATCTGGAAAGGAATTACAGGTGATAACTGGGTCCACACCCAGTACAGTACAGCTGTATTGACCATTATGGCAGTCACTAGCCCTACATGTGACTGTTTAATAAAAATTTTAAATATGGTTTCTAGCTACATTTCTAATGCTCAATAGCTGCAGGTATTGGGCAATGAAGATTATAGAACATTTCTATCATAGCAGAAAGTTCTACTGGACAGTGCTGGTCTAGAGAACCTCTGCTTCCCCACCTCGTGGAGAAAAGACAGTATAAAGGGGGCGCATTTATTGTCACTGTTCCAAATGTACAAAAAAAATTAGAAAATAACCCCCACCTCAATCCCCCCCCAACATTCCCCCCAACACAAATAATTTTTCCCAAAACCACAAACATAAACTGGTTCTGGTATTCTCATAAACAGTGCAGCTAAGAAACAGTTTAGAGAAAATTTTAACAGGATTCAGATTATATCCATTCTGTCCTCTCAGCCCTGAGAGGTAATAATCCCATAGGGGTCCCAGTCCTCCCCAATGGTTTTCCCATCTCTCGTGGAAGAGTCCTTTTACAAAGTGTTGTGTTTGGCTGCTGCTTTAGAGATCCTCCTGTGCCTTCTTCTTCTTCTTGGGTTTTTCTTCTTGAATTACAGGGGGGTTTGTAGCCTCTCGCTTTAGATAGCTAATAAAATCACTTAATTCACGGCCACCCTGAAAACAGAAAGATAACTCTGAAAATTTAACCTTTCAAAGAACTGTGGATTTTCTTTTTCCCCAATAGGAAGACTTGAATTTTTAAAAGCACATTAGCAACGACATATATGGACCATGAGTTGAGTTTCCAGTTACATAAACTCAAAGAACTGAATATGTGTCTGTGTGTGTGTGTGTGTATGTATTTGTGGGGAGATGAGACAATGCACTTACTTCATATTTCTTTGGATTCAGTTTCTTGTTGGCTGGAGAGAAGTAGATGGTAGGAAAACTGGCAAAAGAAGAAAAGAGTTGACAAATTTCAGATTCCAGAGTAACTCTGACATACACTTTCCTAATAACTGCTTCTAGGAGTAACTTCTCTTCATGATTTCTAATCTGACCAGATACTATTTTCCATTGGTGGCTACATTACATCCTATCAAAACTCAGAAATATGAAAGCTCACAAGGTCTGTGGCAGTCATGTGGGCCAATGCTGCAGAACTTTAAGCCAGGAAGGCATTGGAGGTTCTGTGCTCAACTGGAATATGAGGACTCTCCAAACTACGCGCAATACAGAAATGGTTTACAAGCTTATTTTTTCCTATCAGTTACCTAGATACTTTTACTAGTTTTTAATCTACTTACCCTCTGACTTCATATGGAGAAGGCACATCATTGGCTGTGGCATCCATCTTGGCTATGACAATATTTGGGTCTTTTCTGAGCTGTTAATAAAAAGGTTAGATCTTGAAATTTCAAGTTTTCAGTGACTGAGGGACATAGTCAATTTAGGACTTAAAACAATCTCATTCTTTAAAAGCTTGGATAAGTTTTGCTGCTGAGATAGGAAGAGTAGTGATACTTGCACACAATATCAAACTTTCCATAAACTTCCCTTTTCTCTCTTGGTTCCTACACATTAAGACTCTATATACAGACACCTTCAAAATTACCTGGCCTAAATAAGATACTATAAGGGCTAAGCCAAGTGATATAAGATGAAGGAACATAATGAATTCATATAAGCCACTATCAAAATTCAGATGCCAGGATACTTTTAACCACAATCTAGATTGAGTCTGAGGAGTGGAAAGGTAAAGCAGGTATCTGAGGCATTGTACAGGCTCAGAGGGCAGTCAGGAGAAAGTGAGTAAACAGTAGAGAGTTGAAAAAAAATCTACCAGTACTTAGGTTCTGAACTAATAAGGGTAACTAAATAGCCAATGCTGACTATGTATGTAAACTTCCCAACTCAAATTTAACTTCAGAATATGGTTCACACTTACCTTCTCTCCCAGTTCTTTATACTTAGGCTCCAGATTCTTACAGTGACCACACCAAGGAGCGTAAAATTCAATCAGCACATCTTTATTTTCATCATTCACTATTTCATCAAAATTCTCTGCTACCACTACCTGGGAAACAGAGAAGATTCTCTAGCTGGTAAGCCAAGTTGTATACATTCATGAGCTATATTTGTTTCTGGACCCAATCCCTCTCAAATTTGTTGTGTTGCCATTAAAAATATGAAACCCAACTCATATTTATAGACTTTATTAAGATATTACTATTCCCCAGAAATCAACTCATTCCCATGTCTGTCACCTGTCAGACTAAGTTCAGGAAGTCACAGGAAACAAGTGCTACCCAACTCTTGCTTAAAATAATCTCAGAACAACAATATTATAGCTATTCTTAAAACTATTCTATTACGGGTTAGCTTGCTCTGCCCTGAAGAGTAACCTAGCCCCAATACAAATATCATCAGAAAATTCTAATCCTGCCCCTATTAAGCATAATGAACTCTGACAATGCTTATTTTATGATGAGGGAGGTGAGTACAAACAAAAACAGAAACTGAGTAGCCAACATGGTCTTCACTTAGCACTTCCCAGTATTTTGGGAATAAAGAAATGAGGAGAGACAGCTATGTAGGGGCTTGGGGAAGTTGTGTGCGCCTCACCTTTACGGGCCCATCATTGCTCTCTGGGATAGGCTCAGACTTCAGGTATCTCTTCAGGTTGCCATCAAAGTAATCCTGCAGGAATCTCTCAAGAGCCTTGCCATCGCGCCTGGTATTAGAAAAACAAGGGATCAGTTTTGTTAACTTGCTCCCACCACTGAGAAAACTAAAAACCATTTCTTAGAATAGTTTCTACATAGTTTAAATTTCAAGGCTAGGAAGTAACTGGAAGTTTAAAAAAAAAAAGACAGAGCCCTTGTTTCTCAATATGCAGAACTACAGACTGAACAAGAAAGCAACCACCTTCTTGTATTTCTAGTGTGTTCTTTGTGGATTAGAAAGGTCAGAGAAGGAAGAAAACATTGGTCCTTCTGGAAATTCTATTCTGCAAAAGAACCAGGTCCTATTTTGTTGCTCTGGAGAATAATGCCTATCGTTTTTTGTTTTTTTTTTTAACTGATTTCACTCACAGGAAGATTTTCTCTTGTCTTAATCTCCCGAAGTCTCAGAAGGTGATAGTCAAAACTGTCTGGGGTCTTAAGATCTTTTCAATACCCTGAGTTTACTTTAGGCCAATGTGGTATTCCAAGAAGAAAAGACATTCTGTAGGGATGGGAGGGGACTGGGTTGGTCTGAAATTACATCAATCTCAAAGAGACTGTCTAATGTTCTCTATTTACTATTTTTAATGGCAGGGTGGAAATAATCATGTAAGAATTCCAAGCTGCCATCCTTTTGTTACTTTTCAAAATTTATTAAGAATCATGATCCTGGGCTTCCCTGGTGGCGCAGTGGTTGAGAGTCCGCCTGCCGATGCAGGGGACACGGGTTCGTGCTCCGGTCTGGGAAGATCCCACATGCCGCAGAGCGGCTGGGCCCTTGAGCCACGGCCGCTGAGCCTGTGCTCCGCAATGGGAGGGGCCACAGCAGTGAGAGGCCCGCGTACCGTAAAAAAAA
>NW_020175821.1:589150-621483 GCF_003031525.2 Neophocaena asiaeorientalis asiaeorientalis
AAAAAAAAAAAAAAAAAAAAGAATCATGATCCTTAAATTATCTATAATTAATTGAGAAAAGTGACCGTCATATGTCTTGATTACAAGACCTAGCTTCACATTCCAATGTTCTTCTTTTTAAATCCTCAGTAGTGTAAAAGGCTTTAATAGTTTCTTTGCAGAATCAAATCCCAAACCCACGCTAACTTGTAACTCACGAGAACTCCTCCTGCATGACAAACTTCTCTCCTTTTGCAGTTCTGATAGCAACAACAGGAATCTCTCCAGTAGTGCTTTCCAAGCCAAAATCAGAAAGTTCATGGCTAAAGGTTTTGCAGCTAGCTACAGCAAAGTTGAGTTTCTTCCCAGCATCCAGGAATTTCTTTGCCACCATCATCACTCTATAGGAAACAAGAGATATTTATGCCAAGATTATACCAGGGTGGTAAAGCACTTCTAAACCAAGAAGCAAGAGACTAGAAAGCAAAATTTCATAGTCCCTGCAGCCCTATGGAAACAGTCTGAACTTGTGTTCTTGGGCAGTGACATAGGATTATGGTATACTCCAGTGTCTTACTGAACTTCACTGCCAAACTGTTGGTACCCAAGCAAATAGTCCATCCCCACTGAAACTTGTTATATTATATAACTATAAAATATTGCAGGCATAATAACTAACCCAAAAAGAAAATTTATAAGGATAAAATACACTGAGGGTCTCAGTGGGCAACAAGGCACAATGTATTAAAGGACATTTTAGATAACATTTGCATCTTTTATTGTGAGGTCAGGAATCAGCTGTGTCACACGGCAAACGAACACCTATGGAAGATATGCCTAACAGATTTTGGAAATAGTTTATTTATCCTTACAGCTTCAAATCCCATTTTCTTATCTGTTCTCACATCACACTTGGTAATAGGATAGTTAGAAGGAATTGTTTATGCACTGGGTAAACTTATTTACAAAGGGGAAAAATTATTATTACCTGTTTCTCCAGTAGTTGGAACCTTTAGCATTCTTTTCATAGTCCACATCATAGTAGGCCATAAGTAAGTCCTTGCCCTGTATCAAATCTTTATTGTCTTCTGTCATGTGAGGGCAGATACCAAAACTGAAATGATACAATCCATTATCAAATTTGGCTGGTTTATAGCTATGTTATGGAATTATCATAAAGTAACTGACAGCACTTAAAAAGGAAAGAAATTTTCAATATATAGGATAAGTACTGAGTAATGTAACTTATAGGACCACAATAGGAGTTCTAGGACCCAAACATTACTACTTTAATATAAACTCAACTATTATCATTACAATCCCATGAATGAGGCTATTTAATCTAAAACATGGCTCTGCTTAATAAATGAGATAAACAAACTAAAATGAAGCCAAGAAATCCCAAAAGTATAAAGAGGTACTCACATGTTTTCCTGAATAAATTTTTTAATCTTTCCACTGGTCATTTTCTGCTCTGTATATGCCACAGTCCTGTCCTCAAACTTGTTCATCAGATGTGACGGACGAAACAAGGTGATACCCCTTTAGAAAAAAGTCTTAGTAGGTAGACAGCAAAAGAACTGTCTCCCACCTTTTATTTAAAGCTCAGACTATCTACGCTTGCTGCCACTTCTACTATCACCATTTAAGCACATAAGGACTCTTTTCTGGGACCACAGCCTTGGCAACATGACCTTCTCATCAAAGCTAAGGAGCTAACCACCTTAATTTCAAGTGTAATAATTGGGTATGATGATTTAATAAACCCGGGTTGCAAAGTTAGAATACCTTGGTTCTAATACTTGCTCCACCACTAACTTCAAAGGCCTCGGGCCAGGTATCAATTTAATTCTTCTGGGCTTCAGCTTTTACATCAGTACAAAAGGGGGTTAGAGTAGATAATTAATTTCCAAACCTTTAAAAACAAAACCCAACTTACCCCAAAGCCCCAATATGTACAATAAAATAAAGCAGAACTTGCTCTTACTGGAAGGTACCTTGCCCTGCCAGTCTTATTGAAAATTCAACTCTCCCACACAGTAAGAAAATTACTTCATTAGAGAAAATATATTTAAGATTCCTCCCAGCTGTAAAAATTCTATAGGTAGGTATATGATTATAGATAATATTTAGCTTGAGTCCATTAAAAATTTTTTTGTTCTAGATTTCTCTATATGAATAAACACAGTTTACAAAGTTTTCTCTTCCTGGTACTACGTTGCCTCTCTCCCTAAACCAAGCTTTCCTCATTCCACCGGAACACTTGAAGGAAATTCCTTCTTTTTTTTTCTTTTAATAAATTTATTTATTTATTTTTGGCTGTGTTGGGTCTTTGTTGCTGTATGCAGGCTTTCTCTAGTTGTGGCAAGCGGGGGCTACCCTTCGTTGAGATGCGCAGGCTTCTCATTGCGGTGGCTTCTCTTGTTGTGAAGCTCGGGCTCGAGGCATGTGGGCTCAGTAGTTGTGGCTTGCGGGCCCTAGAGCGCGGGCTCAGTAGTTGTGGCACATGGCCTTAGCTGCTCCGCGGCATGTGGGATCTTACGGGACCAGGGCTCGAACCCGTATGCCCTACAGTGGCAGCCGGATTCATAACCGCTGTGCCACCAGGGAAGCGCCCTTCTTTACTTTCTAACCCTTTTTTCAGCTAAAACTGAACCCCAATTTGGTTCTGAGTCACAGGTTTATATCTAGTACAAGCGTTCCCAGAAAATATCACTATTCTATCAATATCTTGCCTCTTGCTTCTTTCATTCCTCCGCCCCACACTATACACACCTGTATACAATTTTATCACTTGTTTTGGGCTAGGTGTCAGCACCTTTAAGTCCTTATATCCCTCTCTCCACTCTTCCAATGTTAACCATTAACTTTATGTCAGTTAAAACACAGGCATTTTCATAGTATACAAGGAAACTACATAGCAAAAAGGGACCTAATATAAACACGCTGGGCAACCAAGAAGGTGACTATGTCTCAGATTTTTTTTAAAAGCATAGTTACCAATTTCAGAGCAGTTATTGTCCAAAATTGAGATCAGTTCTAAATGTGATCTTTAATGATGTTATGGCATTGGGGTACACATGAAAAACTTAAGACACCCTTCATATAAGGTCTACACATGAAGAACTTAAGACACCCTTCATATAAGGTCTTCTAATTAAGACTTCTGATCAGAGGCTGAGAGGCCATTTTTTTTTCCTTTTTTTAAAAAAGATTTATTTATTTATTTACTTGTCTGCCCTGGGTCTTAGTTGCAGCGCGCGGGATCTTCGTTGTGGCATGTGGGATCTAGTTCCCCAACCAGGGATCAAACCCAGGCCCCCTACATTGGGAGGACAGAGTCTTAGCCACTGGACCACCAGCGAAGTCCCGCTGATAGGCCACTTTTTTTTTCTTTTTTGGCAGTACGCGGGCCTCTCACTGTTGTGGCCTCTCCCGCTGAGGAGCACAGGCTCCGGACGCACAGGCTCAGCGGCCATGGCTCACAGGCCCAGCCGCTCCGTGGCATGTGTGATCTTCCTGGACCGGGGCACGAACCCATGTCCCCTGCATCGGCAGGCGGACTCTCAACCACTGCGCCACCAGGGAAGCCCTGATAGGCCACTTTTAATGACAAGTGTGAGAGGCAGACACAGTGAACAAATCTAAGGGTAACAGGCTGATATGTGGTGTGCTTAATGAGCCACAAGTGGCTCCACATCATTTATAGACCTGGTGTCTCTTAATCTAAAAGGCAGTAGAGCCTCATGGTTAAGCCCAACAACGTTGCAGCTAGACCTTCTAGCTGCAAAAGTTCAACCCTGCCATTTACGGCATGTGAAGCTTAACCTCTTTGTGTGCTTTCTCCTCTGTAAATGGAGATAATGACAGCTCTGTCTCAACAATTTAAGAGGATTAAAAGAGTTAACAGTACATGGCACATAGTAAACACTGCATATTTTGTTAAATATAAATAACACTAACCCTTGTCACGCTTTTCTTTTTACTCTATATGCTCACCTTGAGTGATCTCATCTAGTCCTATGGTTTCAATAACCACTTACATGTGGTTGACCTATAAATCTTTTAATTCAGTTGAGAACTTTTCCTGAATTTTAGTCTCATTTATCCAATTGTCCAATGGGTCTTCACCACCGGATGTCTCAAAACTACTCAAATTCACTGTGCCAAAATAGAACTCATCATCATTCCCCCCAAATTTGTTTCTCTTCGTCTTCTTCATAGCTTGATGATGATTGGCCCAGTTATCCAAGTCTTTAGAAACCTAGACTTACTGTAGATCTGCCCTTTTTCACACTTGGCTAGGGGCCAAATCCTATTGTCTACATTTTTTATACACACTCCTTCTTCTTCATTGCCCCTACTACTGCCTTAATTTAGATTCTCAGATGTCACCCTTAGTTTAGACTCTCTTGACTGCCTTGCCATCCCTCCCCTTTCAAACCACCACTATATGGGTGCCAGTGTCTTTTCCGCTGAAAACACAAAATTAATCACATTACTGTCTAGCTCAAAGTCTTTCAATGGCTCTCAAATATCTAAAAGATAAAATCTAAATTTTTCTGTATGGCACTTAAGGTTTTCTATAATTTGGTCTCTGCTTACCTCTCCAAGCTTACCTTTCACTATGACCTCATCCACGAACAATACTCCAGCAGTATTACAGGTCCCAACACGCTTAGGTTGTTTCACATCTCGGGGCCCTCTCTCCTGCTGCTCTATCTGGAATAATCTTTATCCCCCACCATAACCTGCCTGGAAAAACTTATCTTTCAAGATATACCTCAAAAGTCACCTCCTCTACGACATTTTTTGATACGACTCCCCACCCCACCCCCAAAAAATCATTCCCTCCTCTGTACTTCTGGTACACTCTGCCTAATTTCTACCATAATACATATAATGCTCACTTACACTTGTATTTTTAAATATATTCACTGTCTCCCATTACTAGATGCCCCTCAAAGGCAGCAACAGTTTCCAGAACTTAGCTTACTGCCTAGTATGTGCACAATAAAGCTTTTGGAAAAACTAGGCTTAAAAACCACCAGTTCACACAATAGCACTTGGTCAAGGTGCACATTTACAAGGGCATTTAACTCAGTTACTTACTCTCCATCATCATCATACTTGTTCACCAGAGACTCAACACTGGTGTGTGCAAATCGGTAGTTATCCCTCAAGTTGCTGGCTGCTTTTAGAAACTCAGAGTGAGCGTCACTAAATAAATCCTTGAAAAAACCTATATAGAAAATGTCAAACACAAGGAAGAAACAGTAAGTGCTGAGACATATTCAAAACTTTAAAATTCTTCTATTTTTTCAGTCTTTATCTTATTATGGATAAGCAAAGCAAGATAGATAGGAGGATTGGGTCTGCTTTGCCATGAGTACTGAGGATATTTGATGAAATATTTAGGATAAGAATTCTTTCTCTACCCTTAAAAAAATACTTTTTTGAGGAAGCCAAGGGAGAGAATTTGTTAGGGTTCAAGTCTTAATTCTAGTTTTTCACAGTTGAAAAATTTGAGCAAATTGCCTAACTCCTTAGAGTCTTAGGGACTATTTCAGGTGTCAGAGGATTAAATAAGGTAGTATGCCAAAATAAAGTGTAAATTAATTCACCATATTTTTTTCTATGTCTTATTTGTCTTTAGAACTTCAAATCTAGTAAAGTGCCCGAAACCTCAGTGTTTATTAAATGTCTACTTATGGTTAACTCCTTGTAAAATATACAGAATCAATATCCAGATAAGAAGTGACTTTTAGTCAGACTTAAATGATAAACCATCCTCTACTGCCAGAAACTCAGTTTTATTACAGTAATTAGGAGATTAAGAGAACACACGCTTGTATGTTTAAATTTATTATTATTTTTTTTTTGCGGTACACGGGCCTCTCACTGCACAGGCTCCGGACGTGCAGGCTCAGCAGCCATGGCTCACGGGCCCAGCCGTTCCGCGGCATGTGGGATCCTCTCGGACCGGGGCACGAACCTGTGTCCCCTGCATTGGCAGGCGGACTCTCAACCACTGTGCCACCAGGGAAGCCTTAAATTTATTTTTTAGTCAAATGTATTATGCATTACATTTAAAACAAAACAAAACAAAAAACACTCAAGATGTAGAATGTGTTTAATTGGCTCAAGTTATTTTAAAAATAATGAGATATTGCAACACCCAAGAAAGCAAAGATTGCTGTAAAAACATACAAAAATCCTAGCAATTTGATCTTAAATTGTAAATTCCCCTACAACTGTGAAAATAGCAGACACAGAGGTTTATCATTTACTTATATCCTCCCACCTTAAAACCCCATTTTCAGTTTTAAGTACTCTATTATTTGAGTTAAATCTCAGGAGTTTAAGAAGTGATAGGAAAAACTGAAGCTATTCCTATTTCCTTTAATTGACATTAAATCTTTACACCTGAAAGAATACCAGGCCACTCAAATAAAACACCAATTTTTTCTACATTATAGTAATGCTGACCTAATTTTGTGAGTTGTCTTTTCAGCTGCCCCCAAGGTTTCCCAAACAGTTTTAACTTTATTGTTTACTCAGACATAGAGGGCTTTTGAAACCATGTTGATGATTTTGTGGCATAATCAAATTTGCTACTCACCCACCACAGAAGCATCTTTATCACTAATGAACTTTTCAAATTCTTCCTCAGTCCTGAGACCAACTGAAGCTGGTCCAGCCTGCTTCTTCAGGTGGCTGACAATTCCATCTTAAAAGACAAGATGAAAGATTATAGCAACACAAATTTATAATTTTTGAAAAGGTAATCATTCACATGATTTAAAGTTTAAAAAGTTCAAAAGCATATACAATGAAGTTTTCTTCCTATCCTTTTCCTTGTGACCCAGTTTCTTCCCTATAGGATAACATTTCAGTTTTTTGTATATCTTTCCAGACATATTATTCAGAAACAAGCAATTACATATTTATTCTTTTCTTTTCTCCTCAAATGGCAGCACACACATATGCTGTTCTGTATTTTGTTTTTGTCATTTAACATAGCTTAGAGATAATTTATGTCAATATACGTAATGAACTACCTCAATCTTCTTTATAGCCACATGGTGTTTCATTGTATGGATGTACCACAATTTATTTAACCAGCCACAACTGATGAACATTTGTTTCCAATTTCTTGCTACTGTAAATGATTCTGCAATAAACAACCTTGTACTAGCATCATTTTACACATGACCGAGTGTACCTGTAGGGTAATTTCCTAAAAGTGGATTCACTGGGTCAAAGAGTACATGCATTTATAACTGTTTAACTGCCCCCCCAAAGAGACTGTACTTATTCATATCCCTGCCAGTGATGTATTAAAGTGTTTATAACAATACAGATAATACCTTTGTGCATGTTGTTCTCTGCCTAGAACAATCTTTCCCCAGATATCCACCTGGCTTCCTTCCTCACCTCCTCCTTTAGGTCTTAACTCAAAATGTCATCTTCTCGGGACCTCCCTGGTGGCCCAGTGGTTAAGAATCAGCCTGCCAATGCAGGGGACACAGGTTTGAGTCCTTGTCCGGGAAGATCCCACATGCCACGGAGCAACTACGCTTGTGAGCCACAACTACTGACCCTGTGCTCTGGAGCCCGCAAGCCACAACTACTGAGCCCACGTGCCAGTTACTGAAGCCCGTGCGCCTAGAGCCCATGTACCGCAACAAGAGAAGCCACCGCAATGAAAAGCCTGCACACCGCAACGAAGAGTAGCCCCCTCTCGTTGCAACTAGAGAAAGCCCGCACGCAGCAACAAAGACCAAATGCAGCCAAAAATAATAAATAAAAACAAACAAAAAAGTCACCTTCTCAAGGAAGCCTTCCCTAACCATTCCTTGTAAACTAAAACCTATTCAACCCCCAACACTCCCTTATCGCCTGCTTTATCCTTCTTACAGCACATTTCACCCATCTAATACTCTATCCTTATTTATTTTTGTCTGTTTTGCTGATATACACCTAACTCTAAGAATAATACCTAACACATAACAAGTTCAAGAAATATCCATTTTGCAAATGAATTAAACAAACAAATCCTTTATTCTTAAGTGGCACAGTCACATGTAGTCTTGCATTTTAAAAATAGAAAATGCAGTGCCTTGGCTATCTTGTTTCAGGGTTTAACTATATACAGGTCAAACTATGCCACGACCCAGATCCACCCAAATCACATTTTCCTATTTAGGTGAAATGTGCTAGGTAAGTAAAACTGTTTAAAAATAATAATCACATACAAAAACACAAAAAATCTTTTACCCTTTAAGTCTATTTGACAGACTATTATTCTATTTTCTTCTGGGCTCCGTGCTACTCCTCAGTAATACTCCACCTCTCCCACCCCTTTCTCTTCTGAGAACTCTAAGGATTTGCTGACCGACTGAGACAGAGTACTGTTTAACTGTTTCAACATGATTGAATCTATTTTGCTTCTTTTAGAGGTTTTTCTTTCCTTCTCTCTCCATTCATGATTTTATTTTCCTCTTAAATGTTTTCCTCAACTCCTCACAGAGGAGGGGTTGTGTCAATAGGTAAATTGATATTGCATATGAATTTTTTGGCCTGCAAGGGGACTGTAATTACTATATCACAATATAAATTATTATAAAGAACTTTACCTCAGGGATATGATGAAAAGTGTTACGTTTCTCCCTGAGTATTTAAAATTCTCTGGGAAGTATAAAGGGAGGGCTGAGTAACCAGTTGAAGCAGGAAGGCAAACAGCATAGTTCTTAGAATACATGAATAAAATAATCCATCTTAAGTAGCCAAACATCTGATCACCTAGTCAGATGCTGAGAAATACTTGAGTTTAAGAAATCTATGTACAGCCCAAGTGAGATTATCTGCCTAGCAGCAGTCTGGTTGGGTTCACATACAATATAGTTTAGACCTAAGTCCAGAGAAAAACATATCAATAATTCTAACTGCTAACTCTACCCTGAGCTAATAAAATCTGAATCGTAACATGTGTTCATTAATGCTTTTAAGATCAGGAAAAAAAAAAAATTAAGATTTTACCTTTTGTTCTTAGACATATCAAATTTTGAGTGTTGGCTAAATGACCTCACTTGGGCCAAAATATTTATTCATGCATTGAAGAGTTATTATCTACTACATGTGGAGGACCTAGGTACTGGGGATAGAGTAATAAATAAACCAAACAAGGTCTCTGATCTCTTGGAGCTTACAATATAAGTAAATCTCCAAATAAATCCACAAATAAATAATACAATAAATCTTCAAATAAGTAAACAATTTAAAATATCAGATAGTAACCAGTACTATGCAGAGAATTAAGAGGATGGTAAGAGTATGACTGGGTGGCTACCTTAGGTTTGGTGGCCTGGGTAAGCATCTGGAAGAATTTTTTTTTTTTGGGGGGAGGGGGGCGCCGTGCTGCGCAGCTTGTGTGATCTTAGTTGCATGACCAGGGATCGAACCTGGGCCACTGCAGTGAAGCGCCAAGTCCTAACCACTGGACCACCAGGGAATTCCCTGGGAGGTGAAATTTAAGCCGGGATCTGAATGAAAAAAAGGAGCAAGCCATGCAAACATGGGGGAAGATCATTTCAGGCTGTGGACACAGCTAGGGCAAAGATTCTAAAGTGAAATAGTCTTAAGTCTTAATAGTCTTAAGAGTTAGACAGGAGCCATCTTATGTACAGCTTTGTATACGAGTATCAATCATACATGCTGAAAAATTTCCACATCACCTAAAATGCCCAAACTGAACAAACCCCTTTCCTCTCACCTTTTCATAATAAAAAGGTAAAATATGCCTAATTATTTGATAGACTCAAGATAAAACTATCCAAAACATACTTTCTTATTAATTATGGGCCCTATGTAGAGGGCCAGCCCACTTACTTCCCAAACTTCACCTGTCATCCTTGCTAATTATATTCCAGCCACAAGGTCTTTCTGTCCCTTGAACATATCAAGCTCAGTTATGCCTTAGGGTCTTTTTGTACCTATTTTCCCTCTGCCTGGAAAGCTCTGGTCCACATCTTCTCATGGTTAGCTCCTTCCTATCATTCAGGTCTCAGCTCAAAGGTTACTTCCCTGATCACTCATAATGTGGTACTCCCAACCCCAATCACTATCACATCAGTTTTATTTTTCTCCTCTAATGCTCTTATCACTAACTGAATTTATCTTATCCACATATATTATTGACATTAAAATTTTTTTAATTGTGGTAAAATATACATAAAATTTACCATCTTAACCATTTTAAAGTATACAATTCTGTGGCATTAAGTACATTCACATTGTTGTACAACCAATCTCCAGTACTGTTTTCATTTTGCAAAACTGAAACTCTATTCATTAAGCAACTCCCCACAGCCCTTGGGAACCACATTCTACTTCTATCTCTGTGAAACTGACTAGGAATCTCATATAAGTGGAATGACACAGTATTTGTCTTTTTGTACTGGCTTATCTCACTTAGCATGTCTTCAAGGTTCACCCATGTTGTAGCACATCAGAACTTCCTCTTTAAGGCTGAATATTCCACCGTATTATATACAATTTACATATAATTAATTATTATTAATATACTACATTTTGTATATTCACCCACTGATGGGACACTTGGGCTGCTTCCACCTTTTTGCTATTGTCAATAATGCAGCTATAAACATGGGTATACAAATATCTCTTCCAGACTCTGCTTTTAATTCTTTTAGGTATATACCCAGAAGTGGAATAGTGGATCATACAGTAATTCTATTTTTGTTTTTTTAGGATACACCATTCTGTTTTCCATAGCAGCTGCATGCACCACTTTATGTAAGTCCACAACAACAGTGCAGAAGGGTTCCAATTTCTCCACATCCTTGCCAACACTTGTTCTTTTTTCTTTTTTTTTTCTTTATAGTAGTCATCCTAATGGATGTGAGGTGGTTATCTATATATTTTTTTAAACTTGTGTGTTGCCTTCTTCTCTTCATCTCCCAGAATGTAAGTATCACAAGAGTAGGAACCTTGTCTGTTTTATTTATCAATAAATTCTGGGCACCTAGTATATCTGGACTATCTGGCACAGAGTAAGTACTGAATAAGTATTTGTCAAATAAAAAAATGCTAGTAAACCTTATAAATCAAGTTCAAGTATTTTCTACATTACTTACATAATCTGTTCAGTTACAGAAGTCTTTTGTTAGCTTCCAAACTGACCTCTTAGGTGAGGAATTTTTAAGACTTAAAGTATCTTGTATAGAAAATGTCATGTTCCCACTACAAAGAACAGGGTACTTAAACAGATCCAGTTTCCAGAATGTAATCCAGGATCCTTACCAGCAGTCCTTGGCCCATCATAAGCACCTGCTTCTTCACCATCTCTAAATATCTTCAGGGTTGGATATCCACTCACTCCATACTTATTACAGGTGTTTGTATTGGCAGTACAATCAACCTAAAGATTAAAATACATGAACCACTTGTTATCCAAAAGCCTGCTGCAGGCTCTTCCTATATTCCCAAAATATTAAGAGTGGTCAAATCAAAATATCAAGCAAATTTTGACACATCCTACAGAATATTAGATTTTAAAGGCAGACTGGTGCTTGGCTAGTTACCTCAGAACCACCTAAGGAACTCTAAAATTTAGATTCCTGGGCCTCATACAAAATGCACAAATGACTATTTAAATTCTGCCCTTAGAGTCTCTATTGTCTAAAGCAGTGTTCTCCACCTTTTTCCTGCCCCTCAGAATATGCAAAGGATAAATCACTTAAATTAGAAATAGTGGCTTACTTTGATAATGATTATAATCAGTGGGATGTATCGATATATATCCCTTAGGTGGGTTGGGGTATATTTGATTTGGCAAGTCACCTACGGTTATTAGCAAAGGTACTGATACTTAAACATGCTCCCTGAGCTAGTCTTGAATCTGGGCTAAACTATAACATGATAGATCTAGTGAGACCTATCAGGAAGAAGAAAAACAACTTCCATCTATTTAGCCACTTATTCGAAACTAGGTAATGCCATCAGCACTTTGCATGTATTATCTCATCAATCTTCATATGATTCTGAGGTATGATCCCAATACTTTAACATAAATTAAAGTTCAGAAAAGTAATGCATCTATAGTAACAAAGACTATAGCTACATGAAGCAGGAACAAAATCATGACTGAACTCTTTTTTTCTATGGCAAGCTGCCACAGAACATCAGGATTAAAAATAGTTTTCAAAAACAGTCCTGGGCTTCCCTGGTGGTGCAGTGGTTGAGAGTCCGCCTGCTGATGCAGGGAACACGGGTTTGTGCCCCAGTTCAGGAAGATCCCACATGCCACGGATCGGCTGGGCCCGTGAGCCATGGCTGCTGAGCCTGCGCGTCCGGAGTCTGTGCTCCGCAACGGGAGAGGCCACAACAGTGAGAGTACCGTATACCGCAAAAAAAAAAAAACCCAAAAAAACCCAAAACAGTCCTATATATGTATGAACTATTTATCTGAGGCTGGCCGAGATGTGAACTTTTAGACCGGAGCAACTAGGGGTTTACTACATAAAATTCGGGAAGCATTAGTTTGACTGTAAAAGCAAATACTAAGTTTACAGTTGACCAGTTAGTTAATACTTAACATCCTCTGGTCATCTTCCTATTCCCACCATTTTGAATAGCATATAGTAACTTAGGGAACTCATTTACTCATTGATAATTTTCCTCTAAACTTGACTATTGTAATTTTACTTTCCATGTTTGCCCCTTAATTTTTTTTTTTTTTTTCACTGTACGCGGGCCTCTCACCGCCGTGGCCTCTCCGATTGCGGAGTAGAGGCTCCGGACGTGCAGGCTCAGCGGCCATGGCTCACAGGCCCAGCCGCTCCGCGGCATGTGGGATCCTCCCGGACCGGGGCACGAACCCCTGTCCCCTGCATCGGCAGGTGGACTCTCAACCACTGTGCCACCAGGGAAGCCCCCCCTTAATTTTTATTTACCATATATTTTACTTCTTTCTTATGCCAGCATTTCCCTTAGTTTCACTACTTGTAATCTTTTGAAACCATAATTAAGTCAGTTGTGTATTTGCCCAGAAACTAGTGTTCCCTCTTCTTCTTAGCACTGTAAGAATAAAGAAAATCAATGTTAATTTTTACCTACTACTATTTAAAATACCTCATTTCCTTTAATGAAGAATCCACCTATACTCACCTTTGCTAATGGGACTATTCCTTTTAATCTGGTAGCTGCAGCTTCATATTCTGGGGCAAGCTTTTTGCAGTGTCCGCACCTATACAGATATGTTGAAGAAAAAAGGCAAATATATCCTGTAAGTTTGTTAATTTTGTTTCTCTGGGAAGAATCTCAAATTATAATACCACTTTTGACTAGTAGCTGCTTCCAAAAGCAAAAACATCACCTGAACAACAACCAGTACTGATAAGGTAAATCAGAGCTCTCAGAGGTAAAGCTACCTTCTCTAGCCTGAGGTCGACTCTATAGGACTGGCTCAGTCCAGAGCAGCATCTATGTTCTCAAAAGTGCAATGGGGTGGCGATGGCGGGGGTAAATTAGGAGTCTGGGATTAACATATACACATTACTACATATAAAATAAACAAGGACCTAGCACAGGGAACTATATTCACTATCCTGTAATAACCTATACTGGAAAAGAATCTGAAAAAGGATAGATATATATATGTATAACTGAATCACTTTGCTGTACACCTGAAACTAACACAGCATTGTATATTAACTATACTTCAATTAAAAAAAGAGATTAAAAAAGTACAATTGAGCCCTGAAAACTCTAGTCAGAAGTATAAGCCACATTAAAGAGGGAAAGGGCTCAAGCCCTTTTGACCAATTAATGAGGATAAAATAAAGGGCAAGACAGTAATAATCCCATTCCTGGTAGCATTTCCAAAAGGAAGGTACGTATTTATCCTTAGAAAACCAGCACTCTGGTTCTTAAAAATATAGTGGTTGAAACCTTATAAGGTCCCAAGTATGATATTAACTCTTTAAGAGTCACGATCAAGTACTTTTTCTCCATTCCTTGAATATGACTCTGACCAGAAACCCAGTTTGAGGGGGGTCAGTCGAATAAGGCCCAAAAGGTGCTCATTTGATATACTTTAGCAGCTCGATGGAGGCTTTTTTCCTTCTCAGCTGAGTTTCAACATAGCATGAGAATGACATATTTAAGACAGCAAGCTTGATTTTTACAGCTACACAGTTCACCTGACTATAACTACTGATGAAGATAAAGCATTATGTCAGTTAGAATATTTTCCCAGAGGGCCATCATAAACACCTGTTCCTCTGCCCAGAAAGCCCTAACAGTCCCACAGGCACACTGTACATGCAATGTGGGTAGGGGCTTATCAGTACGCAACTAGCACCAGCTATGTATCCTCTTTTCAAAAGCCAACGACTTGCAGAGGGATCACTGGGAGAACGTGATTAGTTCTGTGACCTCCTCACAGACAGCAAATATAGAATTAGAAAACAGAAGGAAGGAAACAGAAGAAATTTGAGCTGACATTTCATAGCCGAAGTCTCAAAATTTATTTTATTAAGTAATGGATGGATAAGTAACTTGGAAACATTCTGCCCCCAAAACTTGTTTAAAACAAAGAATTCTAAGAATTTATATTCTTCTAGGTCTTTAGAAGTCCTATTCAAAAATAATCATTAGAAAGCTTAACTGAAAGAGTGATATAAAAAAAGACTATAATATTAGATGTTGCTTAGAGTCACATACATATTTACTAAAAGTATAAAAGAACCAAAGGATAAAAACCAAATTCAGGATGGCCAGTGTGTAAGATGGAGAAGGGATACACAAGGGACTTCAACTTCAAGGGCTTTATTTTTTAGACTGGGTGGTGAATAAATGGTATTCCTTATACTGTGTTTCACAGATGCACCTTTTACCATATCTGAAATTGGGATGTGTCTTCAATCGTGTCACAGTTTCATTGGTAGCATTTCTCTTCGTGAGACATAAAATATATTCACATTATATCCTCTGTATTCCATAGTAAATTAAAAATTCATGCACGTGGGTTGTAACAAAACTACACAAATTCCAACTGATTTAATAAAATAACCAATTTATCTGATAAACCTAAGCTTTTGGGAATATAAGGGTGCAAAGGTTAAAAATGAATGTGTGTTAAAGAGAAAAAGAATTGGATCTGGGCCTTAAAGGTTTAAGGCTTCAGACAGGATGGGGTAGGGTATTTTAGAAAAGGGGAAGAGTAGGGCAAAGTTAAAATTACTAGTGAGAATGATGCATTCAAGAGAACTATGGGGACTTCCCTGGTGGTCCAGTGGTTAAGAATCTGCCTTCCGGGCTTCCCTGGTGGCGCAGTGGTTGGGAGAGGCCCGCATACCCCAAAAAAAAAAAAAAAGAATCCGCCTTCCAATGCAGGGGACGTGGGTTTGATCCCTGGTTGGGGAACTAATCCCACATGTCACAGGGCAACTAAGCCCGTGTGCTGCAACTACTGAGCCCGTGCGCTCTGGAGCCCATGCGCTGCAACGAAGAGCCAGAGCAGCCAAAAAAAGAAAAAATAAATAAAAGTAATTAGGAATAAATTTATCAAGAGAGGCATAAGAACTGTACACTGAGAATTACAAAATAATGGTTAAAAAAAACAGAACTATGAAGGGCTTTTTTTTTTTTTTTTTTTGCGGGACGCGGCCAGACTCTCAACCACTGCGCCACCAGGGAAGCCCTGAAGGGCTTTTTTTTTTGGTTAAGAGATAATAAATGTGTTATATGTATTAAGAGATTTCTGTTGAATACGTATGTAGTAATTGTTAAGAAGACAGACAACAGATTTAAGAAGTTTCACGTCAACTACCTTTAAACACCTGAAAAGAAAAAAAAAATAGTACAAAATAATTAGGCCAGACCAGTGGGTCTCAAAACAGATGCATATAAAAAATATCCATTAAGCATTAAAAAAAAAAAAAAAAAAAAGACTTCCCTGGTGGCACAGTGGTTGAGAATCCGCCTGCCAATGCAGGGGACACGGGTTCCCCTGGTCCAGGAGGATCCCACATGCCACGGAGCAACTAAGCCCATGTGCCACAACTACTGAGCCTGCGCTCTAGAGCCCACGAGCCACAACTACTGAAGCCCACGTGCCTAGAGCCCATGCTCCACAACAAGATAGGCCACCGCAATAAGAAGCCCGTGCATCGCAGCGAAGAGGAGCCCCCGGTTGCACCAACTAGAGAAAGCTCACGTACAGCAACGAAGACCCAACGCAGCCAAAAATAAATAAAATTAAATAAATTAAAAAACAAAACAAAACAAAACAAAAAAACCTGTGTGCCTAGGCTCCACCCTGGGACTTACTGAATGATTCCTCTAGGAATCCAGGAGATAACCAGAGGTGTAGGGGGAGTGTGTATAAGTGGCAAGGCTGGGACTGAAAACCATTGCCTTAAGCATTGTTAATATCCACAACATCATCAAATGTCCAAAGGGAGGACCTGTCTAACAAGTTCCAATAAGGCTGGAGGAGATTGTCCTCTTTAAATTCACCAGGAATGGAAATTAGGTGGATTTTGAAGGTGATCATCAAGTTTTACCACTACTTCTTTCACCTACTACTAGATAATACTAAAACACAAATAATCCCATTCACCTTCAGGGATGGCACCCAGCAGTTAATAATGACTCCCAACATATACTCACCCAACAATCATTACTTCATCCCTGTCATGTGCCTCATGCTACTTTAGCCTCTGATAGAAGAAAAACTGATATAGTCCTTTCCCTGTAGGAACATCAGTCTGGCAGGGGTGATAATATTATTAGGTCCCAATGGAGAGGAGGGAACAACCAGTTAGTTGTTCAGGGAAGGAAGAAATCACTTTTGAGCTAAATCTTGTTGAAAAGATCAACTGGGGGTGGGGAGGGGAGGGAATTCCAAGTAAAGGAATCAATATGTATAAGAAGAAATATTAAATATTCCATTTTATACTATCCACGTAGTCTTTTTCTATACTCTAGAAACACTGTGTATCAAATATCATCGATTAATACTACTGTCCTAGAGGGCAGGGCACAAATCTACAACACAGGTAGATGTTGAAGACTTAAGACTGACTAATAAATATTCAGAAATTATCACAAACATTTAAATAGTTCTATTTACTTCCAGAGAAATTCAGATACTCCCATTCTTACAAACTATATAGATGATTGACTCCATAATGGAAATATTAGTCTACAGAGTCAGCTGTAAAGAAATCTTTCACTTTCACTTGTAAAATGAAAGTGGAAAAAATACCCTAAAACAAATGAGAAAAACAACTTGTTCAAAATGGGTCCATTTTACTCTTAATAAGGATTCTTTAACTGTTCCTATCTAACTTATAACAGGAGTACAAGGCAGTTAGAGAGCATTTCCAGCTGAGATATTAATAAATAAAAGAGTTGAATGTGGAGAAATAAGGACATCATCAACAGACTTCCTTGATTCCAAATTACTCATTCAGAAAACTGATCCTTCTTGTAGGCATTGTGGAGGATGACTTACCTTCCAGACCAATTACATGGAGACACCACAGCAGTGATCCACCCAACTTTAGGGATACTTTAGTGCATGATGGGATATGTAGTTTTTAGGGAAGCACATGCAACAATTTAAAGTAGCATAGATCACTTTCAATAGGGGAAAAAAAATCTGCTTTAAGCTAATAGTCTAATAGCCCACAATTCTCCAGCAATTCACTTCATGTGGACCCCTGTAGTCACAGAGGCACCTCCCAGTTTTGATACAACTCCATACAGCCATTCTAATTACAGTAACACCCCCTCAAAGCTAACAGCATGGTTACATGATTGGGAAGGGTTGTTTCTAAGAGAACAGTGATTTCTAGTGACGTGTAAAGACCACCTATGATGTGTAATCAGTACTGCCAGTTAGTCGCGGTAATGCCCTGGATGCAAAACCTGTCAGAAGCTGAAAACAAAATGTGCTGCCTCTAAGCACACCCTTCTGGCTCAGGTGGTCTTCATTATAGGACTTCTAGTGTAACCCTCAAGTCAGCTGAGCCCCTGCAGAGTGAAGACCAGAGTTAGAAGCAAGTGAAAGTTATCCACTAACTTTCTTTTACTGAGACTTTTGAATACAAATAGTTTTTAATTAAGGGTCACTGTGGCAGGAGAAAACTTAAGTACTGTAATTAGCGTGGTTATACTGAGCTGTCCCCAGCGTTAAGGTAATCATTGTTTGCTATGGTAAAGATGTGGGAGTTAAAAAAAAAAAATAACAACGCTCAGGTTTACTGGGTCAGAAATCCTATTTGGTCTTTCCCCACTCCCACCCCACCCCCAGCTTTTTATTTCCAGTTAGTTCTATCCTAAGTAATTTACATCCTAGTTCAGTTAAAGCACTCTCAAGTGGAGTATTTCTCCAACACTGATTACTTTCTCACTGGGGTCTTCTTTGGCATTTTTCAGAAATCCTAATTAAAACTGACCATTTAGACAGATCCTGACGGAATTACTCGGTTCACCTACTCTTTTTAACGGAATTCTGATGGGGCTGAGAAATGATCAGTTTAATGGAGAAAGTGTGCACATGGCGATGGACAAATAACTGCCTTCCTTAAGAGAACACTTATGACCATTCTGCAGCCACTCTGACCTTGGCTAGAAACCAACGGCTGCGTGGGGCAAGAAGAAAGGAAGTATCCTGGGGGCCCACGGCCTCTGCACTTGGTGAAACGTTGGCTTCCAACAATATAAGGCCTTGAGATGCCTCGTCTATAGAATGGAAAACAGTAAAACGGACTCACCCAGAAACTCTAAAGATACCAATCGAGGGAGGATGGGGTGCAGGGGGTGAAACCCTCTGCAGATAGGAAGTGCCGCAGGAGCACCGAGGTAAGGATGTGGCCCTGCGCGAGAGGGGCCTTCGCGTTCTCCTTCTCGGATCTCGCTCCCAGGCCATCAGTACCGACGTCTCCGCTCTCCGCGAGGCAGCTCGGCTCCCCGGTGGGTGGAAAACCTGCCGGCCTCAGCCGGGCTCGGGGGAACGATGGAGGGCGCCGGCGCTGCGTAGGCCCTACCGTCCCCGCGCCTTCGCCCCCTGCCCACCCGGCCCTCCCTCTCCCGCCCCGGCTAAATGGCCTCACCAGGGGGCGAAGAACTCGACGAGCATGAGGCCTGCAGAGCCCGTGTCGGAGATGCGACTCTCGAAGTTGTCGTCCGTGAGTTCCAGCACGTCAGAGGCAGCGGCGAGGCGGGTCGCGGCGAGGAGCAGCGCCAGGCCCGGGAACAGCGCTAGGCGGCGGAGGCGCATGGCGACTAGGTGAAGCTGCGGCGGCGGCCAGGAGGGTCAGGGTTCGGCGGGGACTGCGGAGGCCGGGCAGAGAACCACAAGCCTTCAGGCTGCGCTCACGCGTCTGGCCCAGTCGGCCCCGCAGCCGGAGGTCCCAACCCCCCAGCCCGGCTCGGGCCGCAGTGTGGCAGCCGCCGATTGGCTGCGCGGCGCCTGCGTCGGGCGGGCGGGACCAGCTGGTAACGGCCGAGTGGCCGGAGAGCGGGCCTGGGCGGAGGCGACGGGCGCCGGGGCGAGTGAGGCCGGGAGGGTGCTTGCGCCCGGGCCTGGTGCTGGGGGTAGGCCCGGGGCGAGCCGGAACCCAGGAGCGGGCGGGCTGGCGGAGCAGGACTTGCGGCGCTGGGAGCCGACCCTGAGCTCGACCCGCGTGGGGAGAGCCGAGCTCAG
This sequence comes from Neophocaena asiaeorientalis asiaeorientalis, assembly GCF_003031525.2. Taxonomy (NCBI): domain Eukaryota; kingdom Metazoa; phylum Chordata; class Mammalia; order Artiodactyla; family Phocoenidae; genus Neophocaena; species Neophocaena asiaeorientalis. The sequence goes on from NW_020175821.1 coordinate 608,871, forward strand.
GGGACGTCAGAGCCGGAGGCGGAGGAGTGAAGTCAGGGCTGAGTGGGCGGAAGAGAGCCTGGGCAAAGGTGAGGCCCAGAAGTGGGAATTGAGAGAGGGAGGGGCACCCGAGGGAGCGCGTTGGAGTGGACACACTTGGGACGGGACACATTTTCAAAATGTCAGGCTGTTGCATTTTGTCCAGTTCCTCTTAACTCGGTCTTTCTTTTGGCGGCAGTCCTAAGCCCTCCCACTGACCCACCTCATCGCATTACCTGATACCCTCAGGTGCAGGTGGTGCCTGAATTCCTCTTTGTCCAACCCCGGGATTCCTGCTCTTTGTGGCTGCTGCTTTTAACTAGAAATGCTGTCACACAGGTGAAGGTGTCTGTCCACTTAGTCAACTACGCAGATTCTCTGTAATGACTCCTGTCTCATTTGTTTCAAAAAGCCTTGAGTCTGGGTACAATGTTTGTCTTCTTAAGGGCAAAGAGGTTGGGAGGAAGGGAAGAGAACCTCTAAGGCTTGGTGCAACTCCAAAAATGAAATGACACTCGATTCTTTTATTTTCTTAACAGGCATGGCCACTTATCACCCAGTAGGACACATGCAACTGCCCCGGGCTGATGCCATTCGTTCCCGACTCATTGATACTTTCTCTCTCCTTGAGCATCTGCACGGCTTGAGCCAAGCTGTGCCACGGCACACTATTCGAGAGATACTTGGTCAGCAGCCTGTTTCTTCACTAGGATGAATTTAAGACTCCCATCCACACCCTCCAAAGAGTAGGAAGCAGAGAGGCAATTTTAAGGGTAGAAATTTCAGGGGAGATTGGTTTGGTTGCTAGTTTGGAAGTTACACCAAACTTGATAAATCAAAGGCTTTATAAATAAAACTCTGGATCCAGGAGATGGAACCCGTGCCGCTCACTTTTAGGCCTAGGGTAACTATTAGCCCTGGCTGACTTGGAAGTTTCTACCAAAGACACTTAAAACTTTGAGGGTTGAACCTGCAGCCTTTATTCTGGGCATGGACAGTGTTGGTCATAAGCAATAGGTGAGCTCGTACTCCAAAATAGTATTAGTTGCTGTGTGAAGGAGCAGCAAGGTAAACCCCTGCACTAGGGGACCCATTATGTAACCAGTGTTCCTGCCCCCAATCCTACCTGCTCCTGATACTCCCAAAGGCTTCTTTTTATATTTATCCACTGTCCCTTTTTTTATATTTTTGGTGTAGATCCTTCCTGTCAGAAGAAACTTATGTTGGGAGATCAACACCAGCTTGTGCGCTTCTCCATAAAGCCTCGTCATGTAGAACGGATTACACATGCCCAGAGACTGATGAGCACCCTTCGAGTGCGCTGCAGCGAGAGTCCACCGCTTTCCTTGTGGGCTGGTTGGGTCCTTGAGTGTATCCTTTCATGCCACTCATTTTTATCCCATGGCTTTACGGTCTCTCTTGCCTCATCATCTGCCTATTGACTTATTTTTCCCTTCCCAAACTCCATTTTCTTCTCATTCTCACCGGTTCTGTTCTTGACCTAATTATGTCACCTGCCTAAACCAAAAAGAACTCCACTCTATGTTTTCTTAAGAGAAAACAGGTCCTCTCTTCAGAAACTTTATCATCTTCCTCATCTTTCTGAATACAATTGTACTGATGGTTGAAATAGGTGAGAACTCACATTGAATGAAAGGGTGGGAGTCATTTTTCCTTTTAAGTTGATCATTTTACACATTTGAATGTTATTTGAATTGTGATAGGGACAATTATATTAAGTCTCTTGGAGTAGGATTTGTGCAACTGCTAAGACCTAGAAACATTTGAAGGGCTCTCAAGTGTAGTAGATAGAAGGTAGTGTAGACACTTAGAGGTGGGGTGTAGTAGTCTCACAAGGAATTGGAGACGGGAAGACCAGTTGCATTTCTTGTGTTAGTCTAATTTGAATGAATCTTTTCTAATAGAGATATCGGTACCTATCAGCAAGTGATCCAACATTTATATTTTTACAAATATGTTTAGAAAGATTAAGTACAAATAAGAAAACTCACAATGTATGTAAAGTTACAACTAAGATATTAGATGAGCCAAAAATGACTTAAAGAGTAGATGACTCTAAAACCAATCATAAATTTTACAATTTTTTTTTTTTTTTTTTTTTGCAGTATGCGGGCCTCTCACTGTTGTGGCCTCTCCCATTGCGGAGCACAGGCTCCGGACGCACAGGCCCAGCGGCCATGGCTCACGGGCCCAGCCGCTCCGTGGCATGCGGGATTCTCCCAGACCGGGGCACGAATCGGTATCCCCTGCATCGGCAGGCGGACTCTCAACCACTGCGCCACCAGGGAAGCCCTAAAACCAATCATAAATTTTATGAAATGTATTAAAAGCAAAAGAATGTTTGGAGAATCAATGACCTCATTTGATTATCATCTCAAACTGCTCAGAAAGGACAGTAGAAGTACTCACTTCCATGTTTCATCCTCACTATTTTGGGGAAGTTTCCCACTTTAAAAATAGTCTTTTGGACTTCCCTGGTGGCGCAGTGGTTAAAAATCCGCCTGCCAGTGCAGGAGACTATGGGTTCAAACCCTGGTCCGGGAAGATCCCACATGCCACGGAGCAACTAAGCCTGTGCACCACAACGACTGAGCCTGCGCTCTAGAGCCCTAAGAGAAGCCCGTGCACCGCAACAAAGAGTAGCCCCCACTCACCGCAACTAGAGAAAGCCCGCGCAGCAATGAAGACCCAACACAGCCAAAAAATAAATAATAAAAATAAAAAGTAAATTTTAAAAAATAGTCTTTTAATGGAATCAGGGCAAAGGCATTTAAATACACAACAGTGTTTGGTGTCATTGACCAACTGCGGTATGCTATATGCTTTGAACTGTTTTATTTCCTCCGCACAGTGATGAGGGTTTTAAATTAAGTCACCCACATTTCCTATTTCTTGTTGATAATGATAATTGGCAAGTATTTGCCCTGTGGGATTAGAGATATAGATTTCAGCCTTGGAATGAAGTAAATAACAGTAAATATATGGGATTCACTGGATCTAACAGACAAATCAAAATAGAATAGCACTAACCATTCTTTTTGGTAAAACAGCTGAATATGAAACATGATCACTGTGCCAGAGGATAGGTGGATTGCCTGAATGGGAATCACCTGGCAAGCTCATGAAAATTGTATCTTATTAAGTACATTCTCATGGTAGAAAGGCAGGAGGGATTTTGCAAAGGGATATAATTTGTGGCAGATTTCTTTGAATAGACTAATTCGTGTGGTAAACATTAAGACTTTGTTTAGACTTTTAAAAAGCAGTTTTCCAGATCATAAAGAATGCTGTTATAGATAAGGAACAAACAGTTCTCTAGATCAAAGCTCCCCATTCTTTTTCATCTTATGATTTTGTTTCCCAAAAAAACATATATAACCTTGAAAACCTCCATAGTAATTTTAATCATTTTATTTTATCACATTTTTTCTGTGATATGGAGAAGCAAGTTGAAGTAAAAATGATAATTTAGACTAACATGTTGTTAAATACTATATTTTAGTGTTTATTATTATATAATTTTAATAATCATAAAATGTAAGCAAATTTTTACTTTTGCCATTTTATAAGTGATCATGCGTTTTTTAAAGAAAATATATGATTTGTCTACAAATGAATTTTTAAGTGACATTATATATTAAGTTCGGTTTGGGGATCAAATATATTTAATTTATGGGTTTTTTTTGTCTGTGTCAAGTGGCTTGCAGGATCTTAGTTGCCTGACCAGGGATTGAACCTGGGCCCATGGCAGTGAAAGCACCGAGTCCGAACCACTGGACCCTGGACCCGAACCAATTCCCTATGTATTATATTTCTAAATTTTCTGTTTCTTTTAAAAAGTTTAGATATAATGTATATTATTTTTAGGTTTACAACATTGTGTATTGTATGTTAAATACATGTTATATGTTAAAGTGTAGGTGGAAATTTAATTATGTGTTTGGGCATAAAAAAAGAAAAAAAATCTTCTTCCACAATGATATTGGTAATTCTACTTTGCACTTTAAACATCAATGGGCTTATTTTTATAATTTTCATATTTTGTTTCTAAATGGTGAGAAGGTGAGAAAAGAAAAAAGATTTGGCTCATTTGCAAGCCCTTCTCTGAAAATAACACATTGTGAGTGTGAATAGTTCTTATTTCCAACAAAAAACTGAGTACAACATTATTATAATTTAAACACTGATTTTTGAGGTTCTAGAGATATCTTGATGTGCCATATAAAATTTTCTATCAGATGAATGCAATTTATAGAATCTGATGAAGAATTGTCTTGAGATAAACTTGCAGAATTATTCTTTTGCTCTTCATTAAGTTGTATTTCAACATCAGTGTTCCTTACTTCATTAATGTAATTAGCCAAAACATTGCTAAAAGCAATAACAATTTAAAACTGTAAGTGTCAAAATCTACACAGCCATTTGTGTTGTTCAGGGTGATTGAGTATTCTCTTGTCTCTATTAACTGCCAAGCATATCAGTCATAGTGCATTTGGAGGCTCTCAGATTGTTCTGTTTCAAAGAGAAAATTTTATTTAGCTTTTAAACCTATTTTGATCTCAGTGCTTTTTTTACAGCATGATATACATCTATTAAATGTATAGAAGAGGTGAAGAGGGTTGAAAGATGAAGGCAAATGAGTTAAGGAATTGAAGTCAGCAAATAATTAGGTTCTAGAGAGAAAGTATAGGATTCAATTTGCTTTGCAGAATAAAATCAATTTTAGGCAGAGTAGAAAGGGGAAGCTTTAAAAGTAACAAAAAACCAAGTAATTTATTATAACCTAATATGCCCCATGAATCTGGCTTCTTGTTCCTAGATGTGTTATAAAACATTTTCCATATCATGGCCCTACATTTGCATTCTTTTCTCAAGGCCTATTGCTTCTTCATGAAGTTTGGTACCAGGGTAACAGAACAGACAGGGTTGGTGGTCATTAAGAGAGCAATCCTTTGGTGGCTCTCTGACCCCAGAGTGGGAAGGCAGTAACTTGCAGCTGTTAACACGTACCAGTACCAGAGGAGATGAGTTGTAGCCATTTTTCATGTTCGATTCTATCCTCCCCTGAATTTCACAGGCTGAAGCAACAACGGCATTAAGAAGAGAAACTCAAAAGAAAAATGGCATAGCAGTGGGCACAACTGTGGTTTTTAACAGTTGCTGATCATTCTCTATCATTCAGCTTCCTGCTTCTTTACCCTTTACTCATCCTTTGCTCTATTCTCACAGAATTGCTCGAATCCTCAAATACCCAACTGTGGCCACTGAAGCTGACTCTGGAGGTGGCAGCTTGGTTCATCTTGCTTGTTTTCATCTTGGAGATCCTTCTTATGTGGCTATCCAGCTTTTTCCTCTTCTGGAAGAATGCCTGGAATGTCTTTGACTTTGTTGTCACCATATTGGTAAGGATAGATATCCTGAAGATTAGTTTACTGGGCTGAAAAATGTGCCTATGTGAATCAAAGACAAGAAAAGTTAAGATACTTAGAGCACAGGAAGAAACAAATAGAAATGTATCTAACCTCCTTATTTTGATTTTTTTCTTCTCTAATAGTCAGCCATGGTAGGAGTTGTTGGTATTAGGAGCAAGGAAGAATCTGATCACAACATTAACCCCAGCAATAACATCTACCAGTTACTAACCACTTACTAAATGTCAGAAACTATCCTTTTTTTCATGCATTTCTTAAAATTTGAGCTCCACAACAACCCAATGAGTTAAGCACTGTATTTATCCCCTTTTAATGTCTGAGCAAGTTGAAGTGCAGGGTTTAAGTAATTTCTTATAGAAAGGCTGAATAGGAAACAGTCCCCAGAGAATGCTTTTCAAAGGATAATGACCAAGGAACTATGACAATGAAGAGATAAAGAAGGGGCAACTGTGCGTGGGTGCTTTGGGGTATATTTTACTCATGATCTGTGTGTTTCCTACAGTCCCTGATTCCTGAGGTTGTGGTGCTGGTAGGGGTAACAAGCCATTCCGTATGGCTCCAGTTGCTGAGGATCTGCCGGGTGCTAAGGTCTCTTAAACTCTTTGCACGATTCCGTCAAGTTCGAGTCATTATTTTGGCCCTGGTCAGGGCCCTCAAGGTGATTTGACTACTGCAGCTGTATCAAGTGGGCAAGGTGGATAAACATGGGGGTTTAACATGAAACAGTCTGGGTGGATGAAAGAAGGCAATGAAAGACCCTGTGAAATGTTGTCGACGCGAAAGGGCTAGGGACAGGCTGCTGTGTTCTAGAGATGACTGGGCTCAGGCTAGAAGTGAGGGTTTGGTGGGGGATTTCCAGGGTGGGTCTGACTAGGCTGTAGGTGGAGATCAGCCTAGTCTGGCCCAGCTCTGACTCAAGGTCATGGCCTCTAGAGCATGACCTTCCTCTTGATGTTGCTGCTCATCTTCTTCTACATTTTTGCCGTGGCTGGTGTCTACTTCTTCGAGAATTACACCCGTTCAACTCGCCAGGACCTGGAGTATCACATGTTCTTCTCGTAGGCAGGACTGGGGGAAGCCTGGGTTGGGGGAGAGAGTTTGGGCATGAGACTGGGAAGCTAGTCCAAAGTACAGTAATACAAAAAGTATAATATATTGTAAAAAACGGGAATAGAGCACAGTAAGGAGAGGTAAAGAGAAAGCAGAGGAATGGTGAGTGGTATTAGCTCCAATTTTGAGGATAGGTCAGGTATTCCTGGTTTGCTTTGGGTTTTGCAAATTCAAACTTACCCTCACCTTTAAATAGCAGTATACTCCAGGGGTTAAGCCCTGGTTTCTGTCTCAGTTACCTCTTTTGAAAAATGGTATTAAAAGTGGTACTACTTCATAAGAGTGTAGGGATAAATGAGGTAATTCATTTAAGCATTTAGCACAGCATTTCACACATTGAAAGTGATCAGTAAGTGTTACTATGACCTCAAACATGGTCACTGGTTTTACACCAGTCTCTTAAATGTAGAGATTACACATGCACATACTTAAATTCTTTCAAAAGTAAAATCCTGATAAGCTTTTTGTCTAGAGGACACTGATTACTAGTAGAAAGTCAATTTGGATTTAGAGGAGACAGTGTTATTTGTGAATTGGAATCCAATCTTGTCAGCACCTCTCAGGTCTCTATCTTAGACTAACAGGTAGTTTTGTAAGAGTATTGACTTGGGGAAGTCCTAGAATTCATTCTGTTCAGGCTCTGATGTTTTCAGTAATATGTATATTGAGGGATAAGAAGGAAAATTTAGATATCTTCCTGAGACCTTTTGTGATATATTCATTATCATTCATTATTTGGAATCACATGTTTATGTCACATATCTGTCCATTTACTTGACTGTCAGTTCATGCCAGCAAACTAAGTAGGCACGATGTTTGCTGAATTTGTGACTTTCCGTTAGGCGAAGTCCATAGAACAGTGGAGAATGAACTTAGAAAAAAATGATGTGTAATTGGTGATTCAATTTTTAAACATTCAGTTAATACCTACGTATTGAACACCTACTGTGCCCCAGGCACTGATGGAATGGTGAGAGCTATTCACAGATTATTCATGATAAAGGAAAACCTAATAAAACAATCTCAAACTGAAGAAAGATTAGGTAAAAAATTGAGTATGGTAGAAAAGGGGCTAAAGTCAGAGCAAACTACAAAGAAATGCTCTTATGTTGCTTTGAGAGTAAGAATGATAGTGTTTCTTAGAGAATTAGCTCTCTCTGTCTATACACACACCTCCTTTTTCTTTAGGGACCTGCTGAATTCCGTAGTGACAGTGTTCATTCTCTTTACTATGGATCATTGGTATGCACTGCTTCAGGATACCTGGAAGGTGCCTGAAGTCAGCCGTACCTTCAGCAGCATCTATGTCATCCTCTGGTTGTTACTTGGTTCCATTATCTTTCGAAACATCATAGTAGCCATGATGGGTAAGCATAGAAGAGGTGAAACTTGGTGAGAGGGGTGTTTGGGAAGAAATTAGGGTGAAAGCTAGGATTGGTGAATTACGGAGAGAGAGAACCTGATGTAACAGGAAGGTGTGGGGCCTGGAATGGATATTTCACTTGGTTTCTCCCCACCCAAGCCCTCTCCCCATGTGTAGTCACCACCATCTCCCAACTCCTAATGGCCCTTTGGGGCAGTTACTAACTTCCAGAATATCAGAAATGAGCTGAACGAGGAGATGACACACCTGGAGGTTCAGCACAAAGCCGACATATTCAAGCGTCAGATTATCCAGAGGTCTGCTTCCCCATTTTCAAACCCAGCTTTAGTTCTTGAGGGTGCCCTGATCTCATTCTCTGTTTCCGCTCCTTGGCCGCAGTGCCATTTTCCCCTTTCTGACAGATTTGCCTCAGAGTTAAAATTCCCCAGCTCTAAAATATTGCGTGATTCTTTATCCACTGTCAGGGCTTCCCCACTCTTTTTCACTCCTTTACTACAACTTATTCTCCTCACTTGATGATCAGAATTCTTTTTTCCTTACTACACTCCTGCTTCAGTGTAACTCTCTTCACTCTTTTGTGTTTTTTGCTTTGCAGGAGACAAAACCTAATCCCCGAGGCACAGAGGTCAAGCGTTAGCAAAATGGATGCCAGGTTAGGAGTGTATATGGGAAGTGGGATGGACACACATGAAGGAGGAAAGGGTAGGAAACCAAAGGTGAAGATTGGCTTTGAGAGAGAATTCATTCATTCAATATTTATTGTAGTGGGTTGAATGGTGGCCTCCAAAAAGATATGTCCACGTTCTAATTCCCGGAACCTGTGAACATGACCTTATTTGGAAAAAGGGTCTTTGCAGATGCAGTTAAATTAAGGATCTTGAGATGTGATCATTCTGGATTATCCAGGTGGGCCATAAATCCAGTGACAAGGGTCACTGGATTTAAGAGACAGGAGAGAAGACATAGACATAGAGAATAGGAGAAGATGTCAAGATAGAGATAGAGATTGGAGTGATGCAACCACAAGCCAAAGGAAGCCAGTGGATGCAAGGCAACTGCCAGAAGCAAGAAGCAAGGAACCTTCTCCCTTTGAGATTCCAAAGGGAGTATGACCCTGTTGACACATTGATTTCAGACTTCCGTCTTCCAAAATTGTGAGAGAATAAATTTCTGTTGTTTTAAGCTACCAAGTTTGTGGTAATTTCCTACAGCAGCCACAGGAAACTAATAAAAGTACCTTCCACGAAACATGTTATTCAAGACCCTGAGTGTTCAGCAGTGGACAAGAGAGCAGAAAGAGAAATAAGAAATCCATCAACAAATAATTATTGAATTCTTATTAGTTGCTCAGAGTATATCAGTGAACAAAATAAATAATAATGCCTGTTCTCATGGAGCTTATATACTAGTAGGAGGAAAGAGACAGTAAACAATAATCATATTAATAAGAAAATTAGCACATTAAAATATAAGCCTTGAATATAAAAAGAATGTATATATGTGTGTATAACTGAGTCACTTTGCTATAAGCAGAAATTAACACAACATTGTAACTCAACTATACTTCAATAAAAAACAAATTTAAAAATAGGATAAGCATTATAAAAAAGTAAAAAGTAGAACAGGTTAAGGGGGATTGGAGTATAAGAAGGGGGTTTCATATGAATTGTACTTTTTTTTTTAAAGGGCTTCAAATGCTTGGCATTTATTTATTTATGGCTGTGTTGGGTCTTCATTTCTGTGCGAGGGCTTTATCTAGTTGTGGCAAGCGGGGGCCACTCACTATCGTGGCCTCTCTTGTTGCGGAGCACAGGCTCCAAACGCGCAGGCTCAGTAGTTGTGGCTCATGGGCCTAGTTGCTCTGCAGCATGTGGGATCTTCCCAGACCAGGGCTCGAACCCGTGTCCCCTGCATTAGCAGGCAGATTCTCAACCACTGCGCCACCAGGGAAGCCCTGGGTTGTAATTTTAAACAAGGTAGTCAGGGTGGCCTCTGAAAAGGTAACATTTGAGCAAAGACTTGGAGGAGGTCAGGGGATTACTATGTGGATATCTATGGGAAGAGTATTATAGGCAGAGGGAACAGCTAGTACAAAGGTCCTAAAACAGAAGCATGCCTGGTGTGTTTGAGAAATAGCAAGGAAGCTACTGTGACTGAAGCAGAGTAAGTAGGGGGGGAGAATGATAGGAGATGAGGTCAGAGAGGTAATGGGGACCTGATCCTGTAGGGCTGTGGGGACCACTGTGAGGACTTAGGCTTTGATTTTGGGTGAAATGGGGAACATAGCAGAACAGTGACATGCAGTGACTTACACTTAAGAAGGATTAGTCTGCTTGCTGTGTTGATGATAAACTGAGGGAAGAATAAAATAAGCAGAGAGATGAGTTAGGAGGCTATGCTGCTATACAGGCAAGAGGCGTTGATGGCTCAGACCAGAGTGGTACTAGTGAGAAAAGATATTTTGAAGGTAGAGTCAACAGGCTTTCTTTTTTTTTTTATTAATTATTTTATTTTTTTATTTTTGGCTGTGTTGGGTCTCCATTGCTGTGTGCGGGCTTTCTCTAGTTGGGGTGATCCGGAGCTACTCTTCGTTGCGGTGTGCGGGCTTCTCATTGTCATGGCTTCTCTTGTTGCAGAGCACGGGCTCTAGGCGCACAGGCTTCAGTAGTTGTGGCACGTGGGCTCAGTAGTTGTGGCTTGCAGGGTCTAGAGCTCAGGCTCCGTAGTTGTGGCACATGGGCTTAGTTGCTCCACGGCATGTGGGATCTTCCCGGGCCAGGGCTTGAACCCGTGTCCCTTGCATTGGCAGGCGGATTCTTAACCACTGTGCCACCAGGGAAGCCCTCAACAGGCTTTCCTGATGGATTGGATGTGGGGTATGAGAGAAGAATTAAGGATGAAAGTTCTGACCCAAGCAACTGGAAGGGTTGATTAGCTGAGATGGGGAGGGCTGTGGGTGGAAGAGGTTTGGTGGGCAAAGAGTTCAGTTTTGATTGAATTTGAGATGTCCTTAGACATTCAAGTGGTGCTAAGTGAGTAAAAGTTGTATATACAAGTCTGGATTAAGGAGTGAGGTCTGGACAAGAGGCTTAAATTTGCATCTGGTAGGCATTTGAACTCAGCAGATGAGATCACCAAAGGAGCAACTGTAGATGGAGAAGATATAAAGAGCTGAGCCCAAGTTCCCTCTAATATTAAGAGATGGAATCGAGGGGGCAGAGGCTATAGTTGTGGTGTAATAGGCATAGGGCCAAGGGGTGGGGGGCTAAAACTTTGCAAAATAAGGTGGGGTGTGGAACGTGGAAGCCCGAGTAAGATTGAGCACAGACGTTATGTGGTGAGGGGCACTAATAGGGGTACATGACACGGGATAATTTAGGTTGAATGTGCTTAGATTTTGGGAGCAGTTTGGCCTTCATTGCCTTAACTCCTAGCTTTAGGCCAGGGCCAGAATCAGAATAACGAAAGAACCAGCCATATTGTGTAAATGTATTTGAAGCAATAAAATTTTGCCTTTCACTTACAGAGATGCCAATCAACAATGGGAATCTTTGGACTTAACAGAAGCTTCTAAAGAAGAGTCCAAACACAGTGCCACTAAAGAGAGTTCAAGAGCATCTAAGTCAAAAACAAAGAAGTCCTTGTCAAAAGTGAAGAAGTCTGCATCTTCCTCTTCCTCCTCATCTTCATCTTCCTACTGTTCCTCTTCTTCTGGCTCCAGATATTATGACCCTATTGGTAAGCCGAGGGTTTCTCCCAGTTGAATTCAGACTCCTCTTCTCCATGAGACATCCCATTCTTAATAGGAGCTCTCCCACTATGCACATTTCCTGATTTTCTCCACCAGTCCGATTTTCTGGCCTTGGTTACTTTCTTCACGCTTCTTCATTTCCCTTGTGCTTCTGCTGCACTTTGGGAAAGTATGGTTGTGGCTCTCTTTGTTTATTGTAGAAGTGGTGTCTTGGTGATACATACTTTTCTCTCTCTCTTTCCTATATCTTCTTTCATCCCTGCTTTCTCCTCGCCTGCCCCCATAGAGTTTATCAGCTTTTATCCAACTTCCACGAATCTAGATATGTTTTTGAGAAGCATTTCTCCCTCCAGGTCAGTTGGACTGGGAGACTCATGTGCACCAGAATCTGCCTGGGCTAATGGATATGGATCAGGATGAACGTGTTGTTTGGCCTAGGGATTCACTCTTCCGATATTTTGAGTTGCTAGAAAAGCTGCAGTATAACCTAGAGGAGCGTAAGCAGTTGCAAGAGTTTGCAGGTATGGCTTTAGGGCAGCCATGGAGACCAGGAGTTAAGTCCATTGGAGTAGCATATATAACTGGGGAGAAGAAGGGTGTTTGCTATTTTGGCCTCAGCCTCTGAATTTCCACCTCACACCTAAAAAAGGCAAATTCACGGTTTAGTATGTCATATTCTGGGCATATGTCCAGATTTCTTCTAACCTAGTGAGGACCTGGCAACCCTGCTTCTCTGGTAGGGGACACCTAAATCCTGTTAGGTCTGAGAGCTTATTTCACAAGAGAAGAGTATCCAGTTCCAGCTGCTGGAAATTAGGATAAGGTGGGCTCTCACTCTCTTTGGGCAACCTGCCCCCTTTTTTTTTTTTTTTTTTTTTTTTTTTTTTTGGGCGGGGG
>NW_020175821.1:621524-630388 GCF_003031525.2 Neophocaena asiaeorientalis asiaeorientalis
TTTTTGCGGTACGCGGGCCTCTCACTGTTGTGGCCTCTCCCGTTGCGGAGCACAGGCTCCGGACGCGCAGGCTCAGCGGCCACGGCTCACGGGCCCAGCCGCTCCGCAGCATGTGGGATCCTCCCGGACCGGGGCACGAACCCGTGTCCCCTGCATCGGCAGGCAGACTCTCAACCACTGCCACCAGGGAAGCCCCAGCCTGCCCCCTTTTGTACATGTTTCTTCTCTTTGAAGGTCACCTTTCAGACCTCAACAGTAAGGGCCTCAGACTCAAGTTCAATAGCTATGGGGATTAGACAGTCAGCAGAAAGCCCACAAGTGCCCACTGTCCTCAAGAGGTTTATGAATTACAGATTCCTCTTCCTTTCAGTCCCTTCTAGAGTCAAGTCTATGCAGAGAAAATATGTGATCAAAATAGTAAAGTTTAGGACTTCCCTGGTGGTCCAATGGTTAAGAAACCGCCTTCCAATGCAGGGGACGCAGGTTTGATCCCTGGTCGGGGAGCTAAGATTCCACATGCCATGGGGCAACTAAGCCCATGCGCCGCAACTACTGAGCACACGTGCCACAGCTAGAGAAGCCAGCGCGCCTCAACGAAGATCCTGTGTGCCGCATCTAAGACCCGACACGGCCAAATAAATAAATAAATGTTTAAAAAAAATAGTAAAGTTGGGACTTCCTGGTGGTGCAGAGGTTAAGAATCTGCCTGCCAATGCAGGGGACATGGGTTCGAGCCCTGTTCCAAGAAAATCCCACATGCTGCAGAGGAACTAAGCCCGTGCGCCACAACTACTGAGCCTGTGCTCTAGAGCCCATGAGCCACAACTACCGAGACCGTGTGCCACAACTACTGAAGCCTGTGCACCTAGAGCCCGTGCTCTGCAACAAGAGAAACCACCACAATGAGAAGCCCGCGCACCACAACGAAGAGTAGCCCCCGCTCGCTGCAACTAGAGAAAGCCTTTGCGCAGCAATGAAGACTCAACACAGTCAAAAATAAAATAAATTTTTTTAAATTCTCTAAAAAAAAAATAGTAAAGTTTGATTTAAGCTGAGAACTACCTGCTCAAAATTATTTTCCCTAAATTTCTCATTTGAGATTTCACCACCTAGAGATTAATTTGGATCAATGAATTTTCCCTCTAAAATTTGAAAAGTTAGGGGCAATTTTTTTTTAACAATTTAATGTGGATTAGTGTTATCCTCCTAATACCTAGCTGAAGTCAACCCCAAGTGAAAATATCAATGGGGGAAGAGGAATGTGTGTGTGGTGGGCACAGGAGAGCAATAAGAGGAATTTATAACATTGGGACATGGAATTTAGAGCAGGATGTCAGACAGGCTTTGCCTACTTCGAATATTGCATTGTTATCCTGCTCTTTCCAACTGTCCTCAGCTCTGCCTCCCCATTTGTTCTGGGGAGAACGGGGTGAAAGGGCGACGAAGGTAGCAAGATGGCTCCCTTAATCCTGATTAATTCATCTGTGGCAAAGAGGACAGACTCATATGGCTTAATTTAGGGTAAAGATTAGTAAAACTTTTTTTTTTTTTTTTGCCTCTCCCGTTGCGGAGCACAGGCTCCGGACGCGCAGGCTCAGCGGCCATGGCTCACGGGCCCAGCCGCTCCACGGCATCTGGGATCTTCCCAGACCGGGGCACGAACCCGTGTCCCCTGCATCGGCAGACGGACTCTCAACTACTGCGCCACCAGGGAAGCCCCAAGATTAGTAAAACTTTGAGTGGAAACCTAGAACCCAGAAAAACAGGGTCTTCACCAAACATTTGTATGTTCTGAATATTCTTACCTCTCCAGCTTCACAGTCTGTTTCTTTACAGTGCAGGCACTGATGAATTTTGAAGACAAGTAAAGCTGACAGCGGATGGCTTCGCTATCTTTGGCAAAAATTAATGAAGGGAAGTGTTGGAAATGGAGAATTCAAAGTATAAATGTCTAATAAATCCTGCTGATAATTGTACAGTGGTCTGTCTCTGAGACATAGGGGATACTGAAAGATATAAGATCAGGTGAAAGTTCAGATGCCAGTGAGGCCCATGGTCCTTGGCTTTCTACCCTTTCCACAGCTCCTGAATCTCACTCTTTCTTTGGCTTTGTCACTATAGCCCCCACCTTTTCTATAGCATCTACTTCCTGCTAGAGTCCTAATTCCACCTTCTCCCTCACTGGTGGGTACAGGACCCTGGGGGTTGGGGGTAAGGAGATCCCAGGAGCTGTGAGTGTAACTAATTGAGAACTGTTGTTTCCCTTGCTACTCTAAGAACATTGCTTCTCCTGGGCACCATTAACTTCAATCAAACATCATTTTCACCTGTTTCTGTGCCGAAAGAGTGTCCCTTTATTCTATTTCCTTGCCTTTTCTGAGGGCATTGATTCTGTTGTGTAGGGGGCGGGTCAAATCAGTATGTCCCACAGATTTTTTAGAGTCAGTCTATCTCCTGTCAGAGTAGGAACACCTTTTATATAGAACATCACTGAAAGGGGATTATCCAATGTTTTAATGTTTCTAGTTACTGGTGACTTATTATCTAGAGGGCATCATGTTCCATTGTTGGATGAATCAAGTCTTTAGACGTTTATTATTAAAAATTCTATCACTTACTGAGTGCTTAACATATATGAACATACACATGTATGAAGAATACATGAAACACTGAATGGTGTTCTTTAAAATGGTAAATTTTATGTGAATTAGATCTCAATTTTTAAAATAAAGTAAGAAAAGATTATTTGAAACCAATAACCAACATTATGTTTCAAGGAAAAGCATTTTAGTCATTCCCCATAAAATGTGGGACAAAACAAAAATATTTTTAAAATAAATGTCAATATATAATATTGTATTAAAATCTTATAATAAGAAATAAATACTTGGAAAGAAGAACTACAAATACTATTTTTAGACACAATTGTATACCTAGAAACCCCAGAGGAATCAAATAGAATTAGAGATAACAAAGAATTTCCATTAAGTACAAATAGAAGAATTGAGGACTGGAGAGAGAAACCTGGGAAGCAGGAACACTTAAGGGATAGGAGGAGGAGGAGCCAGAAAAAAGCCTGAGAGGGAAGAACTGAAGAGACAGGAGGATAATCATTCTAGAGTAATGTCCCTAGAATTTCAAGAAAGGAATGGTCCAGTAAGATCTGGATTGGAGCATCCGTTGAACCCAGCAATCAGAATACAATAAATATAATAAAACAATAAGGAAGTATTTAATAAATCTTACATGTGCTATCCACAAAGTACATGCTCATCGAGCAATATCATTGAGTGACTTTGCTCAGTGTGGTCTGAGGACCAGCAGAATTGGCTTCACCTGACTTGTTAGAAGTGCAGAATCTCAGGTCCCATCCTCAGGGCCTGTTGAATCAGGTGTTACATATGCACATTAAAGTTTCAAAAAGCACTGCTTTATTGCTATGTGATGACTGATCCCTTTCTGCTTTCTATAGTTAACCTTCTCAAATGAATGGCCCGTGCATGCTGCCTCATTCTTTAACTCCTTCCTTAACGAAAATGATCTGGTTTCAATTCTATTGGAATGAAATTTATTTAACAAATTTGAATTTTTCCTATGTTCCTATGTTCCAGACACTGTTATAGGTGTTTGGATATGTCAGTGAATGAACAAGACAGAGATCCCTGCCAGTCCTAACTAGCTCCCCATAAGATCCCCAAGTAATAAATAACTTGTATGAAGACAGTGATTTTACCTCCCTCTGTTTTTTTCCCCAAATTATCTTTCCAGCAGCCCAGAGCTGTGTGATAACATCTGCTCAAAAACAAAACCAAACTTTTTTCTGACTAAATAAAAACATTTTAAGGTCTGAGGATCAAGCCCCACTGGCAATGAATCCATTACTCCTCCAGCTTCCTTTTTTATCCTTGCCCTAACCTAATAACCCTGCTATAACTTTTCCAGTATTCTCAAGTCAAGGAAGAGATTCAGGCTCTATGCCAGGTAAGTATGAAGGTTCCTCAGGAGCATTTTGGAAGTGAAGTTAGGATTTAGATATTGTGATACAATTGAATTTTTTCACATATGGTTTGTATTAAGCTTTTATTTTGGAACATGGTTTCCCCCTTTGATCTTCAATTATCACTCACACTGTCAAATATCAATGGATGGATACATAACTTTTTTTTATGTATGGTGTTTTATGTAAGGTGTTTCTGTTTAAGGACACCTTATTTAATACATATTGTTGATTCATTAGCATTGACCTCTGTCAACAACACTATAACTCATGCTTGAATAAAGTTTATCAAACACACGTTTTCTCTGTAAGGTGCATCACAGCCTTCCTGTGCTTAGGAACACTAGAAAGCACTTCAGCACTAAGCTGGGGGACCATTTTAAACAGTGAAATCACCAACAAAAAGCACTAAAATGCTAAAATTGTGGCACTAAATAGATCATGAAAAGGACACTGATTTACAGTATGAGAAGAAGGTGGAGTATTGCCTTGTTTCCCATCCAAGTACTAACCAGGCCCGACCATGCTTAGCTTCCGAGATGAGATCGGGCACATTCAGGGTGGTACAGCTGTAGAGGAGTATTGCCTTGTTTGAACTCAGCTGGGAATGTACACATCAGGCGACTCAAATTTTTTACCACTCTGCAGATGTCTGTGAATGGTTGTGAAAATGCCATAGGTATTGATTTTGGGGTCACAAATAAATTTTAGTGAGTGGAGGAATCTACAACAGAACTCAAAAATGAGAATTTACTCTAAATGCTGTGTGATAATCTGGAGCTTTAGGCTAGTTGGCCTTATGACGCTGCCATCTCAATGTGTGGTTTCTCGGTTACCTCAACAGGGAAGAGATTGCTGGAGCATCATTCACTAGCTCTTAAATTCTTTCGTCATTCACTATCCATTAGCCAGAACTAATCACCTGACCCCACCTAACTGCAAGAGATCTGGGGACTGCTTGGATCCTTAGTGAGCAATATATATCTATGTTTAAGTTACAAAAGGCAAACCAAAAAGGGAGAAAAACAATTGCACTTTACAAAGGGAGGCCTCTGTTCTAGTCAGACAGAAAGTGCCCTGTGGTTGATTTGGGAGATTGAGGATGCTTCATATTTCTCAACTCCTTTGGCTCCTTGCAAGTATCTCCATTCCAATTGCCAGATCACAGAGCATTCCAATCACCCCACCAATCTAATCCATTTCACTTTAGCAACACACATGATTAATATCGTGCTCTGGACCCCCATAATTTCAGTTTGTTGGCTCTGGTTTTCTCTCTTTCCATTTGCTCATCTGAGGAGTGGAACTTGTCTCGCTTTTGTTGAACCTTACCATGGTATAAGCAGTAACTTGCTTGTATTGAATAAGGCTGATATCTTTGCTATAAATCCTAAGCACGTCATCCTCAGTTGGCAGATAGCCTGAATCCTTGGCAGCCACAGGATTGCTTAACCTGAT
The DNA here is from genome assembly GCF_003031525.2 of Neophocaena asiaeorientalis asiaeorientalis. NCBI lineage: Eukaryota > Metazoa > Chordata > Mammalia > Artiodactyla > Phocoenidae > Neophocaena > Neophocaena asiaeorientalis. The sequence goes on from NW_020175821.1 coordinate 626,980, forward strand.
TGCTCCATCATCATGTGGAGTGCCAAGAATTTCCCCTCCTGGGTTGAGGGCGTCCTCATTGTTCCCCTCTCTGCTTGACTCAGCTAGCTCCATACTTGCTCTAAAGGTCTTTCACTCAAGACACTACTTCTTGGTGACAATTTCTGTACTAATTAGGACTCTTCAGTTTCAAATAAAAGAATTCATATTGAGCTAGTCTAATAATAATAGTAGTCACATTTAGTGAATGTTTATTCTGTACCAGTGTCTGGCACATAATGGGTGCTTACTCTTTTTGAATGAATACCAGGCACTGTGCTAAATACTTTAAAATGCCTTATCAAATTTAATACTCATGACAACTCTATACTAGTATTTCTCCTTTTTACAGAAAAGAACACTGTGCCACAAGTTTAGAAACTGCGCAGGACACACTGCTAGTATATGCTGGAGCCAGGACTTGAGCCCAGCCATCTCATTTTTTTGCTACCCTATTAGCAAAAAGGAGAATTTATTATAAGAGGGTTGTTATAGAATCAAGGGCGGAAATTCAAGTGGATTGCAGAATGGGCTGGAGCCAGGAGCTAGAAAGCTGTTGGGAACCCAGGCCGTATTCTTCCTCTGATTCTCCTCTCTGCTTTTCAGACTAGATGTACCTTTGATAAGCAAAGAGAAAATATTGGCAAAGTTATACAATAGATCATTTCACTGGTTCTAACTTTTTGACTCACCTTGGAAAATCCCAGCACTGCCCTCACCTCCTTTGATTGCGTGGGCCAAGGTATTCTATTTCTTTGGGCCTCCATTTCCTCATCTATAAAATGAGAAGTTTTTACAAGAGGATTCTTCAAGTCCTTTCCAGCTCTAAAATTCTATGATCGTGGGCTTCCCTGGTGGTGCAGTGGTTGAGAGTCCACCTGCCGATGCAGGGGACACGGGTTCGTGACCCGGTCCGGGAAGGTCCCACGTGCCGCGGAGCGGCTGGGCCCGTGAGCCATGGCCGCTGAGCCTGCACGTCCGGAGCCTGTGCTCTGCAACGGAAGAGGCCACAACAGTGAGAGGCCCGCGTACCGAAAAAAAAAAAAAAAAAAAAAATTCTAGGATCGTAAATGGACCTTCCAGGACAGAGGCACATTAATAATGGATTTAAACGTATGGGTTTGGGCTTTAGAGAAGGGTTCTAAGGAAAGAAGGACAGAATATGGTTTGAGTGGAGCCTGTGGTGAATTACTGTTTAGAACTGGTGTCAGGTAAAGGCCTTGGGGGCCTTAAACGGAGGGCAGAAAAGACTTCTCACCCTGACCAGATCAGAGAGATGGATCTCTCTGATCTATGAGCAGTTTCTGTGTGTGTGTGTGTGTGTGTGTGTGTGTGTGTGTGTGTGTATGCATGTGGGGAATAGCCCCCTTGCATAGTTACTTAATCTGGTTTATTTCTTTTCTCACCTCAGAATTTTCTAAGGGCTTTCTCCTGGGCCACAGGAAGAGAGCCAGAGGGCAAACCCAAACACTTGAATGGCCTGATGAGCAAGTCACTCCTCTCTGTGTCTATTTTCTTATCCACAAGATGAGAGGTTTGGTCTGTGTGATCTCTGAAATCCTGCCCAACTCTTTAACATTTTGTGGCTCTGGATACTGAATCAAAAGCCCCTCTCTTCCTGAATGCTCCATCCTTAGACCAGACCTTTGTCTTCATTCCTCTTCTCTGTTTACATCTGCTGCCCAGATCCATGCTCCTGGCCCCCTTTCTTCTTCAATTCCCTCAAATTCTACTTGCTTTTTAGCTCCTTTGGGCCCTCTTTTGTTCTTATATTTCTATTGTTGTTTATTTAATATTATTTATATATATTTCTTATATTTCTGCAGACCCTCCCAGATTACACTCCTGATCTCCAGAACTGCTCCATCTCTATGTCTGCCTACTCCTATCTGCATCCTGGCTCCTCACTGAAGTTATATCCTTGGGTTCCTCTGAGGGCCCCCTGGGATCCCCTATCATTGGTCCCTCTGACAGGCACACCCTTCTCCAAAGCCAAAGGATCAGGTATTCAGTGGCTCAGGTGACAAACCTGCTGTCAGGTTACGGATATTGTTTCCTGAAAGACCACACTACAGTGTCAGTGGAGACTCAGGCTGCCTGCAGTGCCCTGCCCTCACCTGGCTATCCCACACAAGGTGAGAATAACCAGAACTCACCTCTAGTACCAGCGCTTACCTGGAAACATGGCTCTGAGCCTCTGGGCCCTGGTGCTGCTGCTATCCTGTGGAGGTGAGAGGAACAGTGAGCTGGGCTGGGGATGAAGGGGATGGTTGCTGGAAAGAGACTTAAGAATGCAGAGATTAACTGGTTCGAGAAAAAATAAAGGGGCAAGGAAGAGGGGCGGAGACTGGAGCTAAGGGAGAAAATGAGGGTTAAGAAATCAGGCCAAGACTTACTGTAGGTTGTTGAAAGGGACTCAGCTCACCATCTTTTTCACCTCATCTTTATATCTAGGCAGGGACTGGGCTCCAGGGCAGGGCTGAATTTGGGTTCCAGGCTTTTCCCCTTCAGTGATCTCTGGTTTCTCTTCTTACAGTGACTCTGGCCCCTACTGGGCCTCAGTCCCTGGACCCTGGTCTCTCCCTCCTGAAGTCTTTGCTCTCCGTTCTGGACCAGGCTCCACAGGGGTCCCTCAGCCGCTCACGGTTCTCTGCATTCCTGGCCAACATTTCTTCTTCCTTTGAGCCTGGGAGAATGGGGGAGGGACCGGTGGGAGAGCCCCCACCTCTCCAGCCCCCTGCCCTCCGGCTCCATGATTTCTTAGTGACGCTGAGAGGCAGCCCAGACTGGGAGCCAATGCTGGGGCTGCTGGGGGATGTGCTGGCACTGCTGGGACATGAGCAGACCCCCCGGGACTTCCTGGGGCACCAGGCAGGTGTGCTGAGTGGACTTGCAGAGGTGCTGCTGGGAGCCTTAGTTCCCGGGGGACCCCCTAGCCCTACCCGGCCCCCATGCACTCGTGATGGGCCCTCTGACTGCGTTCTGGCAGCTGACTGGTTGCCTTCTCTGCTGCTGTTGTTAGAGGGCACACGCTGGCAGGCCCTGGTGCAGGTGCAGCCCGGTGTGGACTTCGCCAATGCCACAGGCCTCGATGGGAGGGAGCCAGCCCTCCACCTTTTGCAGGGTCTGTTGGCTTTGCTCACCCCAGTGGGGGAGCTGGGCTCTGAGGAGGCTCTTTGGGGAGGTCTGCTGCGCACAGTGGGGGCCCCCCTCTATGCTACCTTCCAGGAGGGGCTGCTCCGAGTCACTGACTCCCTGCAGGATGAGGTCTTTTCCATTCTGGGGCAACCAAAGCCTGATGTCAATGGGCAGTGCCAGGGAGGTGAGTGCTGCTGGGTCTGGGGCTGGGCTGTGGCAGGGCAAGGAAGGGTGAGACTGGGGTAGTTCTCTT
>NW_020175821.1:630416-655466 GCF_003031525.2 Neophocaena asiaeorientalis asiaeorientalis
CTAGGCAATCTTCAGCAGCTGCTCTTGTGGTAAGTAACAGGAGAGGAGTTCTGAGGGATTGGGTGTGGGACGTCATCAGCCTCCAGAGTGGAAGAGGAAACTGATGGGAGGGGTGTAGTTTACAGGTTTTTGAGTGTGACTATCGAGGTTGGTGTCCCAGCTCTACCTCTTCCTAGCCATGTGACCTTGGGCAGGTTATAGCCTCATTCTATGCCTCAGTTTCCCCACTTGGGAAATATGGATAATATTAACTACCTCAGAGTTTTTGCAAGGGATTAAATGAGTTGATACTGTATGTGTAAACCACTTAGAACTGTGCCTTGCACATGGTGCTTGATAAATGTTAACTAATAAAGATGGGGTATGGAAAGAAAGGACGGGATTGCTTCCTCCACTCCTTACTGTTTCAGTACAACAGTGCCAGAGCACAGGCGGACATATTCAGTTGCTGGGCAGATTTCCTGATCTGTGGCCAACCAAGGGTTGTGTTTAAGCTGCCTAAAAGCGTATGCAGAAAGGAGAAAGAAGGGGGCCAGGTGGACAGAAGGGACTCTAACTGCTCCTAGGTGATTTTTGTGCCTTGGCGGGACAGATCTCTCTCCCCTTTCCCCCCATTCCAACATTTAAACCAGTAACACCAGTACTCCCAGTGACCTCACTTTTGGAAAAGCCTGTGCTTGCCACCCTCCCTGCAGGGCTCTGGGCCGGGGCCAGAAGTCTCAACCTGAGGACATGTAAACTGATCAGATGCTCACCTGCTCCTCCCTCTGCATCCAGGGGCATCCGGCACAATCTCTCCTGGGATGTGCGGGCATTGGGCTTTCTGTCTGGATCGCCACCTCCACCCCCCGCGCTCCTCCAATGCCTGAGCACAGCTGTGCCTCTGCCCAGGACTTCCCAGCCCTCAGCCCACATCAGCCCTCGCCAGCGGCGGGCCATCTCTGTGGAGGCCCTCTGCGAGAACTCCGCAGGCCCAGCACCGCCCTACAGCATTTCCAACTTCACCCTCTACGTGATCTGCCAGCACATTAAGCCTGTCTCCCCGCAGCCCCCTCCCAGCACTGCTGCCATCTGTCAGACAGCTGTGTGGTATGCAGTCTCATGGGCACCAGGTGCCCAAGGCTGGCTCCAGGCCTGCCACGACCAGTTTCCCGAAGAGTTCCTGGAGGCAATCTGTAGCGACCTCCCCTTTTCCACCCTGTCGTTTCCCAACCGCCGCTTGGTAAAGCGGCTCTGTGCGGGCTTGCTCCCACCCCCTACCAGCTGCCCTGAAGGCCTGCCCCCTGTCCCCGTCACCCCAGAGATCTTCTGGGGCTGCTTCTTGGAGAACGAGACTCTGTGGGCTGAGCGGCTGTGTAGGGAGGCGAGTCTGCAGGCTGTGCCCCCCAGCAACCAGGCTTGGGTTCAGCATGTGTGCCAGGGCCCCACCCCAGATGTCACGGCCTCCCCACCCTGCCACATTGGACCGTGTGGGGAACGCTGCCCAGATGGGGGCAGCTTCCTGATGATGGTCTGTGCCAATGACACCATGTACGAGGCCCTGGTGCCCTCCTGGCCTTGGCTAGCAGGCCAGTGCAGGATAAGTCGTGGGGGCAATGATACTTGCTTCTTGGAGGGGTTACTGGGCCCTCTTCTGCCCTCTCAGCCCCCACTGGGACCATCCCCACTTTGCCTGGCCCCAGGCCCCTTCCTGCTTGGCATGCTGTCCCAGCTGCCACGCTGTCAGTCCTCTGTGCCGGCCCCTGCGCACCCCACACGCCTACACTATCTCCTGCGCCTGCTGACCTTCCTCCTGGGTCCAGGGGCCGGAGGGAAGGAGGCCCAGGGGATGCTGGGTCAGGCCCTGATGCTCTCCAGTCTCCCAGACAACTGCTCCTTCTGGGATGCCTTCCGCCCCGAGGGCCGGCGCAGTGTGCTGCGGACAGTCGGGGAGTACCTGGAACAGGAGGAGCAGCCGACCCCCCTGGACTTTGACCCCACTGCCAGCTCCAGCTCTGGTGTAAGCAAGATGGAGCTGCTGGCCTGCTTCAGCGTGAGTGATCTGCCAAGGTGAAAGCTCCTGGAACAGAGGGAAGGGCCTCCATGGGAATTCTCTACTATATTACTGAGAGGCAGGAGTGTAGTGCAGCGGTTAAGCCCACAGCTCTGGAGTCATACAGGCTTGGGTTTACATCTTAGTTCTGTGATCAACCCTGGACAAGTTTTTAACCTCTCTGAGCAATATTTTTGTCATCTGCAAACGAATGGGGAGAATAATGGTGCCACTCTTTTTAGGGTGGCTGTAAGGATTACATCAGATAACACATGCTGTGGCCTTAGCACTAGTATATGATATAAAAACAATATATAATAAATGTTATCTCATTATTCTTCCTGACTTTTTGATTTTCCCCCTTTCTGCTCTGGAAAGGAAAGGGATCAAGTTAGAGGGCTCTAATTCTGTCCCTAGAGAGTGAGAATTGGAAACTGGCAAAATATAGGAAGATAAGGCAGAAATGAGAAAAATTCAGGGTGATTGCAAATCAGAAGAGTTGGGTTTCAGGTTCAACTATGCCACAAGTGTGGTTTTAGGTGAGTAATTTAATTTGGTTTTCCTGGGCTTCAGTTTCTTCTCTGTAGAGTGAAGGGGCTGGAATATGTGAATACCTTAGTTCATTCATTGAGTTCTGCTTACTTGTAAGGCACTTTGCTAGGTTCTGTAGGGAATATAAAGATTCCTTACTCCATGTTAGGGCCCACTTTCTCGAGTCCTGGGACCAGTGAAATGTAATAATTTGGTTCATATCTACAAGTATTTACTGAGCCAACTATGGCCCTGGCATGGGAAAGGCTATAGCAGACATGGTCCCTGACCTAAAGGAGTGTAACATCTGAGCAGACACACATACTAGCTTCGGATGAAGGACAAGCATTCTAGCAAGTGGAGTTGGAGTGCCTGGGGAAGCCGCAGGAGGGACAGAGGAGACAGCTCTCTTGGCATCTTGTCTGTCTCCCCTCCAGCCTGTGCTGTGGGATCTGCTCCAGAGGGAGAAGAGTGTTTGGGCCCTCCAGATTCTAGTGCAGGTAACAGATGCGGGGGTTGGGGGGGCAGTATGCGGGTGGCCTGAGGTCCCTGCCCAGTGAGGCCATAACCACCATGACCTCCTACTCCCAGGCATACCTGCACATGCCGCCAGAAAATCTCCAGCAGCTGGTGCTTTCAGCGGAGAGCGAGGCTGCTCAGGGCTTCCTGACGCTCATGCACCGTTCCTGGGCCCAGATGCAGGTGGGCACGGAGGGAGAAGGGAACGAGGGTGGCGGGGGAAATCTAGGAATCAAGAGCACCTGGAACCAGGTAGGCAATGGGCTCGCTCTAGCAGAAGGAGGAACTTAGCAGGGGAGATGGCCAGAAGAGTGGGCATCCCCAGAGCCGGCATTCATTCCTGTGCCCCCACAGGTGCCACCATCTGAGGAGCAGGCCCTGGGTCGTTTGACAGCCTTGCTGCTCCAGCGGTACCCGCGCCTCACCTCCCAGCTCTTCATCGATCTCTCACCACTCATCCCCTTCTTGGCTGTCTCCGACCTGATGCGCTTCCCACCATCCCTGTTGGCCAATGACAGTGTGTAAGGACCTTGTACCACTCCTCCTGACCCTGTCAGGGTCAGGCCAATCCCCCCCACCTAGAGCAGCCCCTTCGATTAAAACTGGGGAGTCTCCTTCCTGTCCATGACAGCAGGTCTGCGCAGAGCCAGGGAACAGGGCCAAGGGCTAAGACCCATTACTCTCCCTAGCCTGGCTGCCATCCGGAATTACAGCCCTGAAATGAGGCCTGAACAGAAGGAGGCTCTGGCACGGCGACTGCTGGCCCCTGAGCTGTTTGGGGAAGTACCCGCCTGGCCCCAGGAGCTGCTATGGGCAGCACTGCCCCTGCTCCCCCATCTGCCTCTGGAGAACTTTCTGCAACTCAGCCCTCATCAGGTATGTGGACGATCCTTTATTTGACTAGGCTGTTTTCTGATAGGTGGGATGGGAGTCAGTGGCATGTCTCCTAGTCCCACAGTGACCCCAACACAAGCTGACCTTCCCCATCTCAGATCCAGGCCCTGGAGGATATCTGGCCAGCGGCAGGTCTTGGGCCAGGACACGCCCGGCATGTGCTACGCAGCCTGGTGAACCAGAGTGTCCAGGATGGAGAGGAGCAGGTGCGCAGGTGAGTGGTTGTGGGACCGGTGATCACGGCCAGAGCTGGGGAGAGGCAGGTACAGCTGCCATGATGGGTTGGGGTCCTAGAAAGGAAGGGGCAAGAGAGTAGGCAGTGGCCCCTGGCGGTGTAGGGCTCCAGGAGAGAGGCCTGTATCTGGCATCCATATTTCCTAGTTTAGCGGTCGGAGTGCTTGCTCCATGTACCCACATGGTCCCCGCCTTAGTACCAGCCTCAGTGAAGGCCAGCTTCGTGCCCTCTTCAGGCTGGGGCCCCTCGCCTGTTTCCTGAGCCCTGAGGAGCTGCAGAGCCTGGTACCCTTGAACGATCCAATGGGGCCGGTAGAACGGGGGCTGCTGGAATGTGCGGCCAACGGGACCCTCAGCCCACAAGGACGGGTGAGCCCCTCGGCACAGGCCTACAAGACTCCAGGCTTCCCGTGGGGGGTGGTCTGTGTGGAGGATGTGCCCAGTCATCTCAACCAAGCTTGAGCACAGTTGGTGCCAGCCCTTGCCCCACCTTGGCTACCTTCATTCCTTACTTCCTTACTCCATGGCCATTCTTATCTGTTACCACCCCTTCGGGACCCTGCTCCATCTGGTCTGTCCTTTGATGTCTTGAACCCAATCTGCTCCTCTCCCATCCCTGGTTCCAAGCCATTATCCAGGCCCTGGGAAATCCAGATGTGGGATTAGAGAGGAGGCTTAAGGTTCACCTGTCTTTTCTCTCAAGTCCCAGACCTTCTTTGGTTACAGGTAGCATATGAACTTCTGGGGGTGTTGCGCTCATCTGGAGGAACTGTGCTGAGCCCCCAGGAGCTTCGAGTTTGGACCCCTCTCTTCCCTCAGCTGGGCCTCCGCTTCCTGCAGGAGCTGTCAGAGCCCCAGCTTAGAGCCATGCTTCCTGCACTGCAAGGAACCAGTGTCACACCTGCCCAGGTGGGCCTATCTCACTCCCTGGCTTCCATCTGCCACCCACGGAACCTCAGTCAAGAGAATTACATTCAAGGATACCATTGGGCCCCCTGAAGCCTCCTTTTCCTCTGTCCCAAGGAGGACTCCCTCAACCCCCTTCCTCAGATGAAGAAGAGCCCAGAGCCAGGCTGGTCACTGGTGTGGTAGAGAGGGAGCTGGAAGGTTTGGAGGGAGGGCCCTAGGGACCTGCTTGGGACCTGGCTGCCAGGACCTGAGAGCTGTTGTTTCCTGTCCCATCCTCCCTTAGGCTGTCCTACTGCTTGGACGGCTCCTCCCTAGGCGTGACGTGAGTAGCAGCAACTTCTCAACATCCCCCAGAGCTCTCTGTCCACCCCCCTTTCCCTGGCTCCCTCTCAGCTCCCCTCATACCTGCCGCCTTTCTGTACTGTGATTGTCCTCTTCCCTACCACCTGGCCCAGCTTCTTCAGGCCTCTTGTCTCTCTTGCTCCCCAGCTGTCCCTGGAGGAACTCTGCTCCTTGCACCCTCTGCTTCCAGGCCTCAGCTCCCAGACATTCCAGGCCATCCCTAGGCGAGTTCTGGTTGGGGCCTGTTCCTGCCTGGCCCCTGAACTGTCACGCCTCTCAGCCTGCCAGACCGCAGCACTGCTGCAGACCTTTCGGGTATGAGAGCAGCAGGGAGGATGGCCAATCAGGGATGAGGGCTCTGGTTGGGAGGAGGGCATCTTCCCTGTGCCCAGGGAAGGCCCCTCAAACCTCATCACTTTTACACACACACACACACACACACACACACACACACACACACACATATACACGCATCTAATTCTCGTGCAGGTGAAAGATGGAGTTAAAAACATGGGTGCAACAGGTGCCAGTGCAGCTGTGTGTATCCCTGGTCAGGTACGTGTGGTTTCTCCTGACTGAGCTCCTCTCCACATCCCAGGGCTGTTTCATATGGCTGGTGCTGCCCCACATTCTCTCCCTGCAGTGGCCCCGAGAGTCCAAGCTAGCTCTGCGCCCACCAAGACATTCGTAGCTCTCCCCAGAGCCAGTTGCAGGACAGCATGACATCCTAGAATGTCACAGCCACAAGGGTCTGAGAAATCTTCCAGGCCAGTCATCCTGTTTTCAGATAAAGGGACCAAGGCTCTGAGAAACTGAGGGAGTTTAGTCCATCAGGTGCCTAATCAACAGTGACACTTGACCACAACCGTCTTTTATGTGAAGGCTCTTGGGTGTGCCCTGTTAGAGTGGCACATGCCATTCCACCCTTCTCCTAGTTTTGGTCCCTTCCTGCCCCCATGGTTCCCCTACTTCTTTGAGGCCTGAGTCCAGACCCTTTCACCTATCACTACACTGCTACACCCACCCCACCGGCAGCCTATCCCCACCACCTGGCCAGACTGCCTGCTGCCTCTGCTCCCACTAAAGCTGCTACAGCTGGACTCTGCTGCTCTTCTGGCTAACCGAAGGCATTACCGGGAGCTGCCCTGGTCTGAGCAGCAGGTAATTCTTCCCACTACCCCAGAACTCCCTTCTCTCACTATTTTCCACCTCCCTCACCCATCCCTCAGACATACGGCACATTATCCCTAGCATCCCTTATGATGTGACCTGCTTTGCTCTTTCTTTTTCCCTCCTCCCTATTGCCTATTTTCTGTCTCTCTCTCTCTCTGTCTCAGCAGTGGGCATTTGGGAGAGTAGGAGGCTGGTGGGACCCACAGGGTGGAGAGGCAGCAGTGGGTCCAAGGCATCATAGGTCCTTGGGCAATATCTCTGCTGGGAAGTGGCTCCTCTTTCTTTCTCCTGTAGGCACAGTTTCTCTGGAAGAAGATGCAGGTGGCCACCAACCTGACCCTCAGGGATCTGCAGTGAGTAACTTGTGTTGAGCTGTGAGTTTAATTCAACTAACATTTTTTGAGTGCTTACCATGTGCCAGGCACCATGTGATATGTGGAGGAGTGGGGGTATGAGGATCAATGATGCATAGCCTCAGCCTGGGGGTCTTCTTCTGGCTCCTCCTCCCCTGACCCTCCTGCCCTTCCATAGCACAGTATCTATCCTGATTGGGTTCAGGTCCTAGCCCCATCACCTGTTTGTGATCTTGGGCAAGTCATTTAGCCTCTCTAAGCTTCAATTTTTCCTTCTGTAGAATAAGAATTAAAATGGTACCTTCTTACTACCACAGCATTGTAAGTCAACTATACTCCAATAAAAATTTTAAAAATAAATAAATAAAATGGTACCTTCCTATAGGTTGTGAAGATTAAATGAGATAAGGCATAAAAGGTACTTAATACAGTGTCGGGCCCAGTGTAAGCTTCTGGTAGACATTTGCTAATTAATCCTTCAGAGCCACTGACCAAGCAGGAATAAACAGGAGTTAAGTATCACCTTACTTCCACCCACAGTAAAAGAACCATGGGCTTCTGAAGACATGGCTCTAGTCTCACTTTACCACATTTCTAGTAGAATGATGCTGGGAATGTCACTTGACCTCTGTAAATCTTTATTTTCTTCTCTGATAAACAGTGATTATGTTGTGGGAAGCCAGTGAGAATATCTATGGAAAGATATTTCTCAAACTGTAAATTACCGTAAATGAACATCTGTACTTGTGTTGAGAATGTTGATATCAAGGAGCAGACAGGCTGTGGCACGTGTTGAATGAGCATCTACCCACTCACACATCTACAGGGCTCTGGGTACTCTGGCAGGGGGCATGTCCTGTGAGTTTCTGCAGCAGATCAACTCGATGGCAGACTTCCTTGAAGTGGTACACATGATCTATCAACTGTCCACTGGGGTTCGAGGGAGCCTGGTGAGAGGGGTGCTTGCGCATTAGTGGGAGCAGGGAGGCGGGGACGCTGGGTATAGAACCCAGCCTCTATGCTCAGCTCTGTCCTAAACCTGCTTCCCTACCCTGTCCTACAGAGGACCTGTATCTGGGCAGAGCTACAGAGAAGGATGACAATGCCAGAGCCAGAACTGGCAACCCTGGGGCCAGAACTGAGTGGGCTGGACACCAAGCTACTCCTGGACTTACCGTAAGGCTACAATTGGAGATACTGGATTCTCAGAAGGCTCAACCTAGGGTAGAAGATGTGCCCTTAGGAAATACCTTAGAGGTGGTGTTTTTCTGTCTGGTGGTTCCCTGACATCAGTTACGGCCTAAATCAAAGGATTCTTTTCAAAGTTGTGCTAGGGGAACTTTCCTGGTGGTCCAGTGGGTAAGACTGCATGCTCCCAATGCAGGGGTCCCAGGTTCGATCCCTGGTAGGGGAACTAGATCCCGCATGCATGCCGCAAGTAAGAGTTCGCATGCTGCAACTAAGAAGTCCGCATACCGCAACTGAGTCCGCATGCAGCAACAAAGATACCGCATGCCACAACTAAAGATCACACATGCCGCAACGAAGATCCCACGTGCTGCATCTAAGACCTGGTGCAGCCTAAATAAGTAAATATTTTTTTAAAAACGAAAAACAAAGTTGCTCTAGGTATTGACTGGCTCCCCAAACAAGGCCCCAGCATGGGACACCTGAGCGTGGCAACATTGTGATGTGAGCTGCCAAGCAATATATATATATATATTTAATATTTATTCGGCTGCGTTGGGTCCTAGTTGCAACACATGGGATCTTCATTTGCTGCGTGTGGGGATCTTTAGTTGCAGCATGCGGGATCTTTAGTTGTGGCATGCAAACTCTTAGTTGCAGCATGTGGGATCTAGTTCCCTGACCGGGGATTGAACCTGGGCCCCCTGTATTGGGTGCATGGAGTCTTAGCCACTGGACCACCAGGGAAGTCCCCAAGCAATCTTATTATAACCTAGGCCACATTAATAGAGGTAGAATATTTAAAATGAGGGAGGTAGAAGTTCCCTGGTGGCCTAGTGGTTAGGATTCCGCGCTTTCACTGCCATGGCCCGGGTTCAATCCCTGGTCATGGAACTGAGATCCCATAAGCCACATGGCATGGCCAAAAATAAAAATAAAAAATGAGGAAGGTAATGATTCAATTCTGCCCCACAGGACTGTAGTCTGCTTAGGGAACTGTGTTCTTAATATGTTCAGAGGAGTAGGTAAAGATAAAATGTATGAAGCATGTGATAAATACCTTCAAATACCCCAGGGGCTATCAAATAGAAAATAGATTGGCATGTTTCTGAATGGCCCCACTGGGCATGACTAGTACCAGCGAATGTAAATCAGATTTTTACACAATATGAGGAAAATTGTGGTAGTGAGTTCCTGGCCACTGGAGCTATTCAAGCCTAGTCTGGATGGCCCCATAGCAGGAATGTTGTAGAGCAAATTCAAGTATGCATGAGGAGAGAGAAGACTAGATGAACCTAAGGTGGCTCCTAAACTAGATACTCTAGGAGTTTATGAGTATCTCACTCACAGGCTTCTTTTCCCATTTTGCCCCCATGCTCACCCCATTGCCAACTGAACTGTAAGTCAGAGTAGGAAAAAGCTGGTGTTGGTCTTTCTGGGAGGTGACTCCATCCTTACATTTTTATAGACCTTCCCACAGATTTTGGCTTTTGTACTACTTGTTCCAGTTCCAGACTTGGCAACCCTAGATAGAGTACATGGTGTCACTTCTGATTTTTTTGGCAAAATGGCTTTTTAAAAAATGCCTTTCAAATCTATTTAAATATATTGGTTCTTGGAGATAATTTAGAATCCCAAAGACCTGGATGAGGTGAAAGATCCTGGACCATGAGTTGGAAGACCTGCGTTCCTCATTTGTGAAAGAGAGATGAGAAAATACCTCTCTTACCCCCAGGTTTTGCCATAGAATCAAATGAGATAACGCCTAAAAGAACTTTGTCAATTGTATAGTGCTATACGAACGAGAGGGGACCTTCTCACAATAAGTAGAGGAAGGGTCGTACTGTGGAAAACAGGAACTGAGATTAAGACCCCACCATTTGATCTCTTTGAACCTCAGTGTTTAATAAAATGGGGGAGGGGACTTAGTGATACTTAATATTTGGGGTTTTTGATTCCATTAGATGAGGTAGGATTGTTTGTTACTTCTCAAGAAGACTGGAAATATGTCACTCCCTTTGTTCTCTCCCTGCAAGCACTGTGGTGGGAACTGGATCTGGGGCTTCCTTTCCAGGGCCACAGGGTTTGGTCTAGTGTTGCCTCTTGTCTGGGCAATGTGGCATTCTGTGGTCCCTTCTCAACTTGGCTCAATTCTGAGTCCCCCCACTGTCAAACTGCTATAGGATCCGGTTGATGGACAGACTGTCCAGTGAATCCATTATGTTGGTGGTGGAGCTGGTACGAGGCACTCCAGAGCAGCTGCTGGAACTGACCCCACTCCACCGGGCAGCCCTGGCAGAAAGGGCACTAGAAAACTTGGTAAGAGTCCACACCATCAGACTCAGAACTGTAGCCTGGGCCATTCTTACCACTCAGACAATGCTCTCTGTCTTCTAGGCCCAGACCTGAACTTTTGCTGCCAAACAGGTTTTTGTCTACAAGGCCTTAGCCCCTAGATCTACCTCTGTGTTCCATTCCTTGATAGTCTGCTTCATGTTTCTTGTCCATATATCCCTTGGAGTATAAGAATTCCTTGGATTCCACCTCCCAGTCTTCCTGCCTGCTCCTATTTGGGCTCATTGTTTAGAAAAGTGCACAATGACAATGAACTTCATAGGGTCTTGGGTTGGGAGCTGGAGGGAGGCAAGGTCAAAGGTCTTGGTGTCTTTATCAAAGAGACTGGTCCTTTGAGACAGCAGTGCATTGTCCCAAGGCCTGATGCCCCTCTCCAGGCTCCAAAGGAGACAACAGTGTCAAGGGAAGTGCTGGAGACATTGGGTCCCTTGGTTGGATTCCTGGGGATAGAGAGCACACGACGGATCCCCCTACAGATCCTGCTGGCCCATCTCAGTCAGCTGCAGGGCATCTGCCTAGGAGAGCCATTTGCCACAGAGCTGGGATGGCTGCTGTTGCAGGAGCCTGTTCTTGGGTACGGACCTCCGGGAACTTCAGATTCTAACTCATTCTTCACCCACCCTCTCAACCACCCTTATCAGTGGCAGCCCATTCAATATGCTTGAGGTCCTTGGAGCCCTGAGTCCCCAGTCCCAGCATGTCTTTCCTCTTCCTTCTCCTCACAGTTCACTCAGCATCCCAATCCCTGATCTTCTTTCTGTCCCTCAGGAAACCAGAGTTATGGAGCCAGGATGAAGTCGAGCAAGCAGGACGCCTAGTATTCACTCTGTCTCCCGAGGCTATTTCCTTGATACCCAGGGTGAGGTGAAGGAACAAGGGAGGGAGTAAGAGTAGAGAGGGGACTGGGGAGCTGGTTCCAGGGAGCTAAGACCAAGGAAGTTGAGGGCAAAGGGTGTGAAGCCCAAATTTAGCAGGGGGGCGGGGACTGCTAAAAAGAGACAGGACTTTGGAATTACAGCTGTAGCAGCTGGCCCTGACCTGCCCGGCTCTGCCCACCCTCCTTCTACCTTCTCACCCAGGAGGCCTTGGGCCCAGAGACCCTGGAGCGGCTCCTAGAAAAGCAGCAGAGCTGGGAGCAGAGCAGAGCTGGACAGCTGTGTGCAGGGCCACAGCTCACTGCCAAGAAAGCGGCCCTGGTAGCTGGGTTTGTGCGGCCCACCGCGGAGGATCTCCCAGGTGAAACTCCCCACATGCCCATACATGTAGCATGGTGTACAGGAAAGAGTTTCCAACAATGCAGTCAGACTTGTGCCCTTTAAGCAGATTTGTATAACTTCTCTCTAGGCTGGGGTTTTCTAACGTATAAAGCACAGAGGTGTGAGGGATGATCTTCAAGGTCTCTTCTAGTTCTAGGGTTCTATAGCTCTGGGAATTTATAACTCATTATATTTTTAGCCCAGGACTCCCCTTTCCCTGCTCGCTTGTCCCTGTTAACAGCTAACTCAGCTCTAGGCTTGATTAAGCGTGGAGCTCTCTCCTGGGAAGACGCTTAGGATGGAGGAAGGTGACACTATGGGGCTAGGGACCTGGGTTCCAATCTAGATCTGCCATTCAGTCCTTGAGCAACCCCGTCGGTCTTCCATCTATACAATGAGGGACTTATCCTCTCCAGTCACTTGTTCTAATATCGAGTCCTATAAATCTCACACTGTAGTAATCCCTTGAGCCATGCTGCCCATATTGCCCTGTCCTTCAAAGGTTGGTGGGGGGGTCATTCCATCTATAGCTATCTCTCTGGGCATACTTTAGTACTACACTGACACCCTGGCCCTGCCTTCCCCCTGTAGAACCTGTGCCAAATTGTGCAGACGTACGGGGAACATTCCCATCAGCCTGGTCTGCAACCCAGATCGCAGAGATGGAGCTTTTAGACTTTGAAGACTGCCTAGCACTGTTTGCAGGAGACCCAGGACTTGGGCCTGAGGAACTACGGGCAGCGATGGGCAAAGCAAAACAAGTTAGTGATGGGAGAGTCCAGTTGGGGTTGGAGGTGGAATAACATAAGGAAGCCGGTTGGGTGTGATATGGAACACAAGGGAATGGATAGCTGGGTGAGGGGTGGGGACATAGGAGATAAAAGAATTAGAGGGTTTGGATCCTGAGTAGGAAGTCAGAGGGGATGAATACTGAGGGAAGGAAGCTAGTGAAATGGGTAGAGGGACTAGAGAAGTGGTTACCAAACTTTAGTGTGTATCAAAGTCATCTAGGGAGCAGGTTTTTTAAATGCTTATTCGAGGATCTCATGCTAGACTCACTGAAGAAGAATCTCTGAGGATGGGGTCTGGGCATCTGCATCTTAACAGTCACCGCCCACCCCCAAACCCCAAGTCTGGTGCACGTAAGAGTTTAGAACTCATGGACTAGAGTCTGCTATTCTTCACTACTGAGACTCTAGAGTCTTTTAATAACACCTGAGTCAGAGGAACCTTAATCCAGTCCTCTCATTTTACAGTTGAAGAAACTAAAGACCCAGAGAAGGCAAGTGATTTGTCCAGAGTTACACAGCTAAGGTCATAGGCAAAACTAAGACCCAGCATTCTGACTCTTAATCCAGTGCTTTTTCCATTCACACTCTTCCTCTCTTTCTCTAGTTGTGGGGTCCCCCTGGGGGATTCCGTCCTGAGCAGATCCTGCAGCTGGGTCGGCTCTTAATAGGTCTAGGAGAGAGGGAACTACAGGAGCTGAGGCTGGTTGACTGGGGTGTGCTGAGCACCCTGGGGCAGATAGATGGCTGGAGCTCCATCCAGGTAACATCTTCTCTCCTCTCTACCACCTTCCAAACACCCATCCCACAGATACAGGCCTCTAGGGCATCTAAAGCCCAAGGAATTTCTTTCCTGTGATCCTGCCTGGCCATTCTTTCTATCTTTTCCTAATACCCCATACTAGTAGCCTTAGGAACTCTGATTTATTCACTCTGAGGCCCTGGACACATAATACTTCCTTCTGCCTCCTTTCCCTTTGGCCTTCTTTTTTTCCATCCTTCTCTTTTTTGGATCCTCAACCTTTCCCATGGCCATTGGATCTTCAGGTCTTTTTATTTTTAAATAAATTTATTTATTTTATTTATTTATTTTTGGCTGCGTTGGGTCTTCATTGCTGTGCGTGGGCTTTCTCTGGCTGCGGCAAGCGGGAGCTACTCTTGGTTGCATTGCATGGGCTTCTCATTGCGGTGGCTTCTCTTGCTGCGGAGCACGCGGGCTTCAGTAGTTTTGGCTCGAGGGCTCAGTAGTTGTGGCACGTGGGCTTTAAAGCACAGGCTCAGTGGTTGTGGCACACGGGCTTAGTTGCTCCGCGGCATGTTGGATCTTCCTGGTCCAGGGCTCAAACCCGTGTCCCCTGCATTGGCAGGCAGATTCTTAACCACTGCGCCACCAGGGAAGCCCAGATCTTCAGGTCTTAATAATAAAAAATCCAGTAGCACTTGTCCCTTCCCTAAGCAGTTGCCCATCCATGACTTCCCCATGACTTCTCTCCTTATCCTGTGGCCTCCACCCCCACCTCAGCTCCGGGTTGTGGTCTCCAGTTTCCTGAAGCAGAGTGGTCGGCACGTGAGCCACCTGGACTTCCTCCACCTGACTGCACTGGGTTACACGCTCTGTGGACTTCGGCCAGAGGAGCTGCAGTATATCAGCAGTTGGGAGTTTAGGTCACCTGTGGAGGAGGGTGTGGGTGGTGGTGCTGAGGGAAATGTGGGCTCACTGGGGAGGGAAGGATCATGCAGGAGTGGTCCCATGGAGGAAGGGATCTCACCTGAAGCCATTTCTACCATCAACTCATGACCATGGACCCTTATCACCATGGCTGAATCCTTCTCCCTTCCTTCCCACTCTTCCACAGCCAAGCAGCTCTCTTCCTGGGCAACCTGCATCTCCCGTGTTCTGAGGAGCAACTGGAGGTTCTGGCCCAGCTCCTTGTGCTGCCTGGTGGCTTTGGCCCAGTCAGTAACTGGGGGCCTGAGATCTTCACCGAAATTGGTACAATAGCAGGTAGGGAGACTGGGCCACTGCTGCTGCTGGTTGTCAGGGGTTGGTTTCCATACCATGGATGGACTGGTTGGAGGACTGCTCTGGAGTTCTTAAGGTGGGAGTCTGAGAAGGCATTTAGGTAAGAGGTTGGAGATGTGTTGGGGAAGGTCTATGGTAGGATACCTTGGGATTATCTGGAGAAGGCCAGTATAAGATAACATTTGCATGCCCATCCCACTTGCTTCAACAGCTGGAATCCCAGACCTGGCTCTTTCAGCACTGCTGGGAGGACAGATCCAGGGCCTTACCCCTCTGGCCATTTCTGTCATCCCTCCTCCGAAATTTGCTGTAAGTATTGATGGAGTGGGGTCTGGGGTGACCACAAGAGAGCCAGGGCCCAACAAGGGCTACAGTGGATGTCCTGATTCTTGCTTCCACCCCTAGGTGGTGTTCAGCCCCACCCAGCTATCTAGTCTCACCAGTGTTCAGGCTGTGGCTGTCACTCCTGAGCAAATGGCCTTTCTGAGTCCTGAGCAGCGACGAGCAGTTGCATGGGCCCAGTATGAGGGGAAGGAGACCCCAGAACAGCAGGGTGAGTTCCCAACTGCACAGCTTGACCCACCAACCCCTGACCCAGAATCTGAACCCTAACTTGGTACTGGTTGGCTCACAGAACCCTTCAGGGAGGTCCTGGAGTGAAGGGATCTACAGGCAGATAGTTTCCAAGTATCAATGGCTCCTGTGGAGCAGAGCTGTGATATTCTTTCCATTCTCTGTCTCATTATAGGTCGAAGCACAGCCTGGGGCCTCCAGGACTGGTCACAACCCTCCTGGGCCCTGGCATTGACCATCTACTTTCTTGGCAACCTGCTATGAGCCTGTCTCTGCAGTTAAAGAGAGAGATTGTTGGGAAAGACATTTTAAGTAATAATGAATAAAGTGCAAATGGAAGTGCAATCTAATTACCCTCAGGAAGCTGATGAGGAATATGGGTAAAATGCTAATGCTTTCCACCCACCTGAGAATCAGTGTTCCTGGCATGCCATATCTGGAGTCTCTTTCCATCACAAATAATCCCACTGCCTTTTTTTCTTTCTGCAGGCTAGTTCCTCCTCATCCCACCATTAGAAATAACACAACTGGAGTGTAGCCAGTAGTCTTTACTAGGACAGAGGGAGTGAGGGGGGAAAGGGAGGATCCAGAGTAAGGAGAATGGGCCACTGTTAGAATGGCAGAGGTCCTGGGAGTCTTGAGTCATCTGCTGGGGATGGGAGTTAATGCTTGTTGGGGAGAGGCGGAGGGACGCGGATATCCTGGCCTCTCTCCAGACGCCGTTCACAGTCAATCAAATAGTTTACTCCATCGATGACCAGCTGCACCAGCTCCACCTGAAGGACACTAACCCTTGATCTCTGCTTCCCACAATCTGACTCTCTTCCGCACTGATTTGACTGCTCTGGGAACTCGTTTCCAATTTCCTCCCCACTCAACCTGAATTTCATTTCAGATTCTATTACATTCCTGAGGCTCACTCCCTGTCACATCCCAACCCCCACAGACCTATCCCGAATCCCTAAGAATCTCACCTCTGACTTGCCCAGTCGGTCCAAATTAGAGATGTCAATGATGTTGCCTGTGGCAGCTGTGTCCACTCCTCCAGTTCCACGTTTTTGGAGTCTTAGGTTCTCTAGGATCTTTGGGAAGCGGCTATCCTAGAGGGGAGATAGAGATTGGGGGGCAGGGTCAACACAGGCAGAGATTGGTTCGACCTGAAAGAGCCCTGAACCCACTCAGAGCTCTTCCCCTTGACTCTTTAGCTACACTATGTCTGCTCCTTTCCAAAATGCCCAATCCCTCCCACCCATACACAGCCACCTTCCTCCTTCACAACCCTCTAACTCCACAACTCCTTTACTTTGCTTAGCAGGGGCAGTTTGACGTGCACTCCTGCCCGAAGTCCAGTGCCTAGGTTAGACGGACAGGTCAAGATGTATCCCAAACGCTCATTCCACATGAACTCCCAGCCACGCTCCTGGATCAGCCGCTCCACCTGAGTGCAGAAAGGCTCTGTTAGTGAAAAGTCAGGGATATGCTAGCCTTCCCTTAGCTAGACCCACAGGAACTCTAGAACTATGTCTAGAAACAAAGACTTGGGATGTGAAAGAATGACACTGAATTTTTTTTTTTTTTTGGTGGAAATGGCTCATTATCATGCATAAAAGATAATTTTGATGTTGCAAGCCCATAATGATGAGATTGTGCAAAAATATCCTGTGTGGAAGAAGAGAAACCTGAGGGAATGATGCATTAAGGATGATCTAGGGAGATGAACAGAGGTGGTAAACTGAACTGAGAAAAGATCGATTATTCAATGAGTTCTGCATGCATTGACATCTTTACTTTGCTAATGAGCCTAGAGCTTGGAAGGTTCTTTCAGCCAGAAAATGAGGTTGTAGGCTTTGCAACAGGAAGAGGCAAGGGAGCCTGTTAACTGTGGAAAGAGCACATGTGAGAAAGCAAGAGGAAGGTGAAAATGGAGCAGAAGAGCCGGATTCATAGTTGTGGAGGGTGGGGAAGGAGTGTGGGAAGCATGTTTTTGTTTCACGTAAGCATCCTAATCATGAAGATGACTGTTACGAGTTGAAGAGACTGGAGATCTGCCGGAGTTGATGGACATGAAGACCACTACCTAACCTGAGTAAGGGGACGCTGTTCCTAGTTCAGAAAGAACCATGGCATAGGGGGATATTGTATATGATGAACAAGGGGAAATTCTTCCATCTAGAATAGTAACAGCAGTTAACACTTAGGGAACACTTATTACGGTCCATGCACTTTACATGCATTATCTCACTTAAACCCCACAACTTAAAATGTAGGAAGTCTTACTCTCCCAATTTTACAGATGAGAATACTAAGGCATATAATTTAATATGTTACCTATTACTTGCTAAAAATAACAGAAACTTCCCAGGCAAGATCTAAACGGAAGAGGAGCTCTCTCCCTTTACAAGTTCAAAATAGAACTGTATACATGAGAAAATACAATAAGGATTGGGTTTATGGGGATTTGTAATCTGGAATTGAATATGGAGACCTAATCCATATAGGACTGAGGATTCAGTTCAACTCCTCACGCAGAGCAACGCACTTTGGAACTTGGGCCATTCCATCCTCCACCTTCCCTGGTTTCCCTCCTACTCTCAGCTTAAAATCTAGACATGCTACTTTAGCAAGAATGACAGAATCCAGAGTTAAGGCCTACCTTGGCTCCCAACTGGGTGGTTACATTAGAATCATGAGCATACCAATCTCTCACTCCTTACATCCATCCAGGCTTAAACCTTTTCCTTATCTGCACATCCCACCATCCCACACCACACCCCCCAGGCACTGAGCCACCATCTCATTTACTCCTTCTTTGCATTATTTGGCAACTGCTTTATTTACTTCCTTAGATTCCTGACATTCTCTCTTCCTATTCTTAGGGTGACCACGTATCCTGGCTTTCCCTGGACAGTTCTGATTTATACCTCTTGTCCTAGAGTGATAGGTGGTGATCCTTTTCACCATCGAAAGTATCCTGGGTTGGTTGATAAATTATATGGTCAGTCTACCATTTTTCTTTTTCTTTTTTTTTTTTTGTAGTACATAGGCCTCTCACTGTTGTGGCCTCTCCCATTGCGGAGCGCAGGCTCCGGACGCGCAGGCTCAGTGGCCATGGCTCACGGGCCCAGCCGCTCCGCGGGATGTGGGATCTTCCTGGACCAGGGCACGAACCCGTGTCCCCTGTATCGGCAGGCGGACTCTCAACCACTGCGCCACCAGGGAAGCCCCAATCTACCCATTTAAATTTGTTTTTTCCTCAAGTCCTCCCACCTAGTTCCCTTATACACTCTTCTCCGACCTCTTTGAGGCCTCGGCAGAATCTTTCAAACACTTTCTTCATGTTGCCACCCTTCTCCATGGAGATGACCCGTGTATGATCCTCCTCATTCACCCAGATCAAGAAGCTCTTCTCATTGTTGTGCCTGAAGGCAGGAGAGAGGGAGGGACAGGTATTAAGAGGCAGGGCAAGAATTGGGGGAGATAGAAAAAAAAGGGCACTTATAGGGGCAGGGGGTAAGCTAAGCCTCATACCAGATTCCACGAGCATCTGGCCAGTCTCGAGCCATTCCTGCTGCGGTCAATAATGGGGACACAGGTTTATCAAACAGGAAGTGGTCCTGGGGAGAGTAAAGGGACTTGGGTTAAGAATCCTCACAGTAGCCCCTGGGCTTCTCAGAGCCCATCTACCTCATCTGGCCCAGCCTCCCCTGACTATTCTTTCCATCTGCCCCTCCTGCCCAGTTCGCTCTCAAAGCCCCTCACATCAATTAGCTGCTGCTGCTCAGCCTCTGTCATCTCACTGAGCCGATAGTAGCGTCCAGCCAGGTCACCCTTCAGGCCACTCAGTGCCTCCACCACAACACGCTCCACCTCTCGTCGCTCTGCCCGGGTGCAGGCTGGAGGCAGGCTGAGACCCCGGATACTTCGGCCAGTTCTGACTCTTGTGGACAATACATACCTCTCATCAAAGTAGCCAGAACGGATCTGGGGAATCAGAGAAATTAATGTAAGTCACAGAAACACAGTGGATGGGAGCTCAGGGCCTTTGGGAAGGAGAGACCTTAAGGACTAGAGGGGTCCTCATTGCCTGCACTGGAGGAAGCCCATTGGGCAAGCACTCCAACTGAAAGGGCATTGTAAACCCTCCCCCAAACCTGCCCACCTTGGGGGGTAGCCATTCTCATCCGCCCTCTCCTCTCTACAGAGGCTGCTCCTGAACATACAATTCTTTCCCCACACAGACTGAAAGCTCAGCAGTATAATGACTATGAGTCAGGGTATAATTATGGTTGAAGGGACTGGAGAAACAGAATGTTGTATATAAGGCAATGCAAGTCAGAAGTGGAATATTCGACCTACCTTGCTGGCATCCAGGTCAGTGGTATGTTTCATCGTCTGGGGGTTATATCCATTGTGTCGTTCTTGGATCACAGGGTCAAACAGCTCAGCAAATACCTGAGGGGCAGTTCAGAGGAAGAGGGTGGTTAAGGAGAGGGAATCCCTTCCCAAGGTTTAGTTGTGGATTGATTTCACTGGGTGAGAAAACATGAGTATGGATGGTCCAGTCTTAAGGGTAAGTGAGGTCTTTAGGGGAAAGGAGCTGGGATTACTGGGGAGATAAATTGGGTCACCAGGGGAACTCTGGGGGCCCCCTACCTCATAGGTCTCCTCATCACCAGCTACCATGCCCACAGTCTTGATGAAGGGGTGGCCAGGGTTGTCCACGCCAGTCTGGATACATTGATCTAGCGTCCAACCAGTGGGTGTGGTCTTGTCGCAGAGCCGGGCATAGACTGCTGGGGTCAGGTGACTGGCCATGCAGTTGTTGTGCTTTCGGAGGTCTGGGTACTCAGCACTAGGGAGGGGGTACCAGTAACCATGGAGGGAGGGCACAGGGGGCCTAGACCCAGTGCACTCAGCTGGGAGCATGTCTGGCTTTGTTCCTTGGGAGGAGGGGAGGTTAGAGGGAGGCTAAACCTTGGTAATCTCATCAGGGACTTTCAGGATCTATTCTTTCCCAAGAGTTCTAGCTTCCTCTGGCTGGAGGCTCAATTCTCCCAGATCTGCTCAGTTCTTTCCTCCCATGGACACAACATTAGGGATGGGGGGAGGGGAAAGACTAAGGAGGGGAATTCAGGAAACGGGAGAGAACAGCAGGAAAAGGAGATGGAGGAGAGCGGAAAGGATAGTTCCTGGTCTCTCAATTAGGAATTTGGGCAGGGTAGGTGCAACCAGAACTCACAGGGCCAGAGCTGGCCTTGGGGGTGGGAACTGCGGGCTCCAAGTCCTCAGGAATGCTTTCACCTTACGGTTTTGGCCTCCATCCCCACCCCCACTGAGGTTTTCAGACTGTCCAGCGCCTGTACTCCAGAGCCTTCGTGACTATAACCCTTCTCTATTGCCCAGGTCCCCATCTCCATCCCCGTCAGCAACTACCCGTCCCCCACCCCCACCCTCACCCGGGCGCCTGAGACACTGATACCTCGGGGGATACAGCCTCCGTCGTTCGCCGGCGGCTCGAACAGGTTCCGAGCGGAGAAGAAACCCAGCGGCTAGAGACCCAGCTCCAGCCAAAGCCAGGAGTCTGAGCCCCGGGCGGGCAGACAGGAGACGAGAGAAGGGACCAGCCATGGCTTGAGGGTCTGGTTACGGAATCCCGGAGTAAGAGCTGGCTCAGGGCAGGAACCGGGAGGGAGGATGCAAACAGGCTGACTGAGAGCCGGAGGTGGGTGCGAGGCTGGAGCCGAAATGGAGGGAGGCTGGAGCGGGAGTGGAAGCCGGTGCCGACCAGGCTGCAGAAGAGGCGCAATGAGCTAGCGGCGGTCGGGCGCAGGAGAGGGAAGCAGAGCTGCAGTCTCCAGGGGTGGGGCTCATGCAGGCCCCGCCTTCCCGCCTGCCACGGCCCTAGGTGTGCGGGGGCAGAGGACAGGCACCACCCACCAGGTAGATTAGGAGGACTGGAGATTCGCAGCCTTAGGCCGGGGAACGGGCCCACCTGAGATGAGGTCGCCCAGATTTCAGCACCAAGTAGAGGACAGCACCCAAGGGGACAGGAGAGACCCGAACACCCTTCCCCTAAGCCTCCCGGTTTAATAGGAAACCCGTTTCGTCGCCCTGTGGGTGTGAAAGCGTGACACTACCCAACCTCTTCTCGTTTTTTCGGCCTGCCTCAGCAACCTCTCCATCTTCCCAGGGGAGGCGGCCTCGGGGAACCGTGGAATAAACACAGATACCAGAGGAAGACAAAGAGAAAGCACACAAGCAGACGCTGAGAAAGACACCAGCTGCCTCAAGGTCACCTTTTCCTTAGAACCAGGAAGAGGACCAAAGCTCCTCCCTGTCACACCTGTGCTCTCCTTATAAGGTTGTGGAAGGATTCCGGAGAGAAATCAGGGAAACAGGAACTCTTACCCCATCTGTGCTGTGTTGCCCGCCCCCACCCTGCCCCCAAGTCTGAAGCCCTGCTCTGTCCTTCCTCCACTTCTCATGATCCCCCACTTTTCCCCCTCCTCTGCCCTCCTCCCCATCTCCTACTTCACCTTTGATCTTTTACTTCTCAGAGTCTTTTCCAGGCTCTGACCAGTTTGCTGCTCACAGGACTCCCTCTGAGTATTCTCGGCAGGCTTGCCTACCTGTTGTTTGTGCTGGGCGTGGGGCTGGAGTTGGGCAAGGAATTATTATGCTTTCTTCTTCTCTCCCTTCTCCCCGCTCTCTGTAGCTCCCAGTTCCTGAGCTGAAGGGGAGTGTAAGGTGACGTGAAGGGTGTGGCGAGATGACGAGGTGTAGGACGGAAACAGGCAGGCACAGGTCCCCAACCATCACACGTGTTTCCTCTCTTGGCTCCCTAATGCTGTTTAATCCAGACTGTAAGGAGGGGTGTCCAAGGGCATGGGGTCACCAAGGAATCTCTGCCTTCCACCTGGTCCCTTCTCCTCCTCCCTCCTCACAAGGTGCATATTCATATTTGAGAGGGCTTTGTTCCCATATCTCCAAGTGTGACTTGGGTATGACTTGACCTTTGTCCTGGCAGAAGGAGAATGAATGCTTGGAGCTGAAATAGAGATGTGGGCTTCAGTATGGAGGATCAGTTAAGATGGGGTAGGCATGGTGGCATTAGCCCATTCTTTCAGGTATTGATGACAAAATATTGGCCCTCTGTACACGGATGCCGAAACGAGATACAGAGACAGAGTTTTGGAGGAGAAAGAAATAGTAGCTTTATTCTTGGAGGGAACACAGCAGGCTAGCACCTCAAGAACTGTGCCCCCCTCCCTGTGGAATAGGGAGTGGTCTTCTAGTCAGGGCTCATGGTGGGGGGGTAGGTGATAAGGATCAAGGCAGTGACTGGGCTTGCATTCTTCTGATGGGTTGGTGGTGAGGTAAGTAGGAGTCAGCAACATCAACCTTCAGGTTCCAGCTGGTCTGGGGTCTGTGGGCAGCATACCCACCTGGAGGGGTTTCAGTATCTGCAAGACAGCTCAAAGATATCTTTGTGTGTGTCCGTTGATGGGGAACCAGGACCTTACCCCAAGGCTGCACTAACTGTTTCTCTTGACTGTTTCTCTCTTGTCTTGCATCCTCTCACTTCCCTGATTAACAACTGCTTGAACCTGCCTATTGGAAGTAGGGAAAGGTCATGGAGGCTGAATGAAGGCTATTTCCTGTAATCAAAGACATGGGGGACACAGAAAGTCTTTGTGCCCAGGAGCCCCACAGGGCCCTGCTCAGTATCATTACCTTGGTGTACCCACAAGACAGCAAGACACTTGTTAATCTTAAGGGAGAGGATCTGAGAAAAAGGAATTCCCTTCAAGTTGTCCACTGGCCTCACTGATGAGACCCCACTCCATCCCTTTACTCTCATTTCATTCATTCGTCTCAGGCTTCCCTAGTGCTCCTTTTCCTTTCTTCCTCATTTGTGGGTAGCCTTAGTAGCCAATTACCTCTCTTCCAGGTCCATCAGTTCCTTCTTCTCCTGGTAAGACAGTAATAATCAGAGAATAGATGGAGTTCTGCAGTTGTGTTACCTGAAAACTGGGTTCACCTTTTGGTGGGTGTCAAGCCAATAAACCCAACCAAGCCAAAGATCAGGAGAAGGAAGGATTTATTATTACTTGCCACAAGTAAGGAGAACACCAGGGATCTCTCCCAAAGCAGCGTCTCCCCGAACAGCAAAATCTGGGAAGTTTTCAGCTAAGGATACATGCATATTCATGAAGGGGTGAAACCGAGCAGGACCCTATGGAGCTCAAAGATGAATTATTATGTATATCCTTTAAGAAATCAGGGCCCTGCCCCAAGACTGCACTGTTGTTTCTTGACTGCTCCTCCCTTGTTTCTGCATTCCCTCCCTTAAGATCATTAATTACTGAGACCTGTTCAAAGGCAAGCATTGTGGCCATGCTTATATCACAAAATGGCTTAGGCCAAAATGGGTTCTCTTATATCAAGAAAGCCATTCCTGGTTCTCTTTCTCCAGTGACCCCCTAACCTATCTGCTTACACTAGGGACAAAATGGAGCAGGACGCTGTGGTTCCCTCCCAGGTACAAATCCCTTCTGTGTCCCCTGTTTCTTGTTTGTAAGAAATAGGCTTCATTCAGCCTCCTTGACCTTTCCAGAGTTTCAAGGGCAGATTCAAACAGTTGCTAATCAGGGAAGGGAAGGGATACAGAAACACAGAGGGACAATCAAAAAACTATAGTGCAGCAATTAAAGCAGGATCTTGGTTCCTCCCAGAGGAATATTCATAACAATATCCTTGAGTTCTTCTGCAGGAACTAACCCCACCTCCCACATGGAAGATGGTAACTTCAGGCTGAATAACAGAGTTCTGGAGCACTGCCCTGTTACCTCACCACTAACCAATCAGAAGAAAGTCACATACTTGCAGCCCTCACCCCAAATTTTGCCTATAAAAACTTTCCCCCCCAAACCATCAGGGAGTTAATGGGGTTTTTGAGAACGAGCCACCTGTTCTCCTTGCTCGACCCTGCAATAAACCTTTCTCTGCTCCAAACTCTGGCCTTTCTGTTTGTTTGGCCTCACTGTGCTTTGGGCACACAAACTTGCGTTGGGTAACAGAACTTGGAATAGTCTTGACCAGGGAAACCTGAGTGAGGATGCAAAGATAATAACAATACAAACATACACAAAATGCTTTCATATAATCAGTACCCTATGGGTTAGGGTTTTCTAGTCCCACTCTCTCACAGGTGAGAAAAGAGGGGCTGAGGGAAGTTCAATGACTTGTCCAAGGCTGCACAGCTATTAAAGGCAAGAGGGCAAGCAGAGTGTGGAGATAGGAATCCACTTGTTCAGCCTTCCAAGTCCATCCATCGTCTTGTCTCCTCCATAAGTAAGTCTCTTTTCCTTCCCTTAACTTTCTGATTTGTTTCTCTCTGTTTTTGTCTCTAGCCTCCCTTTCACTCCTCTAGTCCATTAACATTTGCAACATACATTTATTGGATCTCTACGTCTATCATATCCCGTTTTATTTTACAAAACGAACAGAAGACTTGGTTTTGTCCTCATGGAGGTGCAATGGCACAGACTCTGCCTCTTCCTCTACATCTCGCTTCCCCCCACTTCGTCTCACTGGAAATTTCTCTGTCTAGACCAAACATCTGGACTGTGGCGACGCAGTTAGAAATCAGAAAAAGAACAACAGGTTGCACTTCCTCCTCAGAACCACTAGAGGCCACCATCCTCCGCGCAGAAGCGCCGGCCAACGCAGCCTGACTCTGCTGCCGGTGCGCGCCCTCCGCTGATTGGTGGCGCCGAAGAGAAGTCGTGCTTTGATTGGGCCGCTGTCAGGTGTCGCTGCCGGCAGGTTCGGGTGCGCGAGCGCAGGGAGGCGGGTGAGTGAGGGCCGGGGGCGGTGG
>NW_020175821.1:655616-685246 GCF_003031525.2 Neophocaena asiaeorientalis asiaeorientalis
CTGGTTAGGAGCGGCTGGGGGCAGCTCTAGAAAGAGACCCAGCGGAGAGGCCTCAGTGTCAGCGAAGGGAGAGTGAGGCGGGGAAGGCGGGGGCGGGCAAAAGGCTAGAGGAGTCGGGATGGGAGGTGGTTTTCGTGACCCGGAGCTGAGTGAGGAGAGCGCAGAGGAGGGGGTCAGCGAGAGAAGTGATGGGCGTGTGAAGGTCTGCGTGAGGAAGAGGGGGTCCTGCTGAGCCAGGGGAGTCTGCCGGGGAGAGGGTCAGGGCGGGCAGGTCTGTGTGAGGAGGCGTGGGAGTGGAGTCAGACCGGAGGCTCGGCTGGAGGAAGGGGTTGTTGCAGAGAGGAGAGAGAAGGTGAGCCTGGAGGGAAGGCAGGTTGGGAAGGAGTGGCTCTCAGTCTGTGCGGGGGAGCATTGAGGGTTCCATATAAATTTGTTACCAAGTGTGGTGACTCATCTGAGGGTTTGAAAGACTGTTTAAGGCTGGGGAGTCAATGAGCGACAGGATTAGTTGTATTGTTGATTGGATCGGTTGAATAGTGATGTAGGAGGGGGCAGTAGTTAGGGGAGTCAATGAAGAGTCCTTTTAGTAAGTTGGGGAAAGAAGGCAGTATGAGTGAGTTGATACCGATAACAAGGGCATCAGCACAGTTCATCAGTGGCATAATAAGGGTATGTATGAAGCATTAAAAACTGCATCAAGGAGAGAAGGGGTCCACTGTTGAAGGAGATAGTGTTTGTGGCCTGAGGAGTTTTAACTGTGTTGGAAGTATTCCCGCCTGACCCTGTACTGACCTTTCTCTTTCATCACTGATGGAGCCCTCCATCAAGTGCAGAAGTGCATGGTGGTTAAAGAAATTAGAGGATTAGGAAAGCAGCCCTAAATTCTAAGGGATAAAGAAGTTACACAGTTTACCCTCCCTTCAGTCCCTTCTCTAGATCTGATTTAACATAGATGTTCCTGAGAAGATTGCCCACCTGCCCCTCCCTCTCTCCTTACCTATTATACTATCTCCTGCTTCCTCCCCTCCCCTCGCTCCCTTCCACACTGATTCAGGCCCCAGTAAGACTGCCCTTTAGCCTACTGTAGAGTCTGAAGTTTAGAGTCTGAAGTTTTCTTTTGCAACAAAGTATTAGGGGAGAGGGGGAAGGGGAGAAGAGCACAGAAAACAGGGCAATGGCTCTTGGAACACCACATTAAATCCCAGCTTCTCGCAGAGGTACATCTAAATAAATCCTGGCTTATTTCATAGCTATTTCTGTCAGGCTTCTATTTCTGCTTTGTTAACTATGAATTTAGACCTTTCATCTCTCTTCAGCTCCATATTTGTGAACAGATTCTCCTTTGCCATTCAATTATCATCTCCTGTTATAGAGTTATAATAGAATTTCAAGAATGTGGCAGTGTACATTCAGTAGAAAACCGGGAAAGACCTAGTGGAAGAAAGCGTGGAGGGTTAGGAATCTTAGAGAAAGCTCCTGCTTCAGAGAAAGGATAAAGCGTGCAACAAAATTCTGCTTGCTTAAACTATACAGGGACCTTGGGAATGTCACAAGTCATGGAAATTGGGTCAGGTCACGAAAAAGGATTTCAAAGAAACAGGCTATAATCAGGAGGAGTGTGTATGTATAAGACCTGCAGTGTACAACTGAAAACGTTAAGCCTAAGGAGAATGTTGTGCCCTCACGGTGGTTGAGCAACAGAGAAAAGCAGATGGTGAAGACTAGAAAGGTCAAGATCTATATAAAGATTAGCTATAACTTTCTAATCAAAGCTGCAAACTCACTTGTAATGGAAGGGTTTAAAATAAAAATACGGAAAGTAAATATTGAAGACTAAAAACCTATAAGACTAAATTACTCCATTTACTTGAGGAGTTTTTGGCTTTCATTAGAGCCATTGGTCAGTATTTCTGAGAACTTTTGCAGAATGTAGAAAATTGCAGATGTGACTCAATTTCATTTTTGGAAAAAAATAACAGATACCCGTATCCCCACAATTTAGTATTAACGGATGTTAACCGTTTGTATATTTGCTTCAGAGTTTTCTTAATTGAAATAAACATTATAGATAAGGTTGTGAGGTTCCATTTGAATCCTTCTCAGTTCTGTTTTCCCCTCTGCTCAGAGGTAACCACTATCATGAATTTGATGTCTTTCTCTCCTGTCTGTTTTTATACTTCTAATTATGTATACAGCCATAAACATATGTAGTATTTTTTATTTGTACAAGTGGAATTGTCCTGCATGTATATTTCTGCAGTTTGCATTTGGAAGCTGTTCATGTTATATATAGCTTTGATTCATTTTTTAAAAATGGAAATATAGTTAATTTACAATGTGTTAGTTTCAGGTGTATAGCAAAATGATTCATATATATATATGTATATATACATATATATATATATATATATATATATACAAGGTATTGAGTATATTTCCCTGTGCTATACAGTTGGTCCTTGTTGTTTACCGATTTTATATATAGTAGTAGGTATATATTAATCCCAAGAATGGAAGGGTTTAAAATAAAAATACGGAAAGTAAATATTGAAGACTAAAAACCTATAAGACTAAATTACTCCATTTACTTGAGGAGTTTTTGGCTTTCATTAGAGCCATTGGTCAGTATTTCTGAGAACTTTTGCAGAATGTAGAAAATTGCAGATGTGACTCAATTTCATTTTTGGAAAAAAATAACAGATACCCGTATCCCCACAATTTAGTATTAACGGATGTTAACCGTTTGTATATTTGCTTCAGAGTTTTCTTAATTGAAATAAACATTATAGATAAGGTTGTGAGGTTCCATTTGAATCCTTCTCAGTTCTGTTTTCCCCTCTGCTCAGAGGTAACCACTATCATGAATTTGATGTCTTTCTCTCCTGTCTGTTTTTATACTTCTAATTATGTATACAGCCATAAACATATGTAGTATTTTTTATTTGTACAAGTGGAATTGTCCTGCATGTATATTTCTGCAGTTTGCATTTGGAAGCTGTTCATGTTATATATAGCTTTGATTCATTTTTTAAAAATGGAAATATAGTTAATTTACAATGTGTTAGTTTCAGGTGTATAGCAAAATGATTCATATATATATATGTATATATACATATATATATATATATATATATATATACAAGGTATTGAGTATATTTCCCTGTGCTATACAGTTGGTCCTTGTTGTTTACCGATTTTATATATAGTAGTAGGTATATATTAATCCCAAGCTCCTAACTTATCCCCCCGATTCATTTTTAATAATTGCTGTTAGTCAACCATTTGTAAACACAACATTATATTTATCCA
This sequence comes from Neophocaena asiaeorientalis asiaeorientalis, assembly GCF_003031525.2. Taxonomy (NCBI): domain Eukaryota; kingdom Metazoa; phylum Chordata; class Mammalia; order Artiodactyla; family Phocoenidae; genus Neophocaena; species Neophocaena asiaeorientalis. Next base: position 658,926 of record NW_020175821.1, read on the forward strand.
TTCTTCTACTTGTGACATCTGAGTTGTTCTCGGTTTTTGCCATTACCAGCAGTAAGGTTATGAACATCCTTGCAAGTGTCTTTTTATGTGGGAGAGTTTCTCTACAGCGGAGTTTCTCAACCTTGGCACCACTCACATTTTGGACTGGACAATTCTTTGCTGTGGGGGTATATCCTATGCATTTTAGAATGTTGAGCAGCATCCTTGGCCTCTACTCACTAGATGCCAATAGCATCTCCCCAGTTGTGACAACCAAAAGTGTCTCCTGACAAATGTCCTTTGCACAGTATAATCACAGTTGGTTAAGAACCACTGCTGCAGGTGTATGTATGCAGAAGTGGAACTGCCAGGTTGTTCTGACTCAATTTTAAGTCTTAAGATATTCTCACTGATAATGGCTCTAGGCAGGATTTTTTTTCCATTGTAGCTTCTGGTATGAAGGACCTTGGGCTAGACCAGCCTTGTGTCTGTTGTACCCTGAGATGGTAGAGAGAAAATTGAAATTTCAGTTTGAGAATGGGTTGGAGCCTGTTGTATGGATGCCTGTATCCTCAACTTCCCAACTAGCACTAGACCTCTTTCCTTGAACAGATTTTCTGGAACTGAGCATCTCTCTTTTAAGGTAAAGCAGGTGAAGGAGAGATGGGGCATAGGGGATTTTTATGTTCTGATTTAATGTTTAGAACATAGGGTGCCCTCAGTCAATGCTTTTTTGAGTTAATCCTTGGTATGAATGAAGATAGGGGTTAAGAGCAAAGGCAAATGAACTCTCTTATTCCTCTGCTCTTGAATTAAATCACTGAGTTCAACACTACTATGGGGAAGTGGAGAAGGGCCAGGAACATTTTGGAATGAATCCAAAGTTGAAATGTCACTCTAACCTTCTCTTCTGGTAGGAATCAACAGTAGCCTTCCATGAGGAACTGCCTTTCCCATTTGCTGCTGGAGTTAACGGTTTTTCCTGCTGGCAGAATCAGGGACATGCCAGCACTGTAAGGGTTAATCTACTGATCCTCTTACCAGTCTCATGGTTGGGGGTGGGGTGAGCAGGGAGGAAAAGGGAGACCTTGATTTTCTCTTAGGGATCTTTAGTCATCTCAAGTCATATCCCACATGCCTCCTTTCCTGTTGATCCTTCTCACCATAGCTTTGTTTCCTGTTTCCCCTAGTCCCCTTGTAGTTCCCTCTTATTTTCTCATTCCCCATCCCCCATCCCCATGCACTGCTGTGGGGCTTGGATTCTGAACTAACAGGGATACATACCCTCCACTGCAGAGCGGGATGAGTGGGTGCTCCAGCGGGGATGTGGTCATTGCCGGCCAGTGAGGGCGAGAGCGCCACAGCCCACTTCTTCCTTGGAGCTGGAGATGAGGGGCTGGGCACCCGTGGAATAGGCATGAGGACAGAAGAGAGTGACAGCGAGCTCCTTGAGGATGAGGAGGATGAAGTGGTAAGACCAGGGAAAACGATGATGTAACTTGGTTCTGGGACCCCTGTCATAGTTGAGATTCCAGAGGATGGAGACACCTCTCCCCATTCTTCCCAAATGCATAGACTCCCTGTCATAAACAGGCCCTATTCTGATTAAGGGGAAGGGCAGTGGAGATTGGTTAGATTGCCTCTCTTTGAAGCCCCTACCCTTATGCCCTCCTCCTGTTGTCTCATTATTATTGGTTCTCCTACTCTTCTGCCGAGTACACATTTCCTACTGTGGCAGTAGGAATACCTGCAGGTACCCCAATCTAGGCCTAAGTTAGGAGGTAACCTTAACCCCATAGCTCCAAAGTCCTGGCAAGAAACTCTGTGCCCTAAGGAGATGAAACCGTGTGTTCCCTGATAGGGATGGTTTAGGTGGGAAGTACCTGACAGCACTTCCTCTCTGTAGCCTCCTGAACCTCAGATCATTGTTGGCATCTGTGCCATGACCAAGAAATCCAAGTCCAAGCCAATGACCCAAATCCTAGAGCGACTCTGCAGATTTGACTACCTGACTGTTATCATCCTGGGAGAAGATGTGATCCTTAATGAACCTGTGGAAAACTGGCCATCCTGCCATTGCCTCATCTCTTTCCACTCCAAAGGTTGGTGTGTGTGAAGGAAAATGAGAAGGAATGGTGTTGGGAATGCTGGACTGGGAAATGAGGCTCTTACTGTCAAATAGTAAAGAGGCCATCAGCTCTTCCCAACACACTAGGGAACAGTGCAAAGGGGTTTGTTCTCCCTGCATCTTGGAGGACTTGCCGGTGGTAGTTTAAAGCCCATATTTGAACCTCAGGAAAGCTCTAAGATTCTTAGGTCTCTGACAGAATTGGTCTTTGGAAGGACCCTAAAAATAATTTCTGTTGGGCTTCCCTGGTGGCGCAGTGGTTGAGAGCCCGCCTGCCAATGCAGGGGACGTGGGTTCGTGCCCTGGTCCGGGAAGATCCCACATGCCACGGAGTGGCTGGGCCCGTGAGCCATGGCCGCTGAGCCTGCGCGTCCGGAGCCTGTGCTCCACAACGGCAGAGGCCGCAACAGTGAGAGGCCCATGTACTGAAAAAGAAAAAAAAAAAAATTTCTGTTTTACTTTTTTCTGATGGATATTCTAGACTTGGGAAGTTGGGCAGGAGGATGAGTGCTGGGTTGGATGGGTAGTGGAACTCAGTGGCAACTAATAGCTTTAATATGTTTATTTCTCTTGCTGTTTTCTCACTGTCTCTTTCACTTTCTTCCTTTGGTCTATTTCCTTTCTCCATCCCAGGCTTTCCTCTGGACAAAGCTGTTGCTTACTCCAAGCTTCGAAACCCTTTTCTTATCAATGACCTGGCTATGCAGTATTACATCCAGGATAGGTATAGCTTTCTGTTGACTGGTGGGATGGGTGGCCCTGAGATCATGCCTGTTTAGAGAACCCACTCTGGGAGGGGCAGAGTCAAAGAAACATGCTTAATTTTTGTACCATACCCTGTTGAGTTCTGTACACGGGTGTCTCCCAATTCCTGAATGAATGAAATCCCTAGCCTCTCCCCTGGTCACCATCCCCCACCTCTCCCAGCTAATTTATTCGGGGGTGACAGGAGGGAGGTGTACCGGATCCTGCAGGAGGAGGGTATTGATCTGCCTCGATATGCTGTGCTCAACCGTGACCCTGCCCGGCCTGAGGGTGAGTACCTGGCCTTGTCCAGTCCTGCCCTGCTTTCTATGACTTAGCCCAGTTCTCCTTCCTCTAGACGTCTCCTGTGTACCACCCGGCTCAGTGAGGCTTTGGTTACTGGATTATGGGTAGAGCTAGAGCCATGGGTCTTTGGACAGAACCTTGGACCTCTTATATAGATATTAATTACCATATCTATTATTAAGATATGGTCATAGCAACTTGAGGGTTATGGAGATTACAACTCAGAGAAGTGGGAGTTGGAAGTATTCTTAGGCCCTAGGAATGACCACATGCCTACCTTTCAGAGTGCAACCTGATTGAGGGTGAAGATCAGGTGGAGGTAAATGGAGCCGTCTTTCCCAAGCCCTTTGTGGAGAAGCCAGTGAGTGCAGAGGACCACAATGTTTACATCTACTACCCCAGCTCAGCCGGAGGAGGAAGCCAGCGCCTCTTCCGTAAGGTATGGGAGACATTTGGGCATTTGAGGAGGCAGAGAAGTAGAAGGGCGAGAATGAGGTTGTGGGGAGGGAAGCTGGAGGATTTGGGGACAAGTTAAAGGCAACTTTTTTTTTCCCTTCCTTTTTCTCCTGAAGATTGGCAGCCGGAGCAGCGTTTACTCTCCTGAGAGCAGCGTCCGGAAGACAGGGTCATACATCTATGAGGAGTTTATGCCAACAGATGGCACAGATGTCAAGGTTATGGTGGATACAGGGATTTAAGAGGTTATAAATATCTGGGTGGGGTGGGGTGCTTGGGAAGTAAGTGGAAGTGTATGGAAGTGGTCGTAGAAAATAAAGTATGAATGTGATGGGTTTTCATATGCAGGTGAAGGTAAGAAGTGGGGGAAGTAGGTATTTACATTGTCACTATCAGAGCAAGGGCAAGAGTGACATGGAAAATGGAATACTGTTGGTAAGTTATTTCTTAGTAAGGACTAGGCAATAGTTTTGGAGTCCTGTGGAGAAACCTTCGTAATGATACTAAAGTAGAGCTCAGTAAGAAAAATGTCAGTCTCCTTGTTCATAAAACTTGGGGATTTGTTGGTTTTGTTTTTGTTTACTGTGAAACTAGTCTACAGACATAGTGCTCATATTGTCTTCTCATACGCAGGGTGAGCTGTGGGCATACTCAGTGATGCTATGTACCTGCAGGTGTATACAGTGGGGCCAGACTATGCCCATGCTGAAGCCAGAAAATCTCCAGCTTTGGATGGGAAGGTCGAAAGAGACAGTGAGGGGAAAGAAATTCGATATCCAGTCATGCTGACTGCCATGGAAAAGCTGGTGGCCAGGAAAGTCTGCGTAGCTTTTAAGGTGGAGGAAGTCCCCTTGGCGGCGAAGGGGAGGGTGTGTGTGCTGGGGGCGGGGGGTGGGAGGGATACAGGAGAGGGGCTGTGGAATGAGGGGGGTGCTGAGAAGGAAGAGTGGCTCTCTTGTTCTCATCTTGCTTTTATCGCCTGCAGCAAACGGTCTGTGGTTTTGACCTCCTTCGTGCCAATGGTCACTCCTTTGTGTGTGATGTCAACGGCTTCAGTTTCGTCAAGAATTCGATGAAATACTACGATGACTGTGCCAAGATTCTGGGGTAAGGGGCACAGTGGTCTGAGCTGGGGAGAATGGGCTTAAAGAAGAGAATTGGAAAGTTTTTACTGTATAGGCATGCCTCGTTTTATTGAGCTTCGCGGATACTGCATTTTTTTTACATATTGAAGGTTTGTGGCAACCTTGTGTCAAGCAAGTCTGTTGGCACCATTTTTCCAACAGCATTTGCTTACTTTGTGTCTCTGTGTGACATTTTGGTAATTCTCACAATATTTCAAACTTTTTCACTATCATATTTGTCATAGTGATCTGTGATCATTGATGTTACTATTGCAAAAAGATTACAACTTGCTGAAGGCTCAGATGATGGTTAGCATTTTTTTTTTAGTAAATTTATTAATTATTTTCGGGTGTGTTGGGTCTTCGTTGCTGCGCGCAGGCTTTCTCTAGTTGCGGCGAGCAGGGGCTACTCTTCGTTGTGGTGTACAGGCTTCTCACTGTGGTGGCTTCTCTTGCTTCAGAGCACGGTCTCTAGGCGCGCGGGATTCAGTAGCTGTGGCACGCAGGCTCAGTCATTGTGGCTCACAGGCTCTAGAGCACAGGCTCAGTAGTTGTGGCGCATGGGCTTAGTTGCTCCACAACACGTGGGATCTTCCCAGGCCGGGGATCGAACCTGTGTTCCCTGCATTGGCAGGTGGATTCTTAACCACTGTGCCACCAGGGAATCCCGATGGTTAGCATTTTTTAGCAATAAAGTCTTTTTTAATTAAGATATGTACATTTTTTTAGACCTAATGCTATTGCACACTTAATATACTACAGTATACTGTAAACATAACTTTCATATGCACTGCAAAACTAAAAAAACTCCTGTGACTCACTGTATTGCAATATTCACTTTATTGTGGTGGTCTGCAACTGCACTCACAATATCTCCGAGGTATGCCTGTATTTTAAATATCGTAAAAATGGTTTAAAAGTGACAAAGGTGAGAATGCCCTGGCGGTCCAATGGTTGGGACTCCGAGCTTCCCCTGCAGGGGGCGCGGGTTCAATCCTTGGTCAGGGAACTAAGATCCTACAAGCCATACAGTGCAGCCAAAAAATAAAAAAGAATATAGGGCTTCCCTGGTGGAGCAGTGGTTAAGAATACCCCTGCCAGTGCAGGGGACACGGGTTTGATCCCTGATCTGGAAGATCCCACATGACACGGAGCAACTAAGCCTGAGCGCCACAACTACTGAGCCTGCGCTCTAGAGCCCACGAGCCACAACTACTGAAGCCTCAGTGCCTAGAGCCCATGCTCTACAACAAGAGAAGCCACTGCAATGAAAACCCATGTACTGCAAGGAAGAGTAGCCCCCACTCACCGCAGCTAGAGTAAGCCCGCGTACAACAACGAAGACCCAACACAGCCAAAAATAAAATAAATTACTTAAAAAAAAAAGAATATAGTTAAAGCCCCTACATACCCCTTACTAAGTATATCCCCTTCCCTCCCACCGCCCAGAGGTAACCAGTCCTTTATTTGGTCATTCCCATTTATATATTCGTATTTTTATTACATATATGGGGTGGCTTTCGCATGTTTTTAGATTTTATATTAATGTATTTTTCAGCTACTTGTTAGTTTTTGTGAGCTTCATTCATATATATAGTTCTGGTTCATTCATTTTCACAGGGCTTCTTTGCATTTCTCCTTCTAGGAACACCATAATGCGGGAGCTTGCCCCGCAGTTCCAGATCCCATGGTCCATCCCCACAGAAGCTGAGGACATTCCCATTGTCCCTACCACATCTGGCACCATGTGAGCAAAAGTAAAAGTTAAAAATCGGGAGTAACCTACTTAAGGCATCTGTGTCAGACCAGTGGTTACTTCCTGACCCTGTGCCATCTGACTGGTGGAGCCTACCTTTATTCCTAATCTCAGATAGTTTTTCCTCTGTTCTTTGACCCGTTGGGTAGGATGAAATGGGAGGCAGTGTGGGGTGGGACTGGGGAGAGGCTCTAACAACATTCCCTATCTTAGGATGGAACTTCGTTGCGTCATTGCAATTATCCGTCACGGGGATCGTACCCCCAAGCAGAAGATGAAGATGGAGGTGACACACCCAAGGTGGGCAGAGTATCCTAATCCAGACAAATAGGTGTTTGTGAAGGAAATGGGGAGGGGTACCTCCCAGAGGCTCTTGTCTGTCTCAGCCCGTACTGAAGCTTCTCCTTATTTCTTCAGGTTTTTTAGTCTATTTGAAAAACATGGTGGCTACAAGACAGGGAAATTAAAACTGAAGCGGCCCGAGCAGCTACAGGTAAGGTGATGAATCTGCCTGGGAGGAGCAGTGCTACAGAAAGATAGAGGGTATGGGATTGGGGGCCTCAGTGAGAGACCAGGATGAAAGCCTAACCAGCCAGGACTTGGCCTCCTGCACAGATACCCTGTTGTTTCCTCCAGGAGGTGCTGGACATCACAAGGCTGCTATTGGCTGAACTGGAAAAAGAACCAGGTGGTGAGATTGAGGAGAAGACTGGGAAACTGGAGCAGCTGAAATCTGTGCTGGAGATGTGAGAAAGGGAATAGGAAAGGGGGGCCACTAGCAGTGAGAATTGGCTGCTGGGGTAGAAAGTAAACTGTGAATTTATCCTGCAGGTATGGTCACTTCTCAGGCATCAACCGGAAGGTGCAGTTGACTTACTACCCTCATGGAGTAAAAGCTTCTAATGAGGGGCAAGGTAAGATGTAATACCCCTTTCCCATCACCACTCACATCTCTTATTCTTGAACCCTTAGATGACCTCTATCCCAAATTACCTTTCCGGGCTCCTCAGAAGACCTAACATTTAGATGTCCCCACTATTTTCCTTAGATCTAGACCTGTTCACTGCCCCTTATTCCCGCAGATCCACAGGGGGAGGCTCTGGCCCCATCCCTATTGCTGGTACTGAAGTGGGGTGGAGAACTGACCCCTGCTGGCCGTGTTCAGGCTGAGGAGCTGGGGCGAGCTTTCCGCTGCATGTACCCTGGAGGACAGGGTGAGTGTTTTGTAAATACCTAGCAGGGCTGAGATAAGATGATTAGAGAATAAGTTGGGGAAACAAGGGACAGAGACAATAGGGAAGTTAAAGGGGAAATGAGCATTCTTGGGTATTTACAGCCATCCATTCCTGGTCTTCCCCTTTGCCCCCAGGTGACTATGCTGGCTTCCCCGGGTGTGGGCTGCTTCGCCTCCATAGCACCTTCCGCCATGATCTCAAGATTTATGCCTCTGATGAGGGCCGTGTCCAGATGACTGCTGCAGCCTTTGCCAAGGTGCACACTACAGTTCACCCACAGTTCCAGCTTCCATTAGGTAGAGAAGCAGAGTTTGGAGAACTAGTTGGAAATTTCAGAGTGTTTGTGTGCCATGTCAGAGAAGTTTCTGCTTGTGTCTGACTGCATTCTTTTTTTTTTAATTGGGGTATAGTTGCTTTACAATGTTGTGTTAGTTTCTCCTGTACAGCAAAGTGAATCAGCTGTATGTACTGACTGCATTCTATACTACTGAGAATAATTAGTGGGGTGGGCCCCTTGACCTATACCCCAACTCCCAAGCCAGCTCTCATTTGATCTCTGGGACCATCGAGGCCTAGGGGAACTAGACTGGAAGGAAAACTAATAGATTCTCTGCTCCCCCTCTAGGGCCTTCTAGCTCTAGAAGGGGAGCTGACACCCATTTTGGTACAAATGGTGAAGAGTGCCAACATGAACGGGCTCTTGGACAGTGATGGCGATTCCCTGAGCAGCTGCCAGCACCGGGTGAAGGCTCGGCTGCACCACATTTTGCAGCAGGATGCACCCTTTGCCCCTGAGGATTATGATCAGGTCAGGCTCTCCTAGACTTTGTGCCCAACACAGCCCAATCCCCAAATCCTAGAATTCTAAATAATAGTGATCCGTAATGGTACTTACTGTGTGCCAGGCACTGTTTTATGTGCTCTCCATGTATTGTGTCATTTAATCCTTACCCTCTGAGATAAGTATGGGTCCACAATCTGTCATCCACAGTTTTGGAAATGAAAAAGATTTTTATAACTTTGCCACCAAGATTCGTTTGACAGCAAAACCCGACATGGTAAGACTCTTTCTAATCCCCATTTATCCCATCTAGTGTAAATAGTCATACATTTTGCTACAGAAATAGAAAAGTGTTTGGTTACGTCCTAGGCCCTGCTGGAGGTGTTATCTAACATGTGGCATATGCACCGTATTAACTTCTTAAAGTCCCAAGAATTCTCAATTCCGAAACACAGCTGAACCCAAGGATTTTGAACGGAAGGATGTTTCAGTTTATCTGTTGCTGTATAAAAAACTACCCCAAAACTCAGTAACTTAAGACAAAAACCATTTTATCACCTTACAGCTCTAGGCTCAACTAGTCTTGCCTAGGGTCTTCCCTAAAATTGCCCAGCTGCTGTCCAGATGTTGGGGCTGGAACCGTCTGGAGGCTCAACTGGGATGCTAGGATGGCTGGGCTCTCTCCCTCCTCATGATGTCCCTGTCCCTGTAGTCTCAGAGCCTCTCCTCTCCATGTGTTTTTCCTATGTGGTTTTTCTAGCAGACCAGGGATCAAATCCATGCCCCCGGCAGTGGAAGCATGAAGTCCTAACCACTGGACCATTAGGGAATTCCCCAGACGGATTTCTTAAATAGTAGCTTAGGACTCCCCCATACCAGAAACTTTCAAGATTTTTTAGAGTGTAGGCCCAGAATTAGCACAGTATAACTTTATTATTTTTTGTTGGTTAAACAGTCCCAGGGTCAGCCCAGATTCAAGGGAAGGGGAATGTGACAAAGAATTAATGGCCATCTTTAATCCACTGTAAGAACTGTGGACCGGTACTACTTTTCCCCCGCTTTACAGATGAGGAAGCCTAGGCTCAGAAGAATTTAAGCAGCCTTTCCAAGGTCACCCAAGGAATCTAACTAGAGAGCCCAGGCTGTTAGCCTCACAGTATTAATCACAGTGGATGCCACTACCCAAGCCATTCTTTTTCCTTTTTCCTATGTATCCATGCCATGATTGACTGGGGATCATGTGCCAGACAATGATTTTCTACCATCCTCCTACTCACAGCTCCTCATTTCATAACTGCTGTGTAACCATTTTTGATAGATTCTTAAATAAGCAAAGTAGCTGAGCACATTGACTAGAGAATGGCATTTTCTGTGTTCTTCTCTGAGCAGGCCTTGATAAAGGGGCAGGACCTTGCTGCCTTATTTTCCAATCCATTGCTCAATGTCAAATCCAAAAAAGCTAAGGTATCATACTTTCCTTTTTCCTTGCTTCCTTTTGCCAGCAAGAATGGAACTTGTGAGGACCGAGGTAGAATGAGTACATTCAACCTGCAATCTCCTTTCCCCCTCCCCATCTTCATTGACTGTGACCATCCTAAATGCTTGAGTTGGAACTTAGTTCTGAGACAGCACCTCTACTCCAGATTCAAGCTAGCATCTTGTTTAGAGGAGTAAGATAGTTATGTCTATTACCCACTCACGAAAACATTCTGTGGGGATTTTGGTTTAATCTGTATTCCTCAGCATTTTCCGTGCTTATTTTAGAACCCCCAAGAAAAGAACCTAGATCTATTTTATTTCCTCTGACTCCAAGACGTTTAAGATGACCCATTCTTAGATGACTGTGTGCTAGAGCAGTCCCCTCATCTGAACTGCTAGTGTTCCCAGTAGCGTAAGAATGCTCGTTGGGGGCTTCCCTGGTGGTGCAGTGGTTGAGAGTCCGCCTGCCAATGCAGGGGACACGGGTTCGTGCCCCGGTCCGGGAGGATCCCACATGCCACGGAGCGGCTGGGCCCGTGAGCCATGGCCGCTGAGCCTGCGCGTCTGGAGCCTGTGCTCCGCAATGGGAGAGGCCACAACAGTGAGAGGCCCGCATAGCGCAAAAAAAAAAAAAAAGAATGTCTCGTTGGGGTGAGCCAACAGACAGAGCTTATTTGCAGTCAGTCTCTCTGTAATAAGCTCACAGCAATCTAGGCAACTGGCACTGAACCTGTCTTGCTTTTCATCTTTCTATTCTCCACAGCTGGCTCCCACTGGAAGCACTTCCCTACTCAACTCCATGGCTATAATCCAGAATCCTGTGAAGGTCTGTGATCAGGTATTTGCCCTGATTGAAAACCTCACTCACCAGATCCAGAAACGGATGCAGGACCCCAAGTCTGTAGGTGGGTTTGAATACTACTATCTTCCTTTCAAGATCTTGGGTACGGATGGGTTCCTCAGGCAATCCTGTGTCCTCTCCTAAGTGTCTGGGACACGTCATCCTCATCTCTCTGGTTCTGCTTCAGATTTGCTAGGGTCTTTTGTTAGAGGTGAAGCCTTTGGCTCTGTCTGTCTGTCTTCCTTCCAGACCTGCAGCTTTACCACAGCGAGACACTAGAGCTAATGCTACAGCGTTGGAGCAAGCTGGAGCGTGACTTTCGACAGAAGAGTGGGCGCTATGATATCAGTAAGATTCCTGACATCTATGACTGTGTCAAGTATGATGTGCAGCACAATGGGAGTCTGGGACTTCAAGGAACAGCAGAGTTGCTCCGTCTCTCTAAGGCACTGGCTGATGTGGTCATTCCCCAGGTGTGTCTCACATAAGGGATGGAGCCTGGGGCTAGGGGCACTGCAGAAGGAAGGAGAGAAAAGGCAGGAAGGAGGGGCGGTGTGGGAACCAGGGGAAGGAAACTTAGAAAAGGAATTAGTTGTTACAATTAGAGCTACAATCCTGGCTCTGAGGAAACCCAAGAGGCTAACTGAGGAAAAACCTGGAGAGGGGGAATGTGGTGATGTTGGAAGAAGCCCTAGACCTGAGGTGAAGACAAGCATGATCTTGGACCTGGGAGTATAAGGCAAGAGGAAAACAAGATTCATTGAGGTGCTTATTCCTGGCCTGTGGCCCCTAGGAGTACGGGATCAGTCGGGAGGAGAAACTGGAAATTGCTGTGGGCTTCTGTCTTCCACTGTTGCGGAAGATACTACTTGACCTGCAGAGAACCCACGAGGATGAGTCTGTCAACAAGCTGCACCCCCTGTGAGGGAGGGCTGGGTGGGGTGCTGGATGGAGGGAGGGGCATGTCAGGGAGCTCTTGGGGGAACCCAGGCTGGGACAGCTTGGGGAACCAAGAACGGGAGGGGTCCTGGGGTGGAAAAGAGAGAGAAGTCTTTGAGGCGGGAGGAGGGAGTTTGTGGAGGGCTGAGAAGAGGACTGGCTGACAGTGTGAGTGACTTAGCTGCTGTCTCAGGTACTCCCGAGGAGTGCTCTCCCCAGGCCGCCATGTTCGAACACGTCTCTACTTTACCAGTGAAAGCCACGTCCACTCCCTACTCAGTGTCTTCCGTTATGGGGGACTTCTTGATGTAAGGATCCTTTTTCCTTCAGCCTATGAACATCTTTTCCCAGTGTTCTTTTACTCTCCTCCTCATGCTTCTTTTTTACTGCAAGCCTCCTCTGTTCTCCTCGTCTCCCCGCCCATTCCCTGACTCCCTCGTCCTTGGGCATTAGCTTACCTCTTCTTGTGTTCGGTAGGAGACCAAGGATGCACAATGGCAGCGAGCTTTGGCTTATCTTAGTGCCATCTCAGAGCTCAACTACATGACCCAGATTGTCATCATGCTTTATGAAGACAACACACGGGTGAGGAGCTAACAGGGCGGGGTGAGGAGAGGCCCCCTTCTTTCTTCTCAATCCCCTTTTAGGGAAAAGCTTTTTTATGCTTAGATTCTGTAGAATCCAGTTAGGTGTGGTGCCTAGGTGCAGCATGATAGAGAACATCCAGGAGGTTCCTCCTGGAACAGAAAACATGTTTTGGGTTGGTGTTGAGCCAGAGAGATACCAGAGAACATAGCTCTGGCATTAGGGAGGGTATGGAATTTGAACAATGTTACAATGAGTCTTTTTCTCTCAAACATTGTTACACATACACCTTCTTCATCTGGCTCCACAAAGATATCTTTAAATGTGCTGCTGTATGCACTGTAGCAAAGCTGAATTCCTGTGGGAGATAGATAGGGAGGGGGACAGTTGTAGAACTGGAAGTTGGCAAGTCCTGTGGAGGTTGAGAGTATGAGCATCCCGTAACACTAGACTGTAGTTAAAGGGAGCTATTACTGTAGAGGGGTGTAAGACGCTGAAACCTCAGCCCTGGGAGGATGTGTCCTCTTGAGTTCCTCTCTGTTGTCCCTGCCTGGTCTTCCACCACCATGTCCAGCTTCTCCAACTGCCCTTTCATCTGGTGATGCCCTAAAGGATCCCTTATCAGAGGAGCGGTTCCATGTGGAGCTGCACTTCAGCCCTGGAGTGAAAGGTGTCGAGGAAGAAGGCAGTGCCCCAACTGGCTGTGGATTCCGTCCAGCCTCTTCTGAGGTGGGTCAGAGTGCTGGGATTTGGGACTGGAGGATTTAGGAACCAAGTGATGGGAAACTCGGAAACAGTACAGGGAGGTTGAAAGGGTTGGGGAGAATTGGATTAGGAGGCTGGAGACCATTAACATCTCTCCTGTCTATGCCTGTTGTTGGGTAGAATGAGGAGATGAAAACAGACCAAGGCAGCATGGAGGACCTGTGCCCGGGGAAGGCATCAGATGAGCCAGACGGAGCATTGCAGACCTCACCCCAGCCCTCTGAGGGCCCTGGCCTCCCAAAGAGATCACCCCTCATTCGTAACCGCAAAGCCGGCTCCATGGAGGTAATGGGAGGGGCTTGGGAGAAAGAAGTGGTGGAAGTGCTCATAGGACAATATCCATGAATCTCTGAATCCCCTCAGTGGAATTCTTAGGACCTTAAACAGAGTCTTCCTGCCCCTGATGGATATGTTTCACTTAACCTCTCTTTCACAGCTGGTCTCCCAGGAAAGCTCCTTTAAGCTGGTTGCTACTTCTGAGGTTAAAGAGATGCCAGTGAGGGGTGCCTGAGAGATAAGGACTTTTAGAGACGAGATTGAGGAGGAGGCCTCTGGATGAATTTGAGAAGGCAGTTCTTTAAAAGGAAATATAGTAGAAAAGCGTGTACTCTGGGCTAAAATCCCAGTCTGATAATCAGACGCTGTGTGATCTTGGACAGGTACCTTCTCCAAGCCTAAATTTTTTTCATCTGTAAAATATAAGTAATACTCACCATATAGATGCTTAGTAAACAGTAACAATGATAACAATACAGTTGATATTGAAGGCCAGGCCCCCTCCATCTCTTTATTGTCTTGGGTAAATATTAAAGCTCAGATTGTAGTAAATATCACTTTGCTAAAAATGGCACTTTAATTTAACCCCTTTAGGGTTATCTATACTCTCATCCCAGAAAGGGAATCAAGTCTCGAGGTCTATCTATCTCCCCTTTGTTCTGATGAGGTTTATCAGTCTGGGCCTGGTTCTATTTCTCTAGCCTAGAGGAAAGGACCGTTGTAAATCTCACATTGTGTCCTGGAGTAAAAACCAAAGTTTTGGTCTTTTCCTGGAGAGATCCTTTCCCTCTTTGGCCCAATGACACTCTTTTTGACCCCATGACTTATCCCTGTCTCAGGGACCATGACTTTCTATTTTGGGTCCTGCTTTGACAGATGAATCTGTTCACTTGGCTTGGTGCCTGCTCTCTGTCTTAAAGGAATTGGTCTTTCCATTTGGAAATATCTCAGAAGAATCTATAACTAGCTTACATAGGTTCAGACAAAGGTTTATGGTTCAGATTTTGGAGAATGCTGAGAAGACAAACTACAGTCTCTCTTCTAGGCTCATCCTTTTCTGCCTGATTATTTTAAGATGGACTTGAGGTCATGAATACTCAGAGTTGCCTTAGGTGGGGTATGCGTCATATTTTCTTTGAGGTGTAAGTTAACTTAGTATCCATAGTACATTAGCACACTGCAGACTCATGTGAATAGATCAGATGGACAGAATGACATATGATCTTCCACTAATAAACTGCTCCTCCACATCCAGTGTCTTCCCCATTCACATCGTCTGCCAGTCTCTGGCACTGTTATGTTGGATCCCCTTTTTTCTTCTGATTTAAAGCAGTCAAGAGACAGGCAAAGCAGAGCTCTCAGTGTATCATCTCTCAGACTTGATGAAATTGACTTCTTTCAGGCCTATAGGAAGCTTTCTGTTGTAATCAGATTCCTTCCTCTCAGTTACTAGTGCTGCTTATACCATGGCTACCCAGGATGATGGTTGCCCACGATATGCTCCTCAGCTTTGCAAGAAAATCTTCTCTCTGCTCTTTGGTCATACAACCTTTTAGTATTAATACTTCCTCTCCGTGTTCTATAAGTACAGGCATTGGTAGTCTTATTCTTATCAACTACGACCCTTCTTTCCATCCCTTCTTCTCCTGTCATCTTATATTTTTGGACTGGTTTAGAATACAAAATCTGTGACCTTCAGAGCAGCTGTGCCCTAGGCAATCATCCTCTCCAGCCTTACAACTGCCTCTGCCCAATGGGCCCAGGGCTTTGGGGAGCCTGGGGTGTAAGGAGCCGTGACCGGCTTTCCACCCGGTCTGATTGCAGGTCATGAACATGCAGTGCACGGGGAACCTGGACCTGATCCCCTTGCGGGGACGGCGCCGCCGGAGGTCAGGGGACCTCCCCCGGCCTTCCCCAGCCATCGGCCTACAGCCCCGGGCTGTGTCCACCACTCACCTGGCATCCTGCACACAGGTGTCCCTCCATACTTCATCTTCCCTTATTGCTTCTATCTTTGCCTTTTGGGACTTAGGGACTCAGAACACTGTTGAGGGGTGTGTGTGTGTGTGTGTGTGTGTGTGTGTGTGTGTGTGTGTGGTGTGGGTTATGTGATTGAGCCCTTGTGGGCTTTTC
This sequence comes from Neophocaena asiaeorientalis asiaeorientalis, assembly GCF_003031525.2. NCBI lineage: Eukaryota > Metazoa > Chordata > Mammalia > Artiodactyla > Phocoenidae > Neophocaena > Neophocaena asiaeorientalis. The sequence goes on from NW_020175821.1 coordinate 674,453, forward strand.
AGAAATCCATTTCATGTCTCCAGGAGTGGAGGGGAGGGCTTTCGGTTCAGATAAGAAACTGAGTATGGCTGCCGTAGCCACAGCTGTCCCATGGAAAGAAGAGAGCGTAGCCAGACTTCTTATTGTGGCTGAGCTATTGTGATTTGCTTTCTGAGTTCTATGGAGGGATATAAAAGATTAAGGTACCCTGCCCTGCTAAGCACTGAGAATGGTTGAATAATGATTTCTCAGATTTGGGATTAGAGGGCTGTAGGCACAGGCATCTTGGAAATAGAAGTGCTTTCTAGTATAGAAGGATTCCCTGGACAGTTTCCTCTGTAAAGTATACTCTTAGACTTTGCATTCCTCTTCCTCATAAAAATCCTTAAACTTCCTGACATTGCTTGGTTTTGTAGGGGCAAGAATTCAGGACCTGGGTTTTAGACTTCTCAGTTGAGGTGGCAAAACGGTAATTAACATAGAGTCCTTTTTCTCCAGGTGCTTTCTGAGACTTCGTCCTCGAGGCCTGGTGGCTACCGACTCTTTTCATCTTCACGGCCACCAACGGAGATGAAGCAGAGCGGCCTAGGTATGGTTTTCCAGCATCTCTCATCTGTTGTTGGGAAGGGGTGTCTGTCTGTTCTTTAGAGTTTTATTGTGGGGAACCTTAGTCATGGGAGTTGGGGTCATCTAGTCAGTGGAATTGTTGGGTGGGGCTAGGGAGGATGAATTGGGAGAAGCCACATGTAGGTGTGAACTTTGATCCCAGATGATTGTTTGCATTCCAGGAAGGTGTCTGTCTTTTGGTTTACTACACAACGCCCATTTCTCTGGCTGAAGGGCATTTTTCTGGCTTCCCCTCTTATTCCTTATCTGTCCCTTCAGTCTAGCCCAGACATTTAGGGTCCATGGAGACTCTGACTCTTCAGAGTTATCAGAGACAAAGCTATAAATAGAGGCACTTGTGAGACGCTCCCTTCCCTCAATAACGGTCATATTCCTCATTTGGAGAACTTGTGCCATGTCTTCCTTTGAGACCTGTGTTTATTACATCCTTGCTCTGGCCCCTCCTACCTCCGTGCCCTCCCCTTCATCCTCTTTTAATCCTGTAATTCTTCTTCCTTCCTTCCTGAAAATTGAGGGACAAATCTGAGACTGGTGTAGTGGCAGAGGCTTCTCTCAGGACTTTGAGGGAATGTCTCTTGATTTTTTTGATTCCTGGAGAGGGGTGGAGAACATCATTCAACCTTTCCTAAGAACACAGACTGCAGGAAGGACCAAGCCTCAGAGGGTATTGTATTCTTTGGGAGTGGGGAGGGGTCCTTGGGAGGGACTATCTTTGAACACAGCACCTGTGAGCTATTAACCAGAACTGGCAGGTAGAGACAGTGGTGTGGGGTCTAGACTGGGTCCCCTGGCTCTTTCTATCTTGTCCTATTATTCTCTCCATTTAGCTCCTTTCATTTTACTGTTGAAAGAGAAAGGTCTCCTTGGCACCAAATTTCTTGGCCCCAAAACGGTCAGCATTTGGACCAGAAATGGGAAGAAAGGTTTTTGGTAATTTTCCAGGCTAATTTTATGGGATTAGATTGCCTTCTAGATCCCTAAAATGAGGTAGATGGTTTGGTGCATGAAAAATAAATGACAAATGTCTGGATCTGTGAATATAGACTTCTTTTCCCAGAAACCCCAGAAGAGAATAGGTTTCAGGTAGGTGGGAAAGAGGATAGGTGTGTCTGGCCCAGTTAAAGGGGAGTGCTGTCAAGAACAAGGCAGAGGCATGAGTCTGGTTGACAGATGGTGGTGGTAAGGTAAAGACTACCCCCTGAGATGATCCAAGACTGGACACGGCAGGATTGGTGGGACTATGCCAGAAAATTATTTCGTGGAGGAAGTAAATGTAGAACAAAGCTTGGGGGTGGGCTGGGATATAGCCAGCTAGTTCCAGCTTCTCTGAAAAAAGCAGACATATTTAGCAACCCTTATTTCTCTCTGGAACTCTATTCTTGAGCTTGTTTGAACATGAAAGGTAGGAGAGATTGCTGCACAGAGGAGTGGTCCTTAATTCCAGGGTGGAAATTATCAGCCATCTGAACTTCTTGATTTATGTGGTGACCCTGAAATGCTGGGACCCCTGAAACCATATCCCCTCTTTGTGGGCTCAAAGGAAACTGACGTCTCCACTCTGTCTATTTCCCCTATGAATGTTAAGTTCCCAAGTCAAACCCAGGGTCTTGGCTAAGATGGATTTGGAAGTAGAGGAGAAAATCCCACAAACTGGAGTGTTAATCTTGTTTCCTCCTGCCCATTCTCTCCTGTGGGCTATAGTAGGAGACGGGACCATGGGAGTCCCAACCCTACTGTCGATCAGATACTTGGGACAGTGACTAGCTTGATTTATTTGCTTCAGGGATTTTTCAAGTTTTATTTACTCCACTTACTGACAAGAGTTCTCTTTGCTTTCTTTGAACTTGTGTGTGTGGGCATCTGGCTTTGAGCACAGGACTTACAAGACAATAAACTTCTGAGAGTAGAAAAAACATCTTTTTCGCTGTTTTCTGCTCACGAGGTTCTCCTGAGTAGGGTGTTCAGCGGTTAGTAGGCATGTTCTGCGTATAATCACCTGACCCTTCACATGCCTTTCAATTTGTGTCCATTTTCACTTCAGAAACAATGCTCTGTTTTCTTCTTGATGAAAAAAATTACTATTTCTTTTCTAACAACACAGTTGATCCTGAGTCAGGACACCTGGATTCTAGTCCAGCTTAGCTCCTAACAAACTGTATGACCTTGAACAAATGAGATCCCTTTTGAATGTCAGTTTCTTCATCTCTAAAATAAGAAGGCTGAACTGGATGATCTTTGAATCCATTCCAGCTTCAAAAACTCAGTGAGTCTCATACTTTCTTGGGAAAGGTAAAAAGGCCTAAGGGAAAATAGAAGGGAGGGAACGTTGGATGAAAAACTTAGGAGGAATTGGAACTTATGAGAACTTTGAATTTGAGTTGAGTACTCTAAACTTAGTCTCTAGTTTCAGTCAAAGTTTCTTTCCTTTTAAACAAATAAGGGACTCGATTTCTGGGTTCTTCAAACCCTAGAATTAAATTGAATTAAATTAAACTGAATTAAATCTAGGGAGATCTAGAGGAATCTACCTATTCTTTGAGCATTCCTGAGAGCCACCTAGTGAGCATAGTTTATCCCTTTCAGTAGCTTTGAGTCCCCTAATATGACTAACCCTGTATTTGTAGTGGCCTCTTGTATCTGCCAAGTAGACTTTCAGGAGCATCCTCACTTTGCTTGCCCGGTGTGGCTGTGGACAGTAGTGAAAGCTGTTTGTGGTTATGTGAAGTGGCCACGTGGTGGTGGCTCTGAATGGTTATGTGTGTGTGTCCTGATGTTGTCATGTGAAATCGTGCGTACTTCTGTGTGGTAATTGCAGCTTTGCGTGGCTACTAATGCACTCCCGGCCTTGCAGGCTCACAGTGCACGGGGCTGTTCAGCACCACAGTGCTGGGCGGCTCCTCCAGCGCCCCGAATCTTCAGGACTACGCCCGCAGCCAAGGCAAAAAGCTACCACCTGCCAGTCTGAAGCACCGAGATGGTATGTGGGTGGGTTTTGGGGGGCAACTCTTTTCTTCATTTGTCCGCCAGCAAGGACACAGCTCAATAACAATTCACGCTTAAGATGGCGCTTGACACTAGCCTTATGACAAGTTTTCTGCATCAGTTATAGAGGGGAGAAGCAACCAAGACCCCATCCACCCCTCCATTTGCATTCCCTCTCGCCATACAAATACTACTTATTTATGCTTATCCCTTCATAATCAGCCACATACAGCCCTGCTACATCAATTTACTCCACCTTTGTATTCTTTCCTGGATTCTGGCCTGTAGTGGTAGGGACCAAGGAGGATGATCCACGGTCAGGAAGAATGCAGTGGAGCCTCAATTAAAATCTAGGAAATCAGGGATGGGGAAGTTGTTCAGCCAAGGCAGGAAAAATGATATGGAAAGAGATTGGGGGAAGTGATGAAAGTTTCTACAAAGATTTTATTTCTTTGTAAATGACCAGAAAGAGGATGTGGTGGTGAGATTAGGGTTGTTTGTGGGACCGTATTATGGTAGAGATGACACATGGATTCCTGAGAGGAGATTATCCAAAGGAAAAGATTGAAATGTGGTAGTAAGGAATCTAAGGGGCGGGGGTGGGAGCAGGTCGTATACTAACTGTAAAGAACAGAGTATATTGTGAGCAAATTCCAGAGCAGAGGGTGGGGACAGCAGTGGGTATAATCCCCGTGATGTCTTTTCTCCCCAGAGCTCTTGTTTGTCCCGGCCGTAAAACGATTTTCTGTGTCGTTTGCAAAGCATCCGACTAACGGTACGTTTGCTTCTGACTCAACGTCATTCCTCCTCACCATGTCACCTCCAGACACTTAACCTCTGAGTTCTGACACTGACTTTCCCTCTCCCTCCACTGTGTTGACACCCTGCTGTCTCTGAACCACTCACTAATTGTCGCTCTTGTGACAGACCTTAGCCTTGGCTGCAGCCTGGCTGCCCGATTCCTGGGGCAACTCAAGGTCTTATTTCCATGGTCACCATCATCACCATTGTGTCACTTTTTTCAGCATCATCACCGAAACATGAATTAAACCTCTTCCTTTCCCATCACATGACTGCCAGGCTTTGTACAAACATGATAATGGTTCCCCTTCTTAGAAGGAGCGTAGTATTACCTATATCATCCCCATTTCTTCTCTCTATTTGTTTCCCCAACTCCTCAGCTTATGTAATTTTGATCTTCCTGTTTTTTCACCAGCTCTTTTGTTGGAGTGGATGACTAGTTTGCTCCCCTTTTGGAGCAGTGCTGCAGTTCCCAGTTCCCAAGCCTACCCGTAAAGGCATTAGTCTTGAGTATATTGTTTTCCATCTCCATATTCCTATCTCCTACCATTGTGTGTATTTTGTGTGGCTCTTGTGCTCCTGACATCTGCTTTACGTCACTACTAACCTAGGGTCTGAGCCTAGAAAACAGGAGTCCAGATTGATTTGGGATACAAGAAAGAACAAAAGGAGTAGGAGGTGTTAGGTAAAGGAAAAAGAATTGTGCCTTGAGGGTTTCCATGTGGTTTCCATGCAGCCCCAGCCTACTTATGGCACTGCAGTCTCCGAGAAGGGGAAGTGAAGAGTTGAGATGTCTACTGGAGATTCCGGGGGAGCTTAGGAATAAATAATATTTCAAGAATACTGAAGAACAGGGTCTGCCCACACTAAGGTGGGAGAGTTTAGAGATTTGCGTAAACCCAAAACTGAAGGGCTGTGGTCTCTTTGTAGGGTATGGCAGAGGAACCCAGGACTTACTCCTTGCTTTATCCTTTATATCCTTAGTTTCTCTCTGCATTGTATCTTGTCTTCAAGGTAAATCCAGTTTTGTTAGATACGATTTTCTTCTGTTCAAGAGCTAAGACTCTGAGGGAGGTAAAATTAGCTTGGCTTCCTGGCTGAAAAAACTCTAGGTGCTGATCACCTGCTCCTTAGACAGTGGCAGCTGCTAGATTTTAGCCCAGTAAGGCCATATATCTCCACTAGGCACTGGTGAAATCTCCCTATGTTGACTAGCTTATACTTGCTCAGTTTATACCCCTACCCTCCACCTGCACTCCTGTTTGTGCCTGTGACAGGAGCTTCCCATTCAGAGTGGCGTGACTGTGCCTGCACAGTTAGCTTCAAGCTCTTCTGGCCTTCGTGCCACAGCCATCTCCAGAGTAGACCCTCAGGCACCAACCCCAACACTACAGCCTGGGATTTGGACTTAGGAGACTTGTTACTTAGGGAACAGAAGATGGTACTAGGAACTTGGGCCCCTGACATCAGAGCTAAATCACAACTCTCCTAACTCTTAGGCTCTGTGAGAAAAGATCCAAATTCCTAAAACAGATCCTCAAACCTATATATCTCTAGTTCCCTGAAGGCTTGGTTAGCAGCCTCGCCAGTAAAGAAGAATTAATTCTACCAAAAGGGGGAGAGGAAGAAAGACCTGGACAATTATAGTGCAAGAGAGTAAATTCAAGATCTCCTCCAGCACCCTGCACACAACCTCAGGGCTCTGCTGGCCTTTGTTCTTCTTGTACTTGAGCTTGGAGGCTAAAGTGCCTGAGAAGCAGGAATCTAGGAGAAAAAGATTTGGAGCTATTATGTCTCTTGCTGAAGATTATCTAGATTTAATTTGGCCCTCAGGACAATATGAGGGCTCTACCACATGGCCAAACGTTACTGGACTGACCCAGCAATTACAGAGTGGATGCTCTGTCTGCAGTTGCTTGCAGCAGATTAGTCACAACAATGTGCCAGCCTACTGTCCATCACCACCATCTCTTTGCCATGATGTGTGGCTTTGAAATAGCAGCTGGAAGAACTGGACCTGGCTTTGGAAAGGAGGCAAGGCAGTGCTACTTCCTTGCTTTGATGGGAGAACACCCCTCAGCCCATCCCTCCCTCTATTCCTGATAAGCTTCTGTTACATCCTGTGACTACATCAAGTATATAAGTATGGCCCATTAGTAAACTGCATGCTGAACTTACCAAGGTGAACTAATATAGTGGGAAAGAGACTGTGTCTCTCCCTCATCCAGAATGTCAGAGTGTACCCACCAGATCTGCCAAGCTCATTCTCTTCTAGGGACCCACACAACTGTATGACCATTGGTACAGAAATCTCTCTTGACATCCAGACTAAGGTCTCTGGAAACCATAGTCTCATGGGATCACCCTGTGGAGCCCATTCTGGTCTGGGAGTTCTGAGCAGTCATCCTCAGCTACCTAGATCCTACTTTCTCTGTACCATATTCCTGTTATCAGTTAAGACCCCGTACCTCTTCCAAGATCTTTTTCCTACTGTTCCTCTTAAACCCCCTTCCACATGCCTTTCACTGCCTTCAGCCGTTTGCAGCTGAATCGCATATATCCACAAAGTTTGCCAACCAGCTAAGCTAGTAAGTAGTTTCGGATTAAAGCTTTTCCACTCGTCTAGCTGAACAAAGTGCAGTTAAACTCACCAGCAGTGGGAAGAAAATATAAAATTATCTCTTTTGGCTTCTATAATTGATACAGTGTCCCTTAAGACTTACGCAAACGTTTTTTTAAAAGTCTATGTATTTGAACAAGAATGAAGGATAATTAATCAATATTGGCATTTTCACATATTGATTCCGTTTTTTACATGCTGTTTTAAAGGACACCTGGTTTCCTGCTAATCTACGTCAGTTACCTAACACAGGCCTTGTCTGTGGCTATCTTAGAGTCTGGTCCAGGGAGCCCAGCCTGAGTCCTCAGGAGCTTTTTTAGCTTCAAATTTTATCTTGATAACGTATACCACTCTTGACCCTCTTCTCTGAGTGACTTCAAATCTTTTCATCTCTATCCCAACCTCATAAATACATTCGTTTGAGAAACAAGCCCTAACTAGGGTTTGCCCAAGAATGATTGGGGACACTGGAGTTCCTAGCTACAGAACTGCCAGCTCACCCCATCCAGAACGATGTGACTGCTGTCTGCAAGCACTAACTGAATTGTGCACAACGAGAAAGGAGAGGGCCTGCTGTATGATGAGGTCTCACGTGCCCCTTCTTCTAGACTCACTTCTTTTAGACTTCTTTTAGCATGATGCCAATACTCTTCTCCCCTGCAAGACATGTCCTGTGGCTCTGACCATCTCTGCTTCTCTCTTACCTCACCTTGGAGCTGAGTGGCCCCACCTCCCAGGAATGCTTATATCATCCAGTACCCCCCTTATTGTCTCTCCCTCTTCTCTTTCTTTATCTTTGTGCTTCCTGCCGTGGTTCCCCCAACCCCTCCAAGAGCTGCTGGATGACCAGCACCCTGTGGTCCGGTTGCTGCGCAGTTTTTCCTCTGACTGCACAGGGGGCTGGCCAGTCTCCTTGGATGCCACGCTGGCGCATCACCTGCACCAGTGCTCCTACCACCTGCGCCTCTTCCGGAACTGGCTGCACTCAGGCCAGGATGATCCTGAGTGCCTCTACGGTACCCCCTGCCACCAAGCTGGCTGCTGCCACTACCCTGGCTGGGACTGACTGCTTTGCTTCTTGCACTTTTGGCAGGAGAGCCCACCTATTCCTTTCTCTTATTTACTCTAAGGTTATGTGACTTGCATTTAGTTGCTTGGATGGGATTGGGGCCAGACTGCCTGGTAGCTGTAGCGTTGGCTGCTCCTCCCCTTCCTGTTCTCCTTCCTCACTGCCTCCTAATGTTACCTATTCCCAGTGCTGTTTGGTACAGGAGTAGTCTCTTGCCCTGGAATCTATTCTTATCTCTATGACCCTCTACTACCACCATCTTCAAATCCAAATGTTTTTCTAGCAGTTCTGAGAAGCTGGAGACTTACCTCTCCTGCCCTCCTGCCACTAGAGTACAGGGGGAAATTGAGGCACAGAGGTCTCAATTGAATCCTTGAAGAAAACAAGGGCCGAAGGTTAGAAGATGGTCAGGTATAATCCTTTTGAGTTATATAGGTTTTAATCATTGTCAGACAGGAAGCTGTGTCTTGAATAGATATTGCTGTCCTGCCTACCTTTAATCCATTTAAGGAGATATAAAGGAAGCATAGGAAATATTGGGGACTAAAAAAGTGGTTGAGATGTATGCTTCCTGATCCTCTAATGGGGGCATTTTTTTTTTTTCATCAACAGGCCCTGGGATTAGAGTTACACATTTAGGTTTACCCTTCACCCTACAATGTAGATCTACATTGGAATTGTTGGGTTCAGAGCAGAGAATCGGTATTTATTCTTTTTTCTAGGGGGTTTGCCTCATTTTCCTGAAGGAATAGAGAAAAACTAGCAAGTCTGGGGTCTTCAGTGAGAGCAGAGGAAAGAAGCTTTGAAGTGATGAAAATAACCAAGAAAGAACTTCCATCCCCCAACCTGTTCATACATGCGGTTTTCCTGAGCTGAGCTTCATGTGTATTGCATGCCCTCCTGCTTCCAGTATTCTAGCCTTTCTACCCATATCCTAAATCTGCATGAACCCCTCCTCAGATCCCAAGCCCTCCTCCGTAATCTGGTTCTCTTGTACATGATCCCTGAAATCTGCTGTTTTTTCCCAGCTCCATGACCTCCCTACCTCTCATTTAGACCTGCAGTTTCACCCCTTACCTCTGGACCTTTGTTTTATTTCCCCCAGAAAGTACAAGAGGAGTGTAGGTGCTTACCTCATTGGGATTCTGTTGATTTTTCCATGGAATATTGCAGGCTTTCCATAGGTAGGATAAGAGGTGATTTGATTCACCCAGAGGCCTTAGCAGGAAGACTTTTTAGAAAATCTGGAGGTGACAGAAATAGACTCCTGTAGGGGCTCTAAAGAGTTCCCTCTCCTGAGAATCTTGGATACCCCACACTCCAAAAGCCAAAAGCCACAGACACTCCTGATGGTTCTCAGGGACCCTCCATGCTTCCTTGGCCAGTTGGGGTATATCCAGCAGGAATAACATTGACTTTGCCCATCTCTTTTCTAACAGGATTTGAAGGGTGCTCCATGGTGCCTACCATTTACCCCCTGGAAACACTGCATAATGCCCTTTCGCTGCGTCAAGTGAGTGAATTCTTGAGTAGAGTCTGCCAGCGCCACACTGATGCCCAAGCACAGGCATCTGCAGGTATGGAGAATACTCTTATCTTGTACCACTATCTCTGCCCCCACTCCCATGCTTCCTAGAACATGAGTAATAAATTAAAAAGATAGGCACTCTGAAAAAGTAGACTTGAAAAAATGTTTAATTGCATAGGTTAACTCAAAAGCATAGAACTATCACTCCTTCCAAAGTTAACTTATAAATTTAATGTGATCTCAGTAAAAATAGTACTGTTTTTCTAAAGTCAGACAAATTGATTTTGAAGTTGTCATTAAAAAAAAACACAAAAAAAACCAAGCAAGAATAGCCAAGGAAATCTTGAAAAGAAGAGCAATGAAGTCATGCTGGCCCTACCAGATTTTAAAACATTTTATAAAACTTCTATAATAAAAACAGTATAGTATTGGTACATGAATAAACAGAGACCAAGCAAACAAAGTAGAAAATCCAGAAATAGTTGAAGTTAGCATTTCAAAATACTAGGGGAAAGACAACCTTTAAGAAATGGAGTTGGAAAGTTAGTAGAAGGAAAGAAATCATAAAGATCTGAGCAGAAATAAATGAATTAGAAACAAAGAAAACAATAGCAAAGATCAATAAAACTAAAAGCTGGTTCAAAGCCTGTGCTCCACAGCCTGTGAGCCACAACTACTGAGCCTGCGTGCCACAACTACTGAGCCCACATGCTACAGCTACTGAGCCCACATGCTGCAACTACTGAAGCCCACACGCTTAGAGCCCTGTGCTCCACAATAAGAGAAGCCACCGCGATGAGAAAAGCCTGCACACCGCAACGAAGAGTAGCCCCTGCTCACTGCAACTAGAGAAAACCTGGGCACAGCAAGGAAGACCCAATGCAGCCAAAAATAAATAAATTTATTTTTTAAAATATATATATATTAAAAGGAACCAAACAGAAAATCTGGGGCTGAAAAGCATAATAACAGAAATGAAAAATTTACTGGAGGACTTCTTAGAAGGTTTGAGCAGGCAGAATTAAAAATCAGCAAACTTAAAGATAGGCCAAGGCGGGCGCCGCCGTCAGTCATGGCCTGACGCTGGCATGCTGCGCGTGTCCCGCCCCTTGCCGCCACTAGTAGCTCGCCGGCCGGCGGCCTTGCTCGGCCCTCGGCCTCACTCGGCCCTCAGCTCAGTGGCGGCGT
>NW_020175821.1:685268-707268 GCF_003031525.2 Neophocaena asiaeorientalis asiaeorientalis
GGGGGCGGGCGGGTCCCCACTGGGTGGCTGGGCAGTGGCGCGCCTCGAGGGCTGCAAGTTCGAGTACCTGATGAAGAAGCGCTCGGTGACCATCGGGTGAAACTTGTCGCAGGGCTCGGTGGACGTGAGCATGGGCCACTTGAGCTTCATCTTGCGGCGCCACCTCGAGATCTTAACGCCCCCAGGCGGCGGCGGCGGCGGCGGCCATCCTGGGGCGGCCCTGGAGCCGTCGGCGCAGCCCGGGCCCGATGCGGGTGGCAACTTCTACCTGCACTGCCTCGGCAAGAATGGCATGTGCGTGGACGGCGTGTTCCAAAGGCACGGGGTGCCGCTGCTGCAGCCGCCGCGCATGTGCACATTCAGGTTCCCGAGCACAAACGTCAAGATCACTCACCTTCACTGCCCTGTCCAGCAAGAAGAGGGAGGAAGCGCCCGAGTCCCTGGTGAAGCCCGTGCAGGCTCACATCTCCCCACTGACCATCAACATTCCAGACACCATGGCCCACCTCATCAGCCCCCTCCCCTCCCCCACAGGAACCATCAGTGCTGTGAACTCCTGTCCATCCAGCCCCCTGGGGAGCAGGGTCTTCAGGGTACAAAATGGGCCGTGTGGTACCATCTGACCTCAATTTAATGGCCGACAACTCACAGCCAGAAAATAAGAAGGAAGCTTCAGGTGGAGACAGCCCAAAGGATTATTCAAAGCCACCTTATTCCTATGCACAATTAATTGTACAAGCAATTACGATGGCTCCTGACAAACAACTCACCCTAAATGGAATTTATTCGTACATCACGAAAAACTATCCCTACTACAGGACTGCAGACAAGGGCTGGCAGCTATACATAGGCTGACATACGTATCTTTTTGAAGTTTGCACAGAGATGGTTTTCAAACTTTTCCTGAGGAACCCTTTCTTCAAAAGATACCTCCTCCAGTTGGCCAGTATACAAAACAGATGAACACAGTGCTGCCCTGTTTCAGTGGTCCACCTGTACTTCCAGCCTATTCCTAGGCTGTCTGTGAATCCAGGCCTCCTCAGAGGACACTTTGAAATTGGTGCATAGTATTTCCATTGTTTAGCTTTTAATTTGTTTAATTTTTAAACCTCTACATTGTGTATGTTTTTCCTCTGCATGTCTGTTTTATGTGTGGCCATTTACTAGGTGTTTAGCAGGATCTCACTAATTAAGACAGTATGGGAAAGGGTAAGTTTGAAGTATGGAATGGTAAAAGCATAACAAAAGGGAGAAGAAATATACATTTACAAATTTTGAATTTATTAAGTAACAAGGAATGGCTACAGAAGTCCTTTGAGGCTTAATGAGTAAATGATCCTTTGAAAAATGCATCTGTTGAACCATAACCATAATCAAGTGATGTGGGTGGGGTGGGGGTGGGGGTAAGCCATTCTGTTTAATGGAGGGTAAAAACTTTTTTCTTCTACCTGCAGATGTATAAACATGTTATAATAAAAATAGTGTTCCAGCCAAAAGAAAAGGTAGGTCAGTTGAAGTTATCCAGTCTGAGGAGAAGAAATAAAAAAGAATGAAGAAAAGTGAACAGAGCCAAAGATACTGTGGGTCACCATAAAACATACCACTGTATGTATAATGGAAATCCCAGAAGGAGAAGAGAGAGAGAAAAAGGCAGAAAAAAATTTTGAAGAAAAAATAGCTGAAAACTTCTCAAATTTGATAAAGACACAAGTCTGTGTGTCCAAATAGTTCAAACTTCAAGAAGGATAAATGCAAAGAGATCTACATTGAGACACATTGTAATCAAATTGTCAAAAGACAAAGAGAAAATGTTGAAAGTGACAAGAGAAAAGCAGCTTGTCACATACAAGGGATATTTAATAGATTAACAAGGCACTCATCAGAAACCATAGAGGCCGGAAAGTAGTGGGGTGACATATTTAAAGTGCTAAAAGAAAAAAACGTCAACCAAGAATTCTATATCTGTTGAAACTGTTCAAAAATGAAGGGAAAATTAAGACATTCCCAAATAAACAAAAGCTGAGGGATTTTTTTAAAAACATCTTTATTGGAGTATAATTGCTTTACAATGGTGTGTTAGTTTCTGCTTTATAACAAAGTGAATCAGTTATACATATACATATATTCCCATATCTCTTCCCTCTTGTGTCTCCCTCCTTCCCACCCTCCCTATCCCACAGTTTTCTGCATACAGATCTGTTGTCTCCTTAGGTAGGTTTATTCCTAGGTATTTTATTCTTTTTGTTGCAATGGTAAATGGGAGTGTCTTCTTAATTTCACTTTCAGATTTTTCATCATTAGTGTATAGGAATGCAAGAGATTTCTGTGCATTAATTTTGTATCCTGCTACTTTACCAAATTCATTGTTTAGCTCTAGTAGTTTTCCAGTAACATCTTTAAGCTGAGGGATTTTGTCAGTAGTAGATCTGCCCTACAAGAAATGCTAAAAGGAGGCTTTTTGGCTAAAATGACACTGAACAGAAATTTGAAGCCATATCAAAAAATAAAGAACTCAAAAAAAAAAGAAAGAAAGAAGAAAAAAAAAATAAAGAACTCTGATAAAAGTAACTACACTGGTAAATACAAGAGCCAGCATTATTGTATTTTTGGTTTGTAGCTCCCCTTTTTGTATTTTTGTTTCATATGTGACAACATGCAAATGAATAAACCAATCATTATGTCTGTTTTAATGGGCACACAATGTACAAAGATATAATTTATGACAATAACAAGGTGGGGACTGAGCTTTATAGGAACAGAGTGTTTGTATGTTATTGAAGCTAATCGCCATCAATTCAAACATTGTACTGACCTTACAGAAATAAAAAGGATTGTTGAGAGTACCATGAACAATTGTATGCCAACAAATTAGATAACATAGATGAAAAGGACAATTCCTAGAAATAAACTCTAAAAACCGACTCAAGAAGAAATAGAAAATCTGAACGTACCTATAACAAGGAAAAAGACTGAATCAATAGCAAAAACTTCTCAACGAAGAAAAGTCCAAAACCAGATGGCTTCACTGGTGAATTCTACCAAACATTTTAGAAAAATTAGCCCCAGTCCTACTCACCCTCTTCCAAAAAATATAAGAGGAGGAAACACTTTCTGTGAAGTCAGCATTACCCTGATACCAAAGCCAGACAAAGACACCCTAAGAAAAGAAAACTACAGGGCTTCCCTGGTGGTGCAGTGGTTAAGAATCTGCCTGCCAATGCAGGGGACATAGGTTCGAGCCCTGGTCTGGGAAGATTCCCACGTGCATCTAAGTTGCAGAGCAGCTAAGCCCATGAGCCACAACTACTGAAGCCTGCATGCCACAACTACTGGAGCCTGCATGCCTTGAGCCCATGCTCCACAACAAGAGAAGCCACTGCAATGAGAAGCCCATGCACCACAACGAAGAGTAGCCCCTGCTTGCCACAGCTAGAGAAAGCCCGCGCAGCAATGAAGACCCAACACAGCCATAAATAAATAAATAAATTTAAAAAGAAAAGAAAAGAAAACTACAGACTAATTTCCCCTATGAGTAGAGAGGCAAAAATTCTCAACAATCCCCCCCCACAAAAAAATTTCTCAACAAAGTATTAGCAAACCAAATCCAACAGTACACATTAAAAGGATTATACTACACCATGATCAAGTGAGATTTATCTCAGGAATGCAAGGGTGATTCAACGTAAGAAAATATGTCAATGTAATACACTACATTAATAGAAGAAAGAGAGAAGAAAACCAATCATGTGAATTGATGTGGAAAAGCATTTGGCAAAACCCAACACTCACCGAGCTAGGAACAGAAAGAAACTTCCTCAGTGCTATAAAGGACATTTATAAACAACCCCTAGGGACTTCCCTGGTGGTCCAGTGGTTAAGACTCCGTGCTCACAATGCAAAGGGCTGGTGTTCGATCCCTGGTCAGGGATCCCGCATACTGCAACGAGAGGAGCCTGCATGCCACAACTAAAGGAGCCCAAATGCTGCAACCAAAGATCCCACATGCCACATCAAAGATCCCACATGAGGCAGCGAAGATCCTATGTGCTGCAACTAAGACCTGGCATAGCCAAATAAATAAATAAATATTAAAAAACAAAACAAAAACACAGCACAAATCATACTCAGTGGTGAGAGACTGAAAGTTTTCCCCATAAGATCAGGAGCAAGACAAGGATGCCCACTTTCACCACTGCTATTCAATATTCTACTGGAAGTTTTAGGGAGAGCAGTTAGGCAAAACAAACAAACAAAAAAAAAGGACCTAAATCGGAAAGGAAGAAGTAGTAAAACTGTCGCTATTCACAGAGGACATAATCCTATATAGAGAAAATGGAAAAGAAACCCGAAAAGAACTACCAGAACTAAAGAACAAATTCAGCAGTGTTTCAGGGTACAAGATCAACTCACAAAAATCAGTTGTGTTTCTATACACCAGCAATGAACAATCCAAAGGGGAAATTAAGAAAACAATACCATTTATATTAGCATCCAAAAGAGTAAAGTACCTGGGAGCAAAATTTAACCAAGAAGTTTAAAGACGTGTACACTGAAAACTGTAAAACATTGCTGAAATAAATTAAAGAAGACCTAAATAAATGGTAAGACATTCCATGTTCATGTAGAATACATAACATTTTTAGGATGAGAGTACTCCCCAAAGAGATCTCCATTGGAGATTAAATGCAATCTCCATTGGAATTCCAATGCACTTTTTTGTAGAAATGGAAAAGCTGACCCTCAAGTTTATATGGAATTGCAAGGGGACCTGAATAGTCAAAATAATTTTGAAAAAGAAAAAGTCGGAGGACTCACATCTTCTGATATTAAAACTTACTACAAAGCTACAGTAATCCAAACAGTGTGGGATTGCCATAAGGATAAAGTTAGAGACCAATGGAATAGAATCAAGAGTCCAAAAATAAACCCATACTTCCATGGCCAGTTGATTTTCAACAATGTTGCTAAGACCATTTAATGGGGAAAGAATTGTCTCTTCAATAAATGGTGCTAGAACAACTGGATACCCATATGCAAAAGAATGAAGATGGACCTCCCCCACCTCATACCATGTACAAAAGTTAACTCAAAATGGATAAATGGCCTAAATATAAGAGCTAAAACTGTACAACTCTTACAAGACATAAGATAAATCTTCATGACCTTAAGAGTTAGCTAATGGATTCTTAGACAGACCAAAAGCACAAGCAACAAAAGGGGAAAAAATAGATAAATTGGACTTCACCAAAATTTAAACTTTTTGTGCATCAAAGAACATGAAAGAAAGGGAAAAGACAGCCTATAGAAAGGGAGAAAATATTTGCAAATCATATATCTGATAAAGGTCCATAATGTAACAATTCAACAGCAAAAAGACAAACAACCCAACTTAAAAGTGAGCAAAGGACTTAAATAGACACTTCTTCAAAGAAGATATACAAATAGCCAAGAAGCACATGAAATAATGCTCACCCTCAGTAACCATCAGGGATATGCAAATCAAAGCCACAATGAGGTACCACTTCACACCCACTAGGATGGCTATAATTTAAAAAGAGAAAGAGCAAGCAGAAAAGTGTTAGTTATGGCATGAACAAATCAGAATTTTTGTACATTGCTGGGGGAAATGTAAAATGGTGCAGCCCTAGTGGAAAACAGTTTGACAATTCCTCAAAAAGCTAAATATAGAGTTACTATCTGACCCAGCAATTCCACTCCTAGGTATATATTCAAAAGAAATGAAAACAGGTACTCTAACAAATATTTACACACAAAAGTTTATGGTGACACTATTCACAATAGTCAAAAGGTGGAAACAACTGAAATGTGCGTGAATGGGTAAACAAAATGTGGTATATACATACAATAGAATGTTACTGAACTATAAAAAGGAATGAAGTACTGATATATGTTGCTATATGGATGAACCTCAAAAACACGGCAAGTGAAAGAAACCAGACAGAAAAAGTCACATATTGTATGATTCCATTTATATGAAAGGACTAGAATAGAGATAGAAAGCAAATTGGTGGTTTGCAGGGGTTGAAGGTAGGGTAGAATGAGGAGTAACTTCTTTTTTTTTTTTTGCGGTACATGGGCCTCTCACTGCTGGGGCCTCTCTCCCGTTGCGGAGCACAGGCTCCGGACGCGCAGGCTCAGCGGCCATGGCTCACGGGCCTAGCCGCTCCGCGGCATGTGGGATCTTCCTGGCATGAACCCATGTCTCCTGCATCGGCAGGCAGACTCTCAACAACTGCGCCACCAGGGAAGCCCAGGAGTGACTTCTTAATGGATATGGGGTTTTCTTTTGGGGTGATGAAAATGTTTTGGAACTAGATAAGGTGGCAGTGGCACAACACTGTTGATGTGCTAAATGCCACAGTATTATACACTTTAAGATGGTTAGCTTTATGTTATGTGGCTTTCCCTTCAATAATAATAATTTTAAAAAATCATGCAAGTACTAAAAGTAAGCAGGGGTGATGGTGATAAATTCCTTTATCACCTGAAAGTAAGGAGAACCTAATTCTGACTCAAACTCAAATTCGGGAAACAATAGGAAAAGATTGATAAACTAAGCCATATAAACATTTTTTTATATGTTGTAAAACCAATAGCAACATCATAAGCAAGGAAAAATTTTTTCTGCAATTTATATCACATATAGGCTTAATCATCCTAAAATACAGAGAACTTTTACATATCAGGAAGGAAAAGACCAAAAGTGTGATTTTTGAAAAAGGATAGTTTACAAAGAAAGAAATACAGGTGGCTGTTACACATGTGAAATGATGCTCTACCTCGATCATAAGAAATATGCAAATTAAAACTACACTGAGGGACTTCCCTGGTGGTGCAGTGGTTAAGAATCCGCCTGCCAATGCAGGGGACACGGGTTCGATCCCTGGTCTGGGAAGATCCCACATGCCACAGAGCAACTAAGCCTGTGCGCCACCACTGAGCCTGTGCTCTAGACCCCACGAGCCACAGCTACTGAGCCCGTGTGCCACACCTACTGAAGCCCGTGCAAACCTAGAGCCCATGCTCCACGACAAGAGAAGCCACCACAATGAGAAGCCTGCACACCACCACGAAGAGTAGCCCCTGCTTGCCGCAACTGGAGAAAGCCCGCGTGCAGCAATGAAGACCCAACACAGCCAAAAATAAATGAATAAATAAAAATTTTTAAAAATTAAAAAATAAATACAACTACACTGAGATATCATATCTCACCTATTAGATTGTAAAAAATCCAAAAGTTTGATAACACATTCTCTTGACAAGTCTATAACGAGAGAGGCAGTTCCATACACTGTTGGTGGGAGTGCAAAATGGTACAACCCCTATGAAGGTAAATTTTGTAATATCTCAGAGAATTACAGATACAGTTACTCTCTTATCTAGTAATACAATTTTAGGATTCTATTCTGAAGCTACTGTACACAAAGTTGAAATAACATTTGTATACAGTTATTGTGACATAATTTATGTTGTTTATTTATTATTTTTGGAAACAACCCCAAAGTTCTTCAGTACAAGAGTGGTTGAATAAACAGTGGTATGTCCACTCAAATGAGTACTATGGATCTGTTAAAACTAATGAGGAAGGTCTATGTGTTTTGATATGAAGTAATCTCCAGGATATATTGTTAAGTGGATAAAAAAAGGTGCAGAATAGTGTTGATAGTATGTTACCTATTCTATAAGGAGGGGAAATAAGGGGAAAATATACATATTTGCAAAAAGAAATGATAAAAGTAGACACCAGAAACTAATAAAAATGTTTACCACTGGACAGCAATAGGAATGGGGCTGAAGGGCATGAAGAAAAAGGAACTTCCTCTGTATATGCCTTTTTATAAACCTTTGACTTGTGAACCTGTAAATGTTTTTCAAAATATAAGACTAAATGAAAAGAAGTGAATCCTAAAATTGGAAAAAAAAATGGAAAGAAATTACCCTAACTTTATATCAAAATAGTAACATAATCACACAGGGAAAATAATTTTTCAAATAACTTTGGAATCCTGTACTTTGACTGTAAATCCTTTAGTGGAACAAAAAGAAATATAAAATAATTTTAATCCTCATTCAGTGGTTTAATTGTTAGTAGTGATATTGATACTATTTTGAAACATATGTCATATGCACACACACATATAATAGAGTAATGTAAATAAGTAATTATGTTTCTGTTATTAGGAATAAGAATTCTCAAAGTAAGATAAATTATATATAAATATAAATTCAGAAGATTTTTAAAGTGCTGTAATGTTAAATTTGAATTGAAAATATCAATATGAATTCCATTTTTTAATGCTTTTTCTAATATCATGCATCAGAAGGAGTATCAATGAGCTCCCTTGGCACCTAGATTTTGGTCTCTACATATCATTCCCCACTAAAAGCAACCAGGATTCCATGGTTGGATTCCTGGTCTAGGCCCATGTTTTTTAACCTTCTTTTTTTTTTTTTTTTCTAAAATCACACCCCCTCCTACAGAGCCTTTTTAGACTTTTTTCCTCCAATCACTCCCTGCCACCTGAAATTTTTTTAATACCACAGATAAACTTTATGTCTGTTTATGTATTGTAGCCATTTGATGGACCACAAACCAGTGGAATATCTAAGTTTTTTCACTTTCACCAAGAACCAATTTTATTGAGGATGCATGATCTAGGGCAAGGAAAGCACAAGGTGATCCTGAGGCATGTTGTAACAGAAGCAAGGAAGCAATCAAGCCTGAAGAGGCTCCCACTGACCAGAATTGGAATATTTTAGCATTAAAAAGAATAATTTATTGTAATTGATTAAAGTGGACTGAACATGTAAACATCTACAAGCTCATAATGAATCTTACAAAAAAGAGAACAAAAATAAAATAAAATAATAAACATCTGTCACTATTGATGAATACTTTTCACTAGCTCTTTCTTCTGAAAACTAATTAAAGGGAAATAAACATTTATCCTTCCTTTTCAGTAAGAACTGCAGTTTAATGTAATCAAATGGCCCCAGTTGAAGAGAGAAAGCTCTTCTTTACAGAAAATATGCCAGCTAATAAATACAGAATTGATAGAATTAGAAAATCACCACTTGATAGTCCTAATAAAGTAATTAAGGATCATCAGTGGATACTAACACAATTAGGTGAAATGTTGATCAGGTTCCACAGTGCCAAAGGATTATCTCTAATCAGAAGGGGAAAACTTTACGATGGTGAGATCTCATGGGCCCCACTTTAACTTTGTTAGTAAGTTTAGCCTTAGTGGGATAATGAGACATTATGTTCATCCAGTATGATGCAATATAAAGTACACAGGATTACCTCTTGAAGTATTCTTGACAAAGTTATTTATTTATTTATTATTTTTTTTGGCTGTGTTGGGTTTTCATTGCTGCGCACGGGCTTTCTCTAGTTGCAACAAGTGGGGGCTACTCTTCGCTGTGGTGCTCAGGCTTCTCATTGCAGTAGCTTCTATTGTTGTGGAATACCGGCAGTAGGGGCATGGGCTTCAGTAGTTGCAGCATGTGGGCTCAGTAGTTGTGGCATGCGGGCTCTAGAGCGTGCAGGCTTCAGTAGTTCTGGCGCACAGGCTTAGTTGCTCCGCAGCATGAGATCTTCCCAGACCAGGGATCGAACCTATGTCTCCTGCATTGGATTCTTAACTACTGCACCACCGGGGAAGTTCCAAAGTTATTTAAACTGAATCATTGAACCAGTCGGAATGGCCATCATCAAAAAATCTACAAACGATAAATGCTAGAGAGGGTGTGGAGAAAAGGGAGCCCTCCTACACTGTTGGTGGGAATGCAAACTGGTGCAGCCACTATGGAGAACAGTATGGCGCTTCCTTAAAAAACTAAAATTAGAGCTACCATATGATCTAGCAATCCCACTCCTGGTCATATATCCAGAGAAAACTGTAATTTGAAAAGATACATGCACCCCAATGTTCATAGCAGCACTATTTACAGTAGCCAAGACATGGAACCAACCTAAATGTTGATCGACAGATAAATGGATAAAGAAGTGGTACATATATACAATGGAATATTACTCAGCCATAAAAAAGAATAAATAATGCCATTTGCAGCAACATGGATGGACCTAGAGATTATCATAGTAAGTGAAGTAAGTCAGACAGAGAAAGATAAATATCATATGATATCACTTATATTTTGAATCTAAAATATGATACAAATGAACTTATTTATAAAACAGAAATAGACTCATAGCCATGGTAAACAAATTTATGGTTACCAAAGGGGAAAGGGGGGAGAGGGATAAATTAGGAATTTGGGATTAACATATACACACTACTATATATAAAATAGATAGCCAACAAGAACCTACTGTATAGCACAGGTAACTATATTCAATATCTTGTAATAACATATAGTGGAGACAAATCTGAAAAAGAATATGTATACACATAACTGAATCACTTTGCCATACACCTGAAACTAACATTATAAATCAACTATACTTCAATTTTTAAAAAATTATCAAAATATCAAAAAAATTATTTAAAATGTAAGCATTTGTTTTTACACTAAAAAAAGAAAAAGAAAAACACCTCAAATGGACTTCCCTGGTGGTGCAGTGGTTAAGAGTCTGCCTGCCAATGCAGGAGACACGGGTGCAATTCCTGGTCCGGGAAGATCCCACATGCCGTGGAGCAACTAAGCCCGTGCACCACAACTACTGAGCCTGAGCTGTAGAGCCCGTGAGTCACAACTACAGAGCCTGCATGCCACAACTACTGAAGCCCACGCTCCTAGAGCCCGTGCTCCACAACAAGAGAAGCCACCGCAATGAGAAGCATGTGCACTGCAACGAAGACTAGCCCCCACTCAAAGAACACCTGAATCATTGAATCAAGCCTTTTGTATCTGTCAGTTTATAGGAAATACAAGGGATAGTGAAACAAGGTAAATGTTTCTGTGAGGAAGCAATCAGACAAATCCAGAGTGTAGAATGTGACATTCTGTGAGACAGCTGGCCTGTTCTTTTCAAAAAGTCACTATGAAAAAAAAAAAAAAAAAAAAAAAAAAGCCCCCGTTCACCGCAACTAGAGAAAGCCCGCAAGAAGCAACGAAGATCCAACGCAGCCAAAAATAAATAAATAAAATACAAATAAATAAATTTATCTTTTTAAAAAGTCAGTATAAAAAAAATAGGGGGGAGCTCGATTCTAGGTTAACACATTGTTGACTGGGGGATTTTTGCAGAAACTAACACCTGTGGCCATAATACATCTCCAGTCAAAAATGTGTTAAAAGAGACTTTGGAGACATAATAAAATGGAATGCATAGTTCATGTTTGGATCTTACTATAAAAGACATTTTGGGAATAATTGGGGGAAATTTGAATATGGATTGGGTACTAAGATGATATTAGGGTATTTTTAAATTTTGTTAAGTTTATTAATGGTGTATGGCTATGTAGGAAAATTCCTTATATTTTAGAAATGAATACTGAAGTATTTAGAGGTGAAATGACTCATACTGTTCGTCATTTATTTTAAAGAACTTCAGCATGAAGAAATAGATGAAACAAATACGGCAAAATGTTAACATGTTAAATATAGGAGATGAATATATAGGTATTGATTGTACTAGTCTTTCAACTACTTTTATTTTTTTTAATATATTTATTTATTTTTGGCTGCATTGGGTCTTCGTTGCTGGGCACGGGCTTTTTCTAGCTGCTGTAAGCGGGCACTACTCTTCCTTGCAGTGCGCGGGCTCCTCATTGCAGTGGTTTCTCTTGTTGCAGAGCACGGGCTCTAGGAGCATGGGCTTCAGTAGTTGTGCCATTTGGGCTCAGTAGTTGTGGCTTGCGGGCTCTAGAGCGCAGGTTCAGTAGTTGTGGCGCATGGGCTTAGTTGCTCCGCGGCATGTGGGATCTTCCCAGACCAGGGATGAACCCGTGTCCCCTGCATTGGCAGGTGGATTCTTTCTTTATTTTTTGGCCACGTAGCACGTGGGATCTTAGTTCCCTGACTAGGGTTTGAACCCGCACCCCCTGCATTGGACGCACGGCATCTTAACCACGGGACCACCAGGGAAGTCCCAGCAGGCGGATTCTTAACCACTGCGCCACCAGAGAAGTCCCTGAACTACTTTTTAAAAAATATGTTTGACAATATTCATAATATAAAGTTTAAAATATTAAAAATGGTTTGTATGAAGGGTCCCTAGGAAATGCTACTTCTCAGCCTGAGGAAGTGTTAAGTTGGTTTTCACTTATATTGACAACCTGTGGTTCTTGAATTCTTCCTCATAGCCTTTTTTTTTTCTTCCCTCTCTCTCCCTCACCTGTCCAGCCCTCTTTGACTCTATGCACAGCAACCAGACCTCTGATAGCCCGTTTTCTCCACCTCGCACTCTTCATTCACCTACCCTGCAACTCCGGCAGCGCTCGGAAAAGCCCCCTTGGTGTAAGTAATTGTTTTAGAACTGCCTAGAGAAGGCCAAGAGGGAATGGAGGGATTGGTGAATAAGAGACTCGTCACAGGAGGGAAACAAAGATGAGGGTTGAAGGACCAGGAGTAACCAGGCAGGGAAGCAGTTGCACTTGCTGTTTCCAAGATGAAGGGCGGATCTGTTTATTCTCTCTCATCCGTCGCTTCTGTCCTCCATGTGCCCTCTATCTCCTTGGAGGGGCTCCTTAATGATAGTGGCTCAGAGGGTCCTTTAGGGAAGAAAAGATGAAGGCTGCATTCTCCTCAAGTCCCCATTTGGTCTCTACAGCTTTCTCAGTAAAAATGACTTGGGAGGAAACCTAGATATATAGAAAAGCTGGGAAAAAGAAACTAGAATCTGCTACTACTTTCTACCTGTCCCTTCTTTCAAGGTGTCTGTTTTCATTTGTAAGTTCAAGTTCAGGTGCTGCTTTTTCCCATCTCTTCTTTATAATCTCTAGCCTATCACTGTTTATCCTTGGTAACAGTGTGAACAGTGGAGCCACAAGGAGTTCTTAGGGTAATTGTAGAGGGGGAGAGATACCAGGGGTGACCAGACAGGGGATAAGGCCCAGAGACACTGGCAATGGAAGAATCCTTCCCTTATTCGTCCTACCTCCAGGGACTATCTAAAATCAAACATTATTTTAATTGGATAGAACTGAAGCAAAGATTCATATTTTTAGCATTGGGGCAAACAGTTGTAGAATTTTGCCCTTCTCCTAGCACCCTCTATGCAGAAGAAACTTTCCTTCCTGACACCAAGAATTCTTCCCCTGAATTTCAGATTATCCTATATTCCCCTTGCCATTGGTTCTTTTACCTCTGTCCAATAGTGTTTATAGGTTCTGTGCCCTAGAAATCTTATCTTTCTTCAACTTCTGTTTCTGTCTGAACTCTTTGATTTGTCTGAATCAAACTACTAGCTGAATACTAAGGCTACTTCTATCCTTGGGTGAACTCAGCTTACACATGTTTTCTTCTTTTTTAAATCTCAGTATCAGATGTATAGCCTCACTGGTAAACATTTTCTTTAGGGTCTGTCTGTCTGCCCTAAATAGGCCTTGTTGGCCCCAAACCACATTCCTCTTTCTTTTTTTTTTTTCCACTTGAAGCATGCCTCATATAATCCTTTACTGCAGCGGTCCCCAATCTTTTTGGTATTATGGACTGGTTTCATGGAAGACAATTTTTCCACGGACCAGTGGGGAGGGGCATGGTTCAGGTGGTAATGGAGTGATAGGGAGCGATGGCAAGCAGCTGGTAGATGAAGCTTCTTTGCTAGCCCACCGCTCACCTCCTGCTGTGCGGCCTGGTTCCTAACAGGCCTCGGATGGGGAGGGGGGCGCTGGGGACCCCTGCTTTACAGAAAAGAGCTAGCTGGCATTCCTTAATTAAGGAAAGGTTAATTAAGAACTGCTGCCATTAAAAAAAAAATAAAAGAACTGCCGCCATTTAGAGATTTCATGGCAGTCTTCCATCTTTGAGTAAATCATTTTCCTTCCTATTATTCTGATTCACAAAGTTTTTCTACATTTTCCTGCTTACTTGTCTCTTGGGCAGTAAATAAAGGTTACCTCTGCCCCAGAAATGTGCTTTAAAGAAATAATTCTTAACAAAAGATATACATCAGATTTAACTGGGAGTGTTTCAACATCCCACACCTTTACCCTAAATGTAGAATTAGAATCTCTGGAGATGGAATCTGGAAATATCTATTTTTTAAAAAAATTTCCCATAGTTTTGGTATGTAACCCTAATTATGAACCACTGGTATGAAGTGTTCATATGCCTCCAAAGTAAGAATGAGGGGCCATGGGAATTTGGAGTTGGAATGGGGGTACATTTATGAAAGAACTGGATGAAGTGGGCCTCAGCACTGTCTCCTGAAGTCTTAGATGTCTCTTAGTGCCACTCCTGTAGTATACCTTAGGCCAAAGCAACAGTTCCTGGGCTAGGCTAACTTAGGAGTCTCTGCATAACTTAAGAAGAATTTAGACCCTCTTTCCCGAAGACATGAGTAATATAGGCCGTCTGTTCTGGCATTTGAACTACATACATAGAACCTACTCTTCCATCTTGTCTGACTTGGTCTCCTGACTTTGCTTTGCAGACAGCAGTGGCCCTTCCAGCACTGTGTCCAGCGCTGGTCCTTCCTCCCCTACTGCAGTGGATGGTAACTGCCATTTTGGCTTCAGTGATCACCCCTCCCTAAATTCACATGTGACTGAAGAACATCAAGGCCTTGGGCTGCTCCAGGAGACCATTGGGAATGGAGCACAAGAGCTCCCCATAGAAGGGGAACAAGAGCCTTTTGAACGAAACCAGTCCCCACAGGAACCACCTGTGGAAACCAGCCAGCCGTGCCAGAAGGTTGCTGAGGAGGTCAGCCAACCATGCCAGAACATCCCTGAAGAGGAGGTCAGCCAGCCATGCCAGGAAGTCCCTGACATCAGCCAGCCATGCCAGGAGAACCATGATGATGTTAACCAGACATGCCAGGAGGTCCCTCAGATCAGCCAACCATGCCAGAATGCCAGCCAACTGTACCAGAAAGTCTCTGAGGAAGCTTGCAAGCTTTGCCAGGAGAACTCTGAGGAGGTCAACCAGCCACGCCAGGGGGTCCCTGTGGAGGTTGGCAGGCAGGTCCCTGGGTTCCCTGTAGGGGTTGGTGGCCTGGCCCAGGAAATTCTCGTGGAAGTCGGGAAACCAGCCCAAGGGATCCCTGAGGAGCTCAGCCAGCCATGCCAGGAATTCTCTGGGGACATTGGCAGGCTGGCCCAAGAGGCTTCTGCAATCATTTTGTTGTCTCAGGACATCCCAGAGGTTGATAAACCATCCCAAGAGTTCCCTGGGGAGGGTGATCTGCATGTCCAGGAGGTCCCAGAGGAGGTGAATCAGCAGCAGTCCTATGTGTTCCCTGAGTTGATTGACCAGCTGTCTGGAGAGGATGTTCCTGAAGTCCAGTATCCATCTAGCAATGTAAACCCTCAGAGCCAGTCTCTAGCCTGTGACCAGAACTCACCCCTTCCACCAGCAACATGTGATTAATCATTTTCTCATTTGTGGTGTCACACTATACCAGACATTTGAGCTAGCAAATTTTTCTGTTGGCTAACTCACCCGCCAGCATTAAGGCCTTGGATCTCACCAGAGGTGTCTGAGGAAGCAGTCCTCTTGGCATGAAGCATACCTGTGCCAGAGCTGGGCTTGGGGAGGAGCCAACTTCAGGTTAAAGCAGCTGTTGACTTCTCACCCAGCCATTAGACTTGAAAACGATTTCCTTCAAGAGGTAAATGGGTCTATCATTACCTAACTTTCTCTGATCATCCCAGGAAATCCCAGATTGGTAAAGGAACTGCTGAAGACAACACCTGGGGATAGCAAGTGCAAAAGGGGACTCCAAGGTCTCTACTTTTCCAGAAAATATTCACAACTTTTCAAGGTACCCTTAGACCATATGCGCATTCAGGGGACTCTTGTCTTTGTTAGTATCCTCAGGTGGGCCCAGGATGGCTGTCTGAAATGTCTGGGAAAAAAGAGTTCCTTTCCCAAACAAATATCCATCATGGCCACAAATTTTTAGATTGGGCTTATGGATGTTTCCATATCATCCCCAGGTGCCCTCTCTGCCCTAGTCCTGTTCCTCTGGGCAATAGCTCTAGGGAAAAATAGGTATTAGATTGCTGTGAAAATTTCAGAGTAACTACTTAAAATGCTCTGAGGGTTCTTGGCCAATCTGTAAAGCTGGGCCTCCTTTTGTTGTGGGACTATATGGCTTAGGAGATATTGTAGTAGAGAAAAATCAGGTTCTATTTTAAGCAATCAGCAGAGATCAGTATTGTACAGACATGAGCAAAGATTATATATATATTTCTGTAGTCGAGTCAGGGACAGACTGGCCAAAGACCAAATACTCCAGGGTCCCCATAGGATTTGTCCTCATATCATTGTGTCTTTAAGGCCAGGTGTGATTATGAAGCTTTTCCCAAAGATCTGGGGATGGGGATGGGGATGGGGGTGAGTAGGAGGGGTAATGTGGTCATTGGAGTTGGGGGCCGGAACATTATGAGTGCTCAATAAATATAAAATAATGAGAATAGTCAACCATAATAATGGTGGTGATGATGTCCTTGTGAATTCAAGAATGAATGACTGGGGACTTCCCTGGCGGCACAGTGGTTAAGACTCTGTGCTCCCAATGCAGGGGGTCGGGGTTCAATCCCTGGTCAGGGAACTAGATCCCACATGCATGCTGCAACTAAGAGTTTGCATGCCACAACTAAGGAGGCTGCTGGCCGCAACTAAGGAGCACCTGTGCTGCAACTAAGGAGTCTGCGAGCCACAACTAAGACCTGGCACAACCAAATAAATAAATATTAAAAAAAAAAAAGAATGAATGACTGTAGGTCAGTCATGTCTGTGACTGAATTAATCTGAACCAGTCAAAAGCCATTGTAGTTGAGCAGGAATGGACCTTAAAAATATGGAGATTGAACATCCCAGGAGGTCCCTATGGCAATCAGCCTACAATCCCAAAATTTCTTAAATAAATAGTGTTACCGGGAAGAGAGGTTCTATCTCTGTGAAGCACCAAAGGGTACAGTGCCTTCTCACCAGATCGTTGGAATCACCCTCTTAATTTTTAACTGATGCTTGGGAGTGAGTGTCAGGAGTTGATATAAACGGCGTGTGCTTTCTTTACCCCCTTGATGTCTTTACACTGGGAAAGCCTAGAACACTAGGGGGGCTGGAATATCCCCCTCCGCATGTATTCACATTCACAACTTGGCCTTTCCTGACATACCCAGGACTATAAAGGGTTTCACTGCAGAGGAAAATCCAACATTTTATAATATTTCATGGAAAGCCTGACTGCACAGGTGAAAGCTGTTTACAACCTCAATAGCCTCTGGATCTCTTAGGGCCCCTCAATTCCTTACCTCTTCGGTGTTCTCCTACGCAAGGTATCTGATGCTGGTTATTCGGTCCTTAGCTCTTGACCCCATGGTATGCAGATCCCCTTCCCAGGAGGCCCCCTGCCTTTCTCTCCTCCCCAAAACCAAATGTATTACCCATACTTGGGCATTCTCAGTTCCTATTACCCATACTTGGGCATTCTCACCTATTTTCAGAAATAATGCTGGCTTCCCATAACTTTTTCTCCCTTCACCCGCCCTATATTCTCTGGCTTCCCTGGGTCCTGGAACTGCTTCCAGTCATCAAAGGCATCAAGATAAATGACCATGCTGGTAGAAGCAGAGAGTTAGAAGCCAGGGCCCAGCAACTAAGCAACGTGTGGAGTCAGAAAAGGCCTAAGCAGCACTACAGCGTCTGTAATGAACTTGATTTATTGTTAGAGTTGGAGGTGGCTCCGTCACAGCAGCTGGGAACTGTAGCAGGGACGTGTGGGAGGGAGCAGAGCACAGCAGCACGAGAGGGTGGGAGCTAGGAAGAACACAGGTGGTCTCGTTTTGGTTTCCACAGTCATTTGGCAGAGAAGCTGAGCCCTGAAGAGCGTCTGGATTTCTCAGTCCCGCAGTCGTCTGGCAGGGCTGCTTATTGGCTTGCTTGGGGTGAGGTCCTCTCCTGGGGTGGTATTTTCGGCCTCTTTTCATCTCACTCAGTAGGAGTTAAGACCTAGCTCAGCTTCCTCTCCCTCATTCCTTCCTCCCTCTCATTTTCCCCAAGTCCTCTGGCATGGCCTCCACCTCCCCGATCCTCTGTCCAAGAGTCTGGGGCTGGAAAAGTAGCCAGCGTTCCCATTTCAGCTGCAGGATGGCATAGTGGAATGTTGGGGGAGTCACACGTTGCTGGGGTGTCAAATGTTAGGATGTCAGGCAGTGGCTTTTTAACCCATTACACACCAGGCCACAGCAGGGGACCACATGCAGATAAGCCAAGCAGGTATGAGAAGGGATCAGGAGAGTTGGAATGGGTGGGTGAAAACTTCATAAGGTCAGGGAGCTTGGAAGAAGTCTGCGATTGGGGCTGGGCTCTCCTTGCTCCTTTGTGCTGCCCAGTAGGCCTGGTCTGGGCACAGCTCTGGGATGTGAATGGTATGAAGCAGGGGCCGGGAGGATAAGCTCCTTTCTTCTCTCACCAATCTGTTGGTCAAAAGAGCTTCAAGTTTTGGATTGAAACATTCAGATACGGAGAGAAGCAGTGGGACAGTGTAGCAGCAGCATACCCCCAGAACCCTGCTGGGACCCAGACTCTGGTGGGGAAGGGAATGGGAGATGGAGGAAAGGATGCAGCTCTGGCAACCTCACTGACAGTATCCTGCCCCCAGGTCACATAAATTACTATTGGAAATCCTTCCTTGGGATGCTAAATACATAGATTAAGATAAAGAGGTCCTTGGGGTTGGGGATATGATCTCCCTCCATGAGGGAGGAGGTTGCTCTCTATCCATCCTCACTCCCCACCCAACACCAGCATTAGGGAGTGCTAAGAGAGGGTGTCACTCCAGGGTTCTCAGGCATCAGATGACCTTGTATCCTAATTTTGCACCCTCCCCCTATCCTAATCCTGTTACCTTTGGTTTTGAGACTCCTTTCAGGCATGGATGAAGGGGGGGCACAACCCCTCCCGTTTAGCCCAGCCTAAGTTCCCACTAGACATCCTGTCCCCCTTGCCCCCCTCAACTCCCATGTCCCTCAACCCCAAAGGACTCAGCATCAGCCATTCTCTAAGGGGGTTGTGGGAGCAGATCCTTGGGGAAGGGAGAGTGGTTCTTTCAGAACTCAATCTTGCAGGCTGGGAAGGACTCATCCTGCATGACCACGGTGCTGCTGCTCGCCAGGACCAGAACGTTCAGTTGTTGCTGCTGCTCATGAGTCTGCTGGTACCACTCACGAGTCACCTCCGTGTCGTGAGTAGGGATCAGAGTTACCTAGGTGGGAGACAAGACATGCCTGAGGTGAGGATGTGAAGCCAGGGGATGGGGCACCTGATGGTCCAGGATGTAGTCCCACTCCCGGAGAAAGAACTCAGTCCTTGTATTTTATTATGTTTTATTTATTTTTCTGGCCGCGCTGCGCGACATGCAGGATGTCAGTTCCCCGACCAGGGATCAAACCTGCGCCCCCTGCAGTGGAAGCGCAGAGTCTTAACCACTGGACCGCCAGGGAAGTGCCCCTCAGTCCTTTTATAAATAGAGACTGTGTTCCATTGCTGCCTCTGAGTAAAGTTTGACCAGACTACCTCCTTGGTGCTTCTTGCCACTCACCTGAAGATTCTCCCCCCACTGGGCCTTGCCCTCCAGCAGGGCGTCCAGCACAGCCCGGCTCGGCTCGCCATTGGCAGGGTCATTCCCACTGACCACATAGTAGGATGCACGCACTCGTCGGAAGAAGTCAAGGTCAGCAGTCTTGCCACTGCAATGATTCGGGATATAGGCAAGATCCACATATACAGGGGGGCCAGAGCTGCCCTTGGAACCCAAGGCCGCTGTAGAGACAACACAGGACTCATTGTAGAGGGAAAGTAGAACTCTTTTGGCAACCTTCTTCTTCCCTCCCACCCTCCCTCTCTTCCACTGGAGCCCTTGACCAGCCACACCCAGCCCCAAACCACAATCTCTCCCACTTTCCATGTTATACTTACTTGGTCCTGCCTTGAGTCCATTGATTAGGCCTTTGGACATGGGGCTGTGTCCATCCTTTTCCTCTGCTGGGGTGACCTGGCTTGGAGTGCTGCGTGGTCGGGGTGGCACCCGGGATGCTCGATCTGCAGTCCCTTTACCAGGAGTGGGTGAGCGTTTTCCCCGAAGATCCAGACGCTGGGCAGGAGACGCTGGCTTGGCCCTGCCTGTGGCCCTGCGGCCGACTCTCCCCTGTGTCTTCTCCTTCTCCCGTAGCCTCTCTACCCTTCCAGACTCTGAGCTGAGCCCCTCGGGGTCAGCCATGCACACGTCAGGGCGGGGAGGGGATGGGCGAGGGTCTGGTTGGGGGATAGGGGGTGGGTCATGGCCAGGCCTGGGATGGTGAGTCCCACTAAACCCACCAGCTTTGTCCACAGGCAGGAAGTCCCCATCTTCATCTGAGTCGAGGGCTGCCTCAGCTGTGATGGATGGACACTCCTCAGTTTCTGGTGGAACGTCAGAATCTGACTGCGAGGAGCCCGAGTCGCTGACTGACGTCGGGGGTGTCTCATCTGCCACGGGGCAGGGGCCCCCTGTGGCCCCTGCAGCCCCTGCCCGACGCCGCCCCCCTCTCCCTACCAGCCGAGCTTCCTCAGTTAAGAGGTCACTGTCATCCGTGGATTGAGGCAGAGGTGGGTTCAGGAAGGATGGAGAGAGCTCCCCACGATGCGGCCGGGGCTCAGCAGCACATCCCTGGGGCCCAGCCTCCATCTCAGGGGAGACACTTCTAGGTTGGTCTCCAGAGGCCCCTCCAGGGCACAGTGGCTGCTCAGGGGAGAGCAGTGTGTCAGGCCTGGAGCGCCTCTCGGCTCCCTCAGGCCAGGCCCCACGTTCCCAGGCGGGACAGGCCTCAGCCTTTCCTGTCTCAGCCTCAGCTGGGGCAGGGCCTGGGGGCTTGGGGCTGGTTTCAGTTGGGCCATTGGTGGCACGATCCCTGGAGGGGCCCTGTAAGGGGCTTGGCTTCTTGGTGGCTCCCCCTGAGCACTCCAGGCGGCAGGGCAGGGTGCCCTCATCCATGTCTCCAGGCAGGCTTGGAGCCAGAGCTGGGGCCAGGCCCAGTGAAGCTGGAGGTGCTGGGCTCAGAGAAGTGAGGTCCCAGAGGCCGTGGGCAGCTGGTTCCATTCCTGGGACCAGCTCTACAGACCCTTGTTCTGCAGCCTCCAGGCTGGGAGGGAAGCACTCAGCCACACTCGACATCACAGGTGTGGTGGCCTCAGAAGAGGAGCCTTCAGATAGGGCTGGTGAGGCAGGTCGCGGAAGACTGGAGAGAGGGGCCCCGGGAGAGCTGGGTGATGGGAGCTGGGGCAGTGAAGAGTCCAGGCTGGGGGCCTTGGTTACTTCTAGGTACTCATCATGCCGGGCTCTGGTGGGGGGCCCTGGAGCCAGAGCCAAAGCTCGGTCACCAGAGAAGGCAAGGGACCCACAGGGTGCCGAGCGGGGTTCTGCTGGAGAGGGCAGCTGTGGAGGAGCTGGCTGCAATGAGGAGAAGCCAAAGGCTGATGCAGGGAAGTCCAGGCTGGGTCGGGCAGGACCCAGGTGGGAGTCCAAGGAAGGGCTGGTATGTGCCTCACTTTCAGGCCACAGGGCGGAGGGGCCTGCACGCATGGGTTGCGGGGTACTTGGGGGCTGGGCCTCTTTCTCAGGCTGCTCCCGAGCCCCCTTCTCCAGCTCCAAGTCACTTGTGCTGTCATCCCAGTGACCACGGCCTGGTTCCTTGGGGGATGGGGTTCTCCTATCTGGGCTATGGCTCAGGATGTTACCATTAAGTGGGGGGCTTGGGCCTTTGCTCTGGGGGATAGGAGCACGGGGGGGTATTGCAGGTGGGGTGAGGCTGGGATCCACGCTTGGCCGTGGCTCAGGCTCCTGCTTGGGGGGTACGGTGGG
>NW_020175821.1:707290-732857 GCF_003031525.2 Neophocaena asiaeorientalis asiaeorientalis
GGTGGGTCCCGCCAGAGCTGCATAGCTGAAGGTTGGAGTGTCGAATTGGAGGCGATGGGGTGAGACAGGAGACGAAAGCTCCTTCTCTGCAGATGTGCATTGGCCAGCAGCCTCCTCCTTGGTTGAGATATGTGGGGGCCAATCCCCAGGTGCTCCAAGTGGAGGCTCTCTAGTGGGGCATGCAGGGCCCAGCCCAGTGAGCATCATCTGCTCATAGATGTCTGCATACTGGAAGCTTCGCTCATCGGGATAGGGTGTGGGCTCTCTCTGCTCTGGCTCCGTCTGCTCGGGCTCCTTAGAGGCATGGCTAGCGCTGGCCTCTGGGACCTTTGACCTGAGGGGGCTGCTGTCAGGAACCCCAACCCCACCTTCTTCTTCCCTTTCCCCTTCAGCCTTGCGGTAGTCCTTCCCTAGGGGGGAGTACGGCCCGCCTTCCAACTCAGCTGCCCCCTCCTGCACTGCAGCCACCACACTGTCATACTCGGCTGTGTCCCAAGAGAAGGGCGCAGGAGTGAGTGGCTGTGGGGCAGGTGTTGGGGGAGCTGGAGCTGGGGACAGGGGTGCAGGGGGCAGGGGTCTGTCCTTGGGCACCCATGGTGGGATGTCAGCCAGCCATGACGGGGTGGTGGGCTCATTCCTCATGGGTGGCATGGGCTTAGGATCTGGGATAGGGCTCTCTTGTCCTGTGGCCAGCGGAACCCTCTGTCCAACCATCTCAGGTGGGGAGGCCGGAGGAGAGATGATCTCAAAAGGGGAGCGAGTCAGCTTGTCCTCTTCCTCTGGTGGCAGCCCAACTGGTGACTCAGCAAGCCAGCGCTCCACCTCCAGCTCCTTCTGTGGTGAGGGCTCCTGGAAGCCCTTAAAGTCTGAGGCCCAGGGACTCTTGGGTGTAGGCTCCAAGGGGGGCACTTCCTGCTCATCATCCGGCCCCTCATCGAGGAAAGTGCTCTCCCGCTCTTCTGTGAACCGTGGCCGGGCCCCCTGGCCACCCAGCTCATGAGGGAACCAGACCTTCCGCTCACAGCTCAGCTCCCTCCAGTATGTGTCCTGTTCCAGGACCACATCCTCTCTGCCCCTCCAATACCTGTCCTCCTGCTCAGGAGATGTGTCCTCCCATGTCCGGGCAGGCTCCTTCTGTTCTCCAGCTGGCTCTCCTCTGGCTGGAGATGTTTCTTGCCACTCCTGGACCACGTCCTGCTCCTTCCAGTACTTCTCGTCCTGCTCCCGGGCCTTGTCCTCCTGCACTGGGCTCTCTTCCAGCCCCAGAGCTTTGGTCTTCTCCAGCAGAGCTTCTTCCTTCTGTCCCACAGCCTTGACTTTTTCTGGAGATTTTTCCTCTAGGATCTTCTCCTTTAGTGTCATGGTTTTATCCTCCTGTACAGGACTCTCCTGCTCCTGAGTTTTGTCCTTCTCTTCCAGAATCTTGTCTTTTCGTTCAACAGCCTTTGGACAAATGTTTTGTTCCAGAGCTTCACCCTTCTGTTCTAGGGCCAAGTATTTTTGTTCTAAAGCCTGGTCCTTCTTTTCCAAGGCCTTGTCCTTCTGTTCCGGGGCCTTGTCCTGCTCAGGGGCTTCATCTTTCTGTTCTAAGGCCTTGCCCTTCAGTTCAGGGACCTTGTCCTCTGGAACCTTGTCTTTATGTTCAGAGTCTCTGACTTTTTGTTCTAAGATTTCATCTTTCTCTCCTGGGACCTTGTCCTCCTGTTCCAAGGTCTTGTCTTTTGGTTCTAAGTCTCTGTCTTTAGGTTCTAAGTCTTTGTCTTTTCCTTCCAGGGCCTTGTCCTTTTGTTCCAGGGCGGTGTCCCTATGCTCTAAGTCTCTGCCTTTTTGTTCCAAAGCCTTATCCTGCTGTTCCACAGCCTTGTCCTTTTCTTCCAGAGCCTCATCTTTGCGATAGATGGCTGTACCCTTCTGCTCTGTGACAGTATCCTTCTGCTCCAGACTTTTGTCCTTCTGCTGTAGGACTTCATCCTTTGGCTCAGGTCCCTTCTCCTTCTGCTCTGGGGGTCTGTCTTTCAACTCTGGAACTTTATCTTCCCACTCCATGGCAATATCCTCCATGGCAGGGCTCAGCAAGGACTCAGGACTCTTGGTGAGGGAGCTATCAGGTGTCAGAATGTGTTCACCAGGGCTTGTGATCATTCCAGGTGACTGCTTCCCATCTCCCAACAGTGTAGAGTGAGAGAAGGAGCTGGCAGGTAATTTTCCGTCAGGGCTCTCATCTGTGACGTCTGCCTGTGCAGCATATCCACTGGTCCCATCTGTGGGAGGTGACACTGTGGCTGCACGGGCTTCTGGAACAGACACAGGGGCTAGGCGGTGAGAGGTGTCCTCAGTCTGCATCAGAGGCCCTTTTTCTTCCTTTCCAAGGGTTAGTTCCCCAAACTGGAGGGTGCCAAGGCTTTCTGGAGACAGCTGCTTAGAAGAGATATCCAGAGAGGTCTCCTTGCTGGGACTCTCTTCTGAGAGAGAAAGCGACCGGGTGTCTTCTGGAGATACCTGTGGCCAAAGGTCTTTGTGTAGGTGCTGCTCTGTCAGGCCACAGGGAGACCTAGGGACGGCTTCTTGCTTGGCAGTGTCTGGGGAGACCACACTGAGGACAGAGGGGGACTCCACCTCTTCAGGGGAGAGGCCTCGGTCAGGAAACCGGAGCACCTCATCTTTCTGTGGTTCACCAGGTTCTTGGTGTGATGTTCTCAAATCTCTGGGAAGGGCTTCTGTTTCCAGAATTGGCCCTGTGGGCTCTCCCGCCTCCACAGTCTCAAAGACTATTGCTTTGTCCTCTTCTGGCAGCAGTGGGACGGTACAGCCTGCATGTCCTCCAACAATGCTGATGGGTGCTTCCTGGGCCTGGGGGCTCCTGGGAGGAGGCAACGTTCCCTCCTCCTCTGGTGTGCCCTCTTCAGGCCCCGGCTTGACTGTCCCTTCTGCAGCATCTTCCTTGCCCACACCTGGTGTATGCTTAGTATCTCCCCAGGAGTCTGCTTCCTGAAAGTCTTGGGGCTCAGACTTTTCTTCCACTGGGGACTGATGAAAGGGCGTGTGGGTGGCACTGGGTGGGCCAGATGGTGGGGGAGAGGCCATCTTCACTGTGCTGTCATCTGGGCTGAGGCAGCGCTCCTCCGCTTCTCCAACGGCTGGTTCCCCGGGATGTAGGGTGTGGCCAGGGGCAGCAAACATCAGGGGTTCATACTGATCGTGAAGTTTCTCAGACATCTGTACATTTGTGGTCTCCTCCTCTTCCTCTTCCACGGCTCTCTCTCCAGACAAGCCTCTCTGTACAATCTCTCCTCTCTTCTCTGACTCCCCAGTCACGGAGAACTCCTCACAGGGTGGTGATTTGAAACCTTTGTCTTCTTCCAGTGAGGAGGTGGGTGAGATGGTACCAGCTGATGGCACGTAGTCCAGGCCCTGAGTGGCTTCCGTGTGGGAGGAGGGGATGCTTGTGACTGTGTCAAGCAGCAGGGAGCTCTTACCTGTCTCCTCTGTCTGGGGAGCTGTGAGTGAAGCCACGGACTGGTCCTCAGCCACGGATGTGGCAAAGGAAGAAAGCTTGTCACACTCAGTGATTGAGGTGGCCGAGGACACATGCTCCTCTTCAGC
Source organism: Neophocaena asiaeorientalis asiaeorientalis (assembly GCF_003031525.2). Lineage (NCBI taxonomy): Eukaryota > Metazoa > Chordata > Mammalia > Artiodactyla > Phocoenidae > Neophocaena > Neophocaena asiaeorientalis. Next base: position 710,894 of record NW_020175821.1, read on the forward strand.
CAGAGGGGCGGCCACCATGTTGGGGGGGTAGGTGAGTTCCGACTCTGGTGCTCCATAGCCTTTGCTGGGGGTGGTGGGAACAGCAATGTCTGCAGGCTGGCTAGCCTCAAAGGGGCCAGGACCTTCAGGCCCAGGGAGGTCATAGGTACCTGTAGGAAATCTAGGTGGAGCTGCACGCTCCTCCGGCTCATCATGGATCTCCTCATCTGAGATAGTCTGCTCGGTCTCTGAGTAGCCAGGGATTGTCTCATCCTGGATGTAAGAGACGTGCTCAGTGGCTCCTGCAGGGGTGGCCAGGCTACTTAGGAATGACGAGGTCTCCTTCTCAGGGGCCTTGCCTTGGAGTCCTAGTTCCTGGCCCCCGAGAGCCTCCCTGCCCCTTGGCGTTACCTGCAAGGCTTCTTGCATATGTTTTTGGTAAAAACCCTCAGCCTTTGTCTCTTCCTCTTCCTCCTCGTCTGAAGGGTGCAGCTCCTCCATTTCCTCTAACTCAGCCTTCTCTATCACATCCTCCTTTACCTCAGGTTGACTTTCCTCTCTGGCTTCTTTTCTGTCGGGGAGCCCCTCTGATTCCTTTGCCTTTTTATCCTCCCAGGGGGCTCTCTCTTTCTCTGTTTCAGCCCCAGAGTCTGGGCCTCTGTCCTTGCTGCCTTGTTCCTCAGGGATGTCTGGGACAGCCTCTTTCTCCTTTATCACAGGCTCTTCTGGTTCCAGCCCTGGGACAGAGGGTGGTGCCCCCGGGGCCACTGTGCTTGGGAGTCCCTCCTCTGCAGTGTCTGGGGGGAGTGGTTTCTCTCCTAGTCCTGTGTCCCTTTGTTCAGCCAGCAACCCCGTCTCCTCACGCTTCAACTCCTCGAAGTCCTGTGTGAGATCCTCTGGTGAAGACAAGGCCAGCTCCCTTGTTGGGAATGGTGCAGCCCCCTTTAGGGCTGGGGGTGTCCGGGGCTCAGAGGACAGCTCCTTCTCCCCACGGGCAGCCCGGCTCTTCTCCATCTTGACTCTGCCGGGGGCCTTGGCTTTGTAGAGGGTCTTACGTACCTCAGGGGTAAAGGGCTTCAGGTCTGGCTTGGAAATCTTTTTGACCTCAGGTTTGGTATCTTTCCTCTTCTCCTCCTTCTTGGCATCCTTCTTTTCCTCCTTCCTTCCTTCATCCTTCTTGAGCTCCTTCCTCTCCTTCTTGATCTCTTTCTTCTCTTTGTCTTTTTTCTCTTCCAGCTTTGATATCTTTTCTTTCAGGTGCTTCTTCCCCACCTTGTCTTTGATCAGCTTTCGCTTCTCTGCCTTCAGTGCCTCACTCGACTCTGTCCTCACCCTCTCAGGCTTGGCAGGCTTCTCTGGGGGCTTCTCAGATGACTCCTTTACCTTCTTCTCTGTCTTGGCTAACTCCTTGGCCAGTTCTGAGCGGGCCTCCTTGGCTCCCTCTTCGGCCACCTCCTCCCGTTTGGCCAGCTTGCCCACGGCTGTCTTGGTTGTGGCCTTGAGGCTCTCCTTGCTATCAGCCCGCTGTTTGATTTTGCTGGGTTTGAGGTTGGCAGGCACAGCCCCAGTGGCCAGCTCCTTCTGCGTGGCCACGGGGTAGCGCAAGAAGTCCAGGTGTCGAAGCTTTTCCAGGCCCTCCAAGATCTTGTTCTGGGGAGCATTCCCTGGAAAAAGCACGCGCACAATCTTCTCAGTGGGGTTGGCTGGTAACCAGACCACCAGAGCAGTGATGGAGGTCAGGTAGGGCACCGAGATCTCAGCCTCCTTCCCACTAGCCAGCACAATGCCTGTCTTAGCTTTACTGTTGCCTGCCCACTTTTGCATGAGGAACTGCATCTCCTTGCTATCCTTGACAGGGTTGAGGACGTACATGTCCAGGCGGCCCACACCCATCTTGTGGAAGAGGGTCAGCGGCTCGATGGTGTTGCTGACCACACGGTAGAGGGGCTCGGCCTGGATGCCTAGGCGGTTTAAGTGCTGCAGAGTGAGGCAGGCCTCCTCAATGCTGCGCTTGGCCTTCCGCGAGGCATCAGGCAGCCGCAGCTTATCGGGCACGTTGAAGAAGACGACTCCAAGCTCGGGGGAGATGAGGTTCTTCACCCAGTCACTGTAGCTGCTAGATCCCTGGGACTGCTCCTCCTCCAGTTCTGCCACTTTGCGCTGCAGGAGTCCGTTGATGCCTGGCAGGTTGTCTGCCCCGATGTGTGTGAGCAGCACGGAGTCAATGCGGTCCAGGTGCCGCACCAGCTTCCAGAAGCAGGACTTGCGATCAGAGCCACCATCCACCAGGATGTTGAAACCATTAACGGCAAAGAGGGCAGAGTCCCCGCGGCCGCCAGGGAAGATGTAGCAGCATGGCTTGGAGAGCTTGAGGAAGCCCCCTGAGGTGGGGGGCTCCAGCAGGTCAAAGGGGGATGGCACATCCACGGTCTCAGAGACGTACTCGGAGAACTCAGCCACGCCATCCATGGTGGGCAGCATGGGCTCAGGGTTTAGCCGGAGGTGCAGGGTCTCTTGGGAACTGGATAGTCCCAGGTGGCTCCAATCACCCTCCCCTAAGCAGGACACAGTGAGGAAAGCCTGGATCCCAGGGTCTCTATTGCTGAGCAATTGGGCAATCTAGATGAAGGGGAGATAGAAGGCTGATCAGGTCATTGGGGTTATCGCAAGCCAACTCAGACTCAATCTGCTAATCTCCATCTCTCTCTGAGGTGATCTCCTACCATTCTGCCAGCATCCCTGGTGGTCAAGGAATGTGGGATTTTCCCTTCCTTGGATCCCTCCCCACAGCTCTAGTCCTACCCCATGTTCTGTTCCTCCTAGACACTCAGACATAGAACTTACCTCTGGGTTTTGAAGGACCTGGGCAAAGTTTTGATAGGAGTAGGTGCCACTCTGTAGGATGAGGTCTCCCCCAGGCTCTAAACTTTGCCCACTCAAGATCAGTAGTTTGTGAGCTGATGGGCTGCTAAGGAGGTGGTGAACCTAGAGTGGAAGGAGAGGACTGGTCACAGAGAGAGGAAGCCCAGGGAAGGGCACAGAATGTTCCTGGTCCCCCTCAGTTCTGCAAGGACACGCTCCCCACTGGTAGCCCCACAGCACCTCCAGGATGGGGCTGGGATTGTGAGGCAGCTTAGATGGCAGAGAGAGGATGGCTCAAAGCCAAGTCCGGGAATTCCTGGCCTTACAGCAGTAGCACTGGCAAGGGTGGGTTATGGCACTTTCGACAGGCCCTTGTGGCAAAGCACAGGCCCTGGCCTTACCTCAGAGCTGATGCTGTCGGCACTGGGGTTTACCAGGACGATGGTCTCTAGGATCTCACTCTGGTGGCAGAGGGTCCTCTGGCCTGAGGGAGAGATGCAGGAATTTGTACTGAAGGAAGTGGGTATAGACTAAAATGGAGAGGCATTGTGTAGGGCAGGAGAGGAAAGAATGCACTGTCAGAAAATGGGGCTTAGGGGAAAGAGAAGCCTGCTTATCCTGAGATCCTGCCACTCTGGCTACTGCTGAGTAAGGTCTAGGGACTGGCTCCTGCAGCCCTTCCCTTTCAGGGTTTCCTCCTCCCCTCTCCCACAATGGCTGTCTTCTCCCTCCCTTCATCTGCCACCCCCTCTGCCTGGAACTCCCGCCTCAGACTGCCCTGGAGACAAGAACCTTTTGTCCCTGTCTGTCCCTCTCGAGCACTAAGCTCCTGGTGCTGCCTGGGGATGGGGGGGCGGGGCTCAGCTGAAGGGAGGGCCTCTCGGAGGATGGTCCTCACTCAGCTCTGTCCTCACTAGCTTGCCTCTGCCCTGGGCTTTCTTGCCAGAGTGCCTGGAAATAAGGAGATGGGTGCTTCTGTGCAGTGAGTACAGACTCCTCATCCTCCTTTCAAACACCCATCCAAGGCCAGAAGTCCCATTCGAAAAGACTCAGAGAAGTCTATGCTATCTAAACCCTTGGGGGTTGGTTACAATGCAGAGGAGAAATAGGACCTCTTGTTCTGTGCTCTGGTTCCTCAGAGGCCGAGCCTGCACTCACAAACATGCACACAATCATACTGTTTCCACCACCAAAGGTTTCACAGCTCCCCATCCCAGCTCACCTTCATGTCCCCAGGCTCCAGAAAGACCTGGTTCACTCCCCACAACCCATCCCTTTCAAACAGTTTCTCCTCTCATCCTTGCACCTCTCCTGTGGGCCTTCTGTCATGGAGAGGGGAGTCTGGGATTCACAAACAAGAAACAGATAAGGCAGGAGAGGTTCAGAGTATTCCCCAGGCTATGGAGGAACATAATACACCATCCCCTCTCTACTTCCCTTATCCAGGCTCACATGAAACACCAAGCAATGCAGCAAAGAAAAAAAGCGCCAGGTTAGACAGGAGATCCTGAAGAAGGATGCTGCCATCCCGTTCCTGCCCTTACCAACTGCAGCACACAGTGGATTTACCTTACAAACACGGAGTTGAGCAGATGGTCTGGGGAGTGGGCTGTCTGGAGGATATTGGTGGGAGGACACATAACCTGTCCCCCAGACCCTCTTCTGTGACCCAGCGCTCTCTCCTCTTTCTGGGGCTCAGACAAGAGGACCCTGGGGCCAGGGCCTTTGTTAAGCGGAAGAGCGATGGTGCCAGGATCAGGCAGACCTGGCAGCACCGGGCTGCAGTTGCAGCTGCGGGGGGAAATGAACTAGGGATGGTGTCAGAAGAACAAGCCCCGCACAGGGTAGGTGGGGCCCATGAGGAGTTCAAGCGTTCTTTTCTATTAACTTGGGAGTTGAGGGACACTTTGAGGTCGGTTCAGAGGATGAGAAGCACCTCAGAGACACGCACGGGCAGGGCTTGGGCAGGTGAGGGATGAGGGATACACCATGGTTCGGGGAGCGGCTGGCCCTAGGCTAGCTCTAAGCAGTTTAGCTTAGAAGGGCAGTTCCTCTCCCCCCACACCCACCCGCCACACGCACCACGAACACACAAGGTCACACATTTGAACTAGGAGGGCCAGAAAGAGAAAGATCGGGGGCACGGATGGATTTGCTTTCTATCTACTACCTGCCTTCCCCAGTCTACCATTCCCTGCAGTCCCCTAGACTGGCTTATAACCATAGACCTCTCTGATCCCAGTACTTGCCTTGGCGCAAGACCCTGCCCCTCACCCATGTGCTCTCAGGCTGTGACTGGCAACTACACGGTTTACACCTTGTGCTCCTCCTTTTCAGGCCTGGCGGAAAGCCCTGTTTCTCTCTTCTACACCCCCCCACCACCCGCGATCCCACTGGAGGCAATTGACTTGTCTTCCCTCCTTCTTCGGAGAGGACACCTGGTGAGGCAGGGGCCCGTCCCTTTGCCAGAGATGGGGCTGGGGGGTGGGCTGCGGGTGCTGAGGCTGAGCGGGCGGGAGGGCAGGTGTCTCCGCAGGGAGGCGGCCGGGGAGGGGGGGCGCCCGGGCAGCTGCAGTCTGCCGCAGTGTGTGCGCGAGTGTGAGTGTGCGCGCTGAGCTCAGGCTCCAGCTCCGCCCCCACCCCCACCCCCCCCACCAGCATGACAAGTCATTTTCTTGGCTGCCTCTACACGGGGGGCGGGGAGCGGGGGGACGCAGAGAGGGAGAAGGAACTGGCTTCTCTGTTCAGAGCCCCCATCTTGGGAAGGGAAGCAGAGATGAGGTGGGGTGGGAGGCCGTGACTGGGAACCTGTGGGGTTGACAGGACGGGGAATGCGGGGCAGCTGCTGCGGAGGGAGTGCTCTCAATCTCCGGAGCGGCCTCTCCATCCCCGGAGGGAGCCAGAAAGGGGGGCTCACAGCCCAAGTTTCAAGCTCGTCGCAGGGAATGGGTGTGGGGAGCACGCTGCAAATAGGTTTTGGTCTGTGAGGAGGCGCATGCCACGTCTTAATGACCCTTTCCTTCCTTCTTTTCCATAGTGTCCCCACCTTCCCATACTTGGCAAAAACTCGCAGTCCCGTTCACCCCCCAGCATAAGAGCAGCTGAGCAATCTAGCAGCTGACACCCAGAGACCCTCCCATCAGGTGCCTTCCCATAACATCCGCCTTGCCCTCAGATTCTTCTGCCCCCACCAAAGACAGAGCCCCCAAACGCCACCAGAGCCCCAGGCCTCGGGGCAGAGCCAGTGACACCACCCTCTGCGGCTGCCCCTAGGCGGCTGGCTCCCAGCTCAGCTCAGCCCAGCTCAGCCCGCGAGGTGGCCTGTCACGGTCCCGGCCCCGGCCCCATTGGCTTCCACCTGGTTCTGGGTCCAGGCTGGCCCCACAGCCAGTTCATCTCCTCTCTCTGTTCCCCCACCCTGCCCACCCCGCTGGGCTAGTTCCAGACACACCAGATGAGGTATCAACTCCCTTCCCATTACCCGCATCCCACCTCCCTATCACAGCATCCCCCGTGCCCCACGCCAAGCCCTTTAGTTCGGTTCGGTTCTTACCCTGGGGTGTGGGAGAGAGACCCTCATCGAGGCTGTGGCTCCGGCCTCAGCCGGCAGCTTCGGGGACGAGTCTGCGGCACTAGGGGTGGGAGTGGGGGGGGGGCGCTTGATGGTGAGGGCGGCGCCAGGGCGGGGAAGAGGGGCTGGTCCATGACGAGGCACTGGAGACTTAACTGTTTCTTTGCCTTCACAATGTCAGTGATCTGGTGCTTCTGCTTGGCTGGGACCTGAGGAGTTGTCTAGCAGCTCAGAGCCAGGGTGGTCTCCAATGGCCCACAGGGCCCTTCTCCCCCAACCCCGCTTAGTTAAGAAATATTCTTTTAGCATCAGCCAAAAGACCAAAGTCCTGTGCTGCATACCGGGGGGACGTAGGAGGTATGGGCTGCTTGGGCCCTCCCCCCTTCTCTCTGGAACCATCTGCTGCCTCTCCCCTCAGACTCAGGGAGTGACCTTCAATCCCTGGAGGAGCAGGAGACAAAGAGGCTGGGGGCCTGAGAGCATGGGGTAGGAGTGAGGGGGGACTACTTGAGAAGGCTGGGGACGACTGAAGGGAGGGAGTTGCGCTGAGCTCTGCTGGCTTCTGAGCCACAGCTGTAGAAATGGGGTGGGAGTGCAGAAATAAGTCTCATTTTAGGTTGGAGGGTAGTTTGAAATCCTGGAGTGGACACATGGTCCTTAGTCCATCTCTAGCCCATCGGGGGTGGGGCACAGGGGCCCTAAGACCGCATACAATTCTGTGCCGATGCAGCACAGCACAGCAACCACACAGGCACTGATACTTGGGATTCTTGGTCATTGGGTATGAAGAGGCATTTTCTGAAGATTCAGGGCACTTTCTGCCTTTCAGTGAAATAGTTAAAGGGATGAAGGAAAATCACCAGGGCCCCAGGCGTACAAGATTTTCTTACTCTAGGCCAATTATTAAATGTCACAGAAAGTACTCTTTGGACTAAAAAGATCTTGTAATGACTTTGTAGGGTGTTGGGTCCCTGTTCTCCTTGTCTCTGCACTTTGATATGTCTCTTTGATGTCTCCATTTTATAGGATCTTAATCCTTCTAACATTGGCCCTGTTTCCCTTAGTCTCTACCCCTGTCTCAGATTTGGTGACACGTGCTCTAGGACTCAAAGAGAGGACCTGGAGAGCTCCAGCACTCAGTTCCAACGGGGCAATGCTCATGTCCCCCTGCCCTCTTCCCTTCCATCATCCCTCCCCAGTCCTGGCCGATTCCTACTGCCTTCCTCACAATGACATCCACCCACTCTTAGCCCAGCACCAGCCCCACCCTTGCCCCTGGCTGCCAAGAGCAGCTTTTGAAGGTCAGAGAAGCCAAAATAGTCTGTGCTCTCAGCATCCCCATCCCCCCTAAACTGCCACCGGAGGAGAGGAGGAGCTGAGTCACCAGTGCAAGGGGGGGAGGGGGACTCCAGAGGGGGAGGAATCCTTGCTGAGATCCGGGGATGCAAAGCAGCAACATGGCAACAGCCCCACTTGGATAGAGGAGGCCAGCTACAGAGATATACAACACAAACCAGGCTGAGTTCTGAACATCACAAAGGGGAAACACCTCCTTTCTGCAACTTCATAGTTCTTATTTCCTCCCACCTCAAACCTTCCATCTCCTCCCTGCTTTCTGGAGCTTTCTGGAGTGTGCAAAGAGGGAAACTTGAGTAGACATGTAGCTTGAGAACAAAATAACATTTCTCAGCCCAACGCAGAGCCCACCCTTATTCTCAGCTGTTACCCCCAAGGGCCACACCCTGGGCAAGGTTCCAACTCACAGTGGAGTTTTCCTTCAGCCTTCACCCTCTGAACAGCCACTCACCACAACCACACCTCCACCCGCTGTGTTCCTTGGCTCTGCTGCAATGAAATGGTGAGACGCCAAAGATGAGAGGGAGGCCTGAGCTCAGACACAAAGTGAGATCGCAAGTCCTGGATTTGAGACCCCTCTCCACCATTTTACTAATCATGCTTTTCAACAAGCCACTTAAGCCCTCTGAAAGCTTGCTTCCTGAATTATAAAATGAGTGTAATATTAGTACCATCCTCCAACAATGCTATGAGGAGTGAATGACATAAAAGATGAAAAAGTCCTTCATTCCTAGAATCCTAAACCTGCAATGCACAAATACCACTGGAAGTCTGTCTCCCTTTTGTGGAAGATTTATGAGAGGTCACCTAGGTGATCAGGGAAATCCTAAACCAGAATCTCAACTCTAGAGTAACTTAGCTCCCAGGTAAACCCAGGTGCCTGGGAGGTGCCTGCAGGAAGGGACTTAAAATACTCTTCATGTCCCTCCTTTCCTATTTCTGACAGCAATGCAAAACCCAGTTCTAGGGGCCAATGAGCTGTTGTATTAATTCACAATAGTCTTCATGTTTGCAGAAGTAAAGGAACTAACACTTCCTGAGTGAGTGCATCAGTGGTGATGCAGAGTCAGACAGAAGGCTTCCAAACTGGTCCTTCAGCCTGTGTTTTTTTAGTCCTAGAATATCCATCATGAATTATAAATTATGAAGCCCTCTCCCTTTCTTATATGTGCCCAATAGTAGATGTAGTATTAGAGTGTTATTTAAGCTCAGTTTCCCACTGTTCTAGTCGTTTCTGGGTTTGTTTTAAAATGCTTAGAAGCTCCAGATTTTTTTGCAGGAGTTAGAAAGGAAGGCTCCAAGTCACCACTGGAGACAAAAGTGGTACAAAGCCTTTACCACATTTGACCACTAGAAGGAGCTGGGCCACTGACGCTCCATCAAAGGGTCCCCTCCTTTTCTGTGTGTGTGTGTGTGTGTGTGTGTGTGTGTGCGCGCGCGCGCGCGTGCGTGTGTGTAGGGGGTAGTGGCAGGTGGCAGGAATGATTACACTCTCCCTATCATAGCAAGATAAATTTTTGTCCTCCTTTTCAACATTTTGGCCCAGGGCTTGAGGAGAAGTGAGAGGGATGGTGGCCCAGCCTATGGGGTGGGCAGAAAGGATTAAATCATAAGGTACTAGCATATTCCACTGAGCCCATCCCAGCAGCCTGGTTCCCTTTGCCTCCCCACTAATGGAGGCTGAAGGGAGGGGAAGTGTCTGCAGCTGCTCTGGGCTGTTGTTTGCGGGGACAGCTGAAAGAGGAGCCAGCAGGGGTGGGGCTGTGGCTGTCTTGGGCCTTGTGGGGTTTTCCAGGAAATTCTCCACTATTCTCCAGGGACATACACAGGCCACCATGAAAATGTCCAAACCTAAAAAAACTCAAAAGTAAGCCCTGATTTTGGGTATAATGGCCCTAAGCCTCTTGAGAACACCATGGTAAAACTCTGCTTGAGAAGATCTAGTAGGTGCTTGTATATCAGTGCTTTTTTCTGAGAGGTCCCTGAGAGTAACTACGCATCTCCCTGTAAGTGTTTTCCCAAGCATCCCCAAATCTTAATCTGAAGAACGGCTAGGTGTTTTTGTTTAAGTTCTATTCATTCTTACATCGTTCCAGAAGGCATCCTACTCTTACATCCGTGTCCAAAAGGACAAGGTTGGAGAATTCAGTGTGAATTAATAACATCAGCAGATACTCCCCAAACTTCAGTTCAGTCATTAATTTCATGCTGCCGTCCCTTTATCCAGCCTTGCACCAAAGCTCCTAGGATTAATCAAGTGGTAAAACTGTTGATTTTAAAATTATTAGAGCTAATGGAGGAAGCCATGAAATGAGTAATACTAAACAGAAGGCAGTCTCAAAACAGTGACTGGTTACCTTCATAGGAAGCCAGTCACATCAAGAAGATGCCAGACTCACATTTTAAAAATGCTGCACATATTCCTAAGATAATGGAGCATTAGTCATATTAACCATGTCTTCTCTCTCCAGGAGCAGCAGAGGAGTAGGTGATCAGGGAAATGACAACCATGTGGCAGTTAGCAGGAGGAGCAGGAAAAGAAGGGAAGTGACTATCTATTATGCTGGATAATTGAGAATTATCTGTATAAGATACGAATTCAGTCATTTGATGGCAGTGACTGTTGAGTTGGGTGGATTTATATTCCGTAAAGACACTGGTGTATGAATTGGTTTGTCAACATTTACCAATAACATGAGCAGATGCCCAGCACTTTTATAATGGGGTGTAGGGCTTTCTGCAGTCTCCCCACAGATATTGTTGTGGAATAATAACTCCTAAAATATTATTTTCTCAAATTCCTGACCATTTCTCCCACACAGCAGAATGGGAAGCTGCATCCTGTGAACTTTGATCTCAGTGCCAAACCTCAAAGTATGACTAGTTCTTGCAGCAGTAAATCCAGGAAACCCTGCTTCTACTCTGGATTTCATGGGCTCATCAGCCTTTGGTACAAGGTTTCTGCTCTGCTCTGGACATCTGTTGACTGAGCCAAGGGAGGAGGCAGAAACCCTGAAACCTGGAGCCTGTGCAGCCTGAGGGAAACTGCTAAGCAAGGATCTGGGAAGGTGAGTGGGAGGTTCAAGGGTCTCTGCAAAGGGAAGCAAGGAGGCCAGGGCATACAGAAAGGGGAACAAACAAAAAAAAGGAATTTTTACTTGGGAGATGACTGATCACTCAAGAGGTACCACGTTCCCTTACTGCATGTCAGTGGCTGTCCATAACCCACCCTCTTCTCAGGTAGAAATTATGTTCTCCAGGCTTCCTCCACCATCATACCATCTGTCTGCGAAATGTACTGGGTATGTGGGGATAGTTAAGGAGCTTTACAACTTTCCTCTCAGGAGTCCCTCCCTCCCTGACCCAAACTTCCCACAAGGCCAGTTCTGCCAGGGAGAGTGGACTTCTGCTCTTCTGTGACCAGCCCTCACCCAAAGGACTGAGACAAATGACACTGGTCCTAACCTTTGACCTCTGAGGAGAAGTGAGCTAGATGCCGGGTAATGAAGAGTCTCAATTGTTGGTTCAAGTCAATGGATGATAAATCAATGTTCCAGGAGAGAATCCCTGTGAGAGAAAAAGAAACAAAGAGGGACCTAGATAAGGTCAGAGGGATTGGACTTGTGGGAGCATTTCCAAGCTCACAGAAGGGGTAAGGAGAGGGAGGGGATAAGGACGGCTGCCATGATCAGCCTCACTGATGTCTTTAAGAAATGTGGCTAGTGCCTATGTCTAGCTCCCATCCTGTGCCTTTCTTGGGCTTTGCTGAGCCAGAGGGAGAAGTGCAGAGTTTAGGCTAAATTTGGTCATTAATGAGTTTGTATGTAGGAATTTTCTTGCACAGTTGCCCAATTGTGACAGAAGTGACACCCAAGGGCCCGTTCCCAGATACTAGGGACTGCCTTCCCCATACAGGTAAGTAGGATTCTACACTCTCCTTCTGTGGCCCCCTCCTTGCCTCCACTCCCCCGCGGCATGCTTCCACCCGCAGGTGGCTCCGCAGCACTGCGCCACAGGCAGTGGAGGACTGAGGAGCTTGTGGCCACGAAGGTCACTCTCTCAGGTTGGCCGCTGGCACTGGGATATTTGAGATTTGTCTGCGGCGTTCAAAACGCACCCTGTTCCTGTTCAGACGCCCTAAAGAAGAAACTAAGGTAGGGACATGGACTCTCCACGGGATGGTGACGACTTTCAGGACCTCTGGCCCAAGACACTGCGGGAGGGAGGGGTGTAACCAGAGGGCCCCCCACCCAGGCACTGCCCAGCTCCCCCCTCCCCCACGCTCCCGCCTGCCTCAGGGAGACTGCGAACGCCATGGGGTGTGCGGGAAGGATGGAGATGTGAGATGTTGGCAGCTTGGGAGGATATGAACGCGTGACACTGAAGATGCAGGTGACAGGGGCTGATGATTCAGATTAACAGGGTGCGCAGATCTCAGGAAGTGCACGCTAGGGATGGAGGATGCACATGGCAGAGAAGCACGGGATGGAGGATGTCCCGAGCGCAGCCAGGACAGCAAGCTCACCTTGCTCAAGGTGGGCCCGAACGGCCCTCAGCTGATTCTCTGTACCGATATCGCCGATCACGATGAGCAAAGAGTGTTTCTGCAGGTCCCAGCGTGCCGCCGCCACCACGGCTCCGGCCTCGCACAGCGGCTCCGCGGGGTTCTGAGCCAGCAGAGAGCCGGGGCTTCGGAGCCCTAGCCCGGGACTTGTCTCCATGGCAACGTCGAAAGGCCGCCGGGGCCCAGCCTCGGTCTCCATGGAAACTCCGTTGGAGTGCTAGGCCGGCAGCATCCGCTGCAGGGAGAGTGCGCGCGGTTCTTAAAGGCCGGCGGCAGGAGCCGCTCATTGGCTGCTGCCTGTCAGGGGGCGGGCCGTTGGCGCCGCAGGGGCCGGGCTGGGGCCGCGTGCTGTGGCTCTGCGGTTTCGCTGTGCCTGGGGGGGCGGGGGCGTGGCTGTCCCCCTTCGCCCCCAGTCGTTTTCCAGAGGGAGCTCCCACTCTGACTTGAGTAGGGATGGGGGCTCTGAGGGCCGGGTGGAGGGGCGAGTCTATTGCCTCGGCGCCAGAAGAAGCTTCTAGTTAGGATATTTCCCGGATAAGTGCTGTCTGGCAATTCCGCAGCCTCGCCCGAATTGAGGGGAGCCATCTTGTCCCTCTCTGACTCTGAGTTTGTTTGGGTGCATCGTTCTTTGTCGGTGTGTTTGTATTATCATTGTCTGGAGCTTTTTTTTTTTTCCTTCTGTCACTGCCTGCCAGGGTCCTACATTGCATCCTTGGTGTTTCTGTCGTCATTGCCTCAGGCCCTGGGTGTGCTCTGGAAGGCTGTGCAGTATTGGAGGGACAGAATGACCTTCCGGCCCTGAGTCCCTGGTGAGTTGTTATTCCGAAGATAGTGGTTGGCTCATCGCCATCTCTGCTGAGTGCAATGAGCTCAGACTGCAGCAAGGGGGGTTTGAGTAAAACCCAGGAAAGACCTACCCAACTGCAAGTAAAGTGACCCAGTGAGTTGGGTAACCTTGGGAGACAATGGTATTACTTCCCCCAGGGAATTCTTAAAATAGAAGGGGCAGTGTTTGAACCAGTGAAGAGGTTGGCCCTTCCAAAATTAAAAACAAAACAAAACAGAAGAAAAACCAGGGGATGTGAAAGAGGACTGAGGAGGCTGGCACTGTTTTATGACTGACTGGAACATCCTTGTAAAAATGGTGTGGTGCTGTAAGTCTACCCTCCCCCTTTCCTCAGTGTGTCTCCACCACCTACTCTGCACTCCAGTGTCTTCTTTTACACAGGATACTGAATCATTCTGTATGTGTATGTATAAGACAGAGCTTGTCTTTCACCCTAGGGCTCCAGCAGCACTTTTTGGAGTCCCATTTGCCTTATACTTTCCGGATGTACAGGGAAGAAAGGAGCAGAGTACTTGATTCAGCAAGGCTGCATGTGAACTACTGGAGGCCTCCTCTGGAGGCCCTGAGGAGTATTGGACAGTGTCTGCATTTTGAGTACCTCACAGCAGTCCTGGTTCCTATCATGGAACATGTATTTAGCAAAATATCCAATCCATTCTGCAATTTGGATATGGCCCTACCTGAAATGAACATAATATGTCAATTACATCTCAGTTTTTAAAAATGGACAGGGCCCTGAAAATCCTTTTTGTAGCAGAGAGGGAGAAATAGTACTGGCAGAACATAAGACGGTGGGGATGCCTCACCCTATATGACGCATGAGACAATGCTCTGCTACACCTTCACCCCACAATTTGCAGATCTGAATCTGGCAAAGAGCACAGAGAGATGTGCAGGCCTCCTCTTCTGCAATCAGAAAAGAGTGCCACGTGGAGGCAGAGCCAGAATAGGTTGTAGGGAGAGGAAGGGGATAGTTACCATAGCAACTGTAGAGATGAAGCCTTTAACTAGCACAGGGCCTCAGTATAATGGTCAGCAGCAGTTAACCATAGGCTCTGCTTTCAAGTCTGACAGAGAGGTTAGACAATAGATATGAATGGTATAGGGAAGGACCACACACTGATTAGATGGTAGGGGCAGAAATTCAGGCCGGTGATCTCAGACCCTGCTAGAATTGGATTTTTTAATAATTAGAGCTGCAGGGGACTTCCCTGGTGGCGCAGTGGTTAAGAATCCGCCTGCCAATGCAGGGGACGTGGGTTCGAGCCCTGGTCCGGGAAGATCCCACATGCCGCGGAGCAACTAAGCCCATGCGCCACAACTACTGAGCCTGCGCTCTAGAGCCCGCGAGCCACAACTACTGAGTCCGTGTTCCACAGCTACTGAATCCCGTGTGCCTAGAGCCTGTGCTTCGCAACAAGAATAGCCACTGCAATGAGAAGCCTGCACATCACAACAAGGAGTAGCCCCCATTCGCCGCAACTAGAGAAAGCCCGTGTGAAGCAATGAAGACCCAATGCAGCCAAAAATAAATAAATTAAATAAATAAACTTAAAAAAATAATAATAATTAGAGCTGCAAATACAGGTTATGATAGTACTAAAAGAAAACTGCGGAGTGTTAGCATCTATGCTCCAGAATTTTACAACTGAAGACAGAAACCACTGATCGACATACGTACAATGCATCGAAAGCTGAATAAAATCTTTAAAGAAATACATTTATACATGAATTGAGAAGTATATGAAGTCCTATTTTGTGTTTAGGAATAGTTTGCTGTGGCAGGAGCATTCAAAGACCCGTCCATTTGAGAACCTATGATATACATGATTGTGAGGCACATGCAGTAGTGTGTGCTGGTTATAGAGCCCACTGTAGTATTTCATTTTCCTGTTTACCGCTTGAACTGACCAGGTATGATCTTTTGGGAACTCTCCTATTCTCTATTCTCTTCCACACTCTTGTCATACAGCATTGGTAGATATAGCAGTTACAACCAATGCTTTCCAAACTATTTGTGATGAAGGACCCTTGAATCGTGGAAGGGTTCTCTAAGGATCCATCACTGAAAAAGGAAGTTAGAGGGGGTGTAAAAGGAAGACGGTATTACAGGCTCTTTCCTTGGGTATGCACTGGAGTGGGCATAAGGCAGAAGATATTACAGATCGTAAATTGTTTGAAAGGTAACGGTAGCCTTGGCTAAGTTTAAGCCACTTAAGGGATTCTCAGCCCCCAGACTTTTGTCAGTTCATAATATATGGTGATAAATACCCAACAGGTAAATCATATACATGCTTAACAAAGTAGGAGGGGCATCTCTAAATTTTTTGTGGAAATAATTTCATTTTTGGTATTTCAATGATTGAAGTTGTCCTCATGAGAAAATCAGAAATTTATTGGAATTAATTACACTCATCCTGAATTATGTATGCGTGGGAGAGGAAGGTACCATAATCCTTTCAATGCTTAGGGTCTCCATAGGACTTAAGCTAGCTCTGATAATTCATAAAGAAAAAATACTCCTCCCTGCTAGCCCAATGAATGTCATTAGTTTTTCTGGGGATATGAGCTCGTTTGGCAGAATTCCAGCCTGCTTTGCTGGATTGCATGGTCTTATCAACCAAAATATCCAAAAGGAGGTGTATGCAGCTCACATTCCCATCCTGTACTCAGTTCTGCCTATAAAGCATTCTTTACACAGAGAGAGGTGCGTTGGATTACATGACTGATGTGCCAGAAGCTTATCCTTGGCTTTTGAGGAAAATGCTATGATCATAATACATACCAGCAACCATAGGGTCACTTCTTAGCATGAATAGCTGGTTTATCTGCAAAGGCACTGAGTGAAATAACCTCTAATGGGGTACCGAGTAATCTCTAAAAAGTTTGAGATGGGGAAGAAGTCTGCATTTATTACTCTATCTAGTACACAGAGGAAGCCCACAATAAACGTTTGTTGCATAATTTTCCTGATTATTATTTTTTCCCTAAGTAATGGGAAGAGCAAAGGCACTGGGTTTACCCTCCTTGTGCAGAGCATTGCAAAGGACAATGAAGAAACTTCTCCTTTTTCCTCCCTCACTCTCCACACTCTTCTTTTTAAGAAAATGATTCCTAAATGTGAGAAAGAAACATTTATGGATACTATTTTCTCTTTTCCATTCCATTAGCATCTGAAATGAAAGTTAGTGTTTGGCTGTGGCCTCTGATAACACCTCTTCCTTTAGTCTGAATAAAGCTGCCTCTTCCTGTAGGGATTGCTAAGGATTTTCATGTGATGGTTAAGAGGATGGAGGTACAGAGAATCTATATGTAAAACTTAGTTTGGAGGCCATGCCTGTGTATGAATTAAATTTTGCATCGGTTTTTTTCGAGATATATAATAGAGTTACTTTCTTTCAAGGTATACTTGGGTTGCAGAAATTTTGTTCCCTTTGCAATATTACAAACTCACAGATACTTTGTCTTCTCATCAGTTCTTTCTTTCTATCTAATATTTATTTATTTATTTAGGCTGCACCAGGTTTCAGTTGTGGCACGTGGGATCTCAGTTGTGGCATGCATGCGGGATCTAATTCCCTGACCAGGGATTGAACCCAGGCCCCCTGCACCGGGAGCGCAGAGTCTTACCCACTGGACCACCAGGGAAGTCCTCATCAGTTCTTGAAGATCCTTCATCATACGTCCTAACTTCCATTTCTAATGATACCTCCTGTAAGTATTTTGCATTAACCCCTTCATTCAGTCAATCTGAGCCATTTGCCTTTCCCTCGGCCATTCTTTTTTTATAAATTTATTTTTTTATTTTTATTTTTCACTGTGTTGGGTCTTCGTTGCTGTGCACAGCTTTCTCTAGTTGCGTCGAGCAGGGGCTACTTGCAGTGCACGGGCTTCTCATTGTGGTGGCTTCTCTTGTTGCTGAGCACGGGCTCTAGGCACATGAGCTTCAGTAGTTGTGGCACGTGGGCTCAGTAGTTGTGGCGCACGAGCTTAGTTGCTCCACGGCATGTGGGATCTTCCTGGACCAGGGCTCGAACCTGTGTCCCCTGCATTGGCAGGCGGAATCTTAACCACTGCACCACCAGGGAAGTCCCCATTCTTGAACTTTCTGTTCAGGCTGCATCTCTTTCCTTGAGTGTGTTGTTACCCTTAATTCTCATCTAGGGATTTACCTTTATGATTTACTTTATTTGTGGAATAAGGTTCCATCTCATCTCACAAAAAATTTAAGGAGTATGGCCTAACTCAAATAACTGCCTCTCTGAAACTGACTTCCTCACTTGCCAACTGTGTGAACTTAGGCAAGTTCTCATCCTCTCTGTGCTTCAGTTTTCTCATCTGTCAAATTATTCGTAATAGCACCCCACCTTAAGGATTATTTTGATAATTAAGTGGGACAATCCTTTAAATATGCTTAGAACAATGCCTAGAATTCATTTTTTAAGTCATTCATCCAGTAATATTTATTGAGCACTTACTGTGTGCCAGCAAATAAAACACAAAGATCCCTGCTCTTGTGGTGCTTATGTTCTAGTCGGGGAGACAGATAATAAATAATAAATAGGTATATAGTGTGTCAGAAAGTGATTAGTTCTGTGGCAAAAAAGAAAAAATATGGTAAGGGTGATTGAGAATGCTGGAGCAGGCTGTGGTGATGGGGAAGAATGGTGAAGGGGCAGGAAAGATTGCAATTTTAAAGGGGCTGGTCAGGGTGAGCCTTATTAAGATGAGACTTAAGCAGACTTGAAGGAAGTAAGGGGGTTGGCCATTTGGGTATCTGGTAGTGAGTCTTGTAGGCAGAGAGGATAGCCAGTACAAGGTCCCTAAGGTAGGGGTATGCCTGGTATATTCAAGGCATAGCTGGAGCCCACTGTGGCTGGAGCAGAGGAGTGAAAGAAAGAGGAATAGGAGATGAGATTGGAGATAATAGAGGCCAGATTACATAGGGCCTTGTAGGCATTGTTAGGACTTTGGTTTTTACTCTGAGTGAATTAGGGAACATATGCAGGCATTTGAACAGAGGAATGATATGGTTTGATGTAGATTTTTACAGGATCACTTTGGCTGCTGTATTGAGAATGGACTGTAGAGGTTGTAAGGATTAAAGTGGGAAACCACTCTCATGATGTCCAGCACTGGACTCCGATCACCCCTGAGGATGAAGTGCCTGCCGGACTTTGACACCTGGGGATCTGAGGCGCCCTGGTTAAAAATAATAATAATACAGTGAGAATCCAGCCAGGGGACTTGCAGTAATCTTGGTGAGCAATGATGTAGCTCAGATCAGAGCAATGTCAGTGGAGATGGTGGGATGCTAGACACACAGTATTTTAAAGATAGAGCCAATCTGATTTCCTGCCTCCCAAATGGGGAGTGAGAGAGAAAGAGAGTAAATAGTGACTCCAAAGTAAATAACCTGTCCCAGAATATATTTTTAAAAATCTGCAAATCAATAAAAAAAGACAACCCAATTATAAAGTGGCCAAGCAATTTGAATGGGTTTTCACTAGAGATGATATACAAATGACCAATAAGTACATGAAAAAGTGTTTAACATCATTAGTCCTAAGGAAATGCAAATTAAAATCCCAGTGGGGAGTCCCCTGGTGGCCTAGTAGTTAGGATTTCGGGCTTTCATTTCCATGGCCAGGGTTCAGTCCCTGATCAGGGAACTGAGATCCCACAAGCCGCGTGGCACAACCAAAAAAAAAAATAATAATAATAAAAAATAAAACCATAGTGTAACACACTTATCCAATAAAATGGCAAAAGTTAAAAGACCAATAACACCGAATGTGAGCAAGGATGTGGAACAACTAAGACTCTTATGTACTGCTAAGAGTAGTGTAAAACGTTATAATGACTTTATTAAAGTATTTGGAAGTTTCTTATAAAACTAAACATCTACACTGTGACCTAGAAATTCCATTCCTAGGCATTTACCCAAGAAAAATCAACACACGTATATCCACAAAGAGATTTGCGATAGTTGTTCATAGCAACTTTATTCATAATTGCCAAAACCTGGAAACAACCCATCCATCAGTAGGAAAATGGATAAACAAATTGTGTTACCTTCATGCAATAGAATACTACTCAGCTATAAAAAGAAACTACAAATATACACAGCATATATGAGAAATAAAAACCATTATGCTGAAATAAAAGAAACAAAACACAAAAGAATATTTTTTTGGTCTCCTGAGAAATAGATACCAAGACGTGATTAGATGTGCAAGAGATTTATTGGGGGAGTATATTGGTTATCTATTGCTTTGAAGCAAATTACTCCAACATTTAGCAGCCTAAAATAACAAACATTTATTATGTCACATAGTTTCTAAGGATCTGAAACCCAGGAGCAAATTAGGTGGGTTTTTTTTTTTTTTTGCTGTACGCGGGCCTCTCACTGTTGTGACCTCTCCCACTGCGGAGCACAGGCTCCCGACGCGCAGGCTCAGCGGCCATGGCTCACGGGCCCAGCCGCTAAGCGGCATGTGGGATCTTCGCGGACCAGGGCACGAACCCGTGTCCCCTGCATCGGCAGGCGGACCCTCAACCACTGCGCCACCAGGGAAGCTCAGGTGGGTGGTTTTGACTTAGGATTTCCTGTGAGGTTACAGTCATGATGTCAGTTGGGGTTATGGTAATCTGAAGGCTTGAGGCTGAGGCTGTATGATCTGCTTCCAAGATGGCTCATTCACATGGCTGTTGGCAGGAAACCTCAACTCCTCACCTTGTAGGACTCTCCATAGGTCTGCTTGAGTATCCTCATGACAGCTGGCTTCTCCCAGAGCAAGTGAACCAAGAAAATAAGGAGGGAGTTATAATGCCTCTTTATGACATAGCGTTGGAAGTTAGGCATCATCACTTCTGCCTTGTTTTATTTATTAGAAGCAAGTCACTGAGTCTAGTCCACTCTCAAGAGGAAGGAAATTGGCTCTACCTTTTGAAGGGAGTGTCACTGAATTTGTGGATATATTTTAAACCACCACAGAGAGAGATCAAGGGAAGGCAGAGAGAGCTTCAGACCAAGATACAGGTCTGACATGTGTGGAAAAAAGAGAGGAAAGGAATGAGGATTGGAAAGGAAGAGTCTTATCCTACAGCGTAGGTCCCAAAAAGGTTTGGCCAGGCAGATGAAGAATCTTCAAGTCAAAGGACCTGTTGGAAGACTCCTTTTTATCACAGGATTGGGCCTGCCTTTGTAGCCCTTTTGTTCTCTGGCATTGGCTGGGATTAGCCTATGGAAGTGTGGCTTTGGTGCAAAGGTGGGAGTAGGTCCAGAGGGGCAGCAGGTGTGGTCACCAACCAAATATACTCTCTGAAAGAAGATTTCAGTGATGCGTATTCATGATCACCACAAGTGCATACTGCATGAATAAGTTTATGTGAAATTCTATATAGAATGGGCAAAACGTATCTACAGTGATAGAAAGCAAATAAGTGGTTACTGGGGCTGGGGAGGGGATGGGAATTGATTGCAAAGGGGTACAAGGGAATTTGGGGTGATGAAAATGTGCGGTACTTGATTATGGTAGTGGTTACACACATATATACATTGTGGAGTTCATCAAACTCTATACTTAAAACAGGCACATTTTATTGTACATAAATGATGTATAAAGTTTACTGAAAAACACGATGAACTACCACTTCACATTAACAATACCAAATGTTAGTGAGGATGTGCAGCACCTGAAACTCTCATATGTTGTTAGTGGGAGTATAAAATTATACAACCATTTTGGAAAACCGTTTGTCAGTTTCTTATAAAGTTAAACAAATACTTATCCTATGACCCAGCAGCTCTACCCCTGTATATCAGCCCAAGAGAAATGAAAACGTATGTTCACAAAAAGACTTATTTATGAATATTCATAGGAGGTTTATTTATAATGGTCCAAAACAACCCAAATATCCATCAATAGGTGAATTGATAAATTGTGGAACATGTATACAAAAGAATACTACTGAGCTGATACATGCAACAACATGGTTGAATCTCAAAAATGTATTGCGCAAAGAAGATGGATACAAAAGACTACATACTGCATGATTCCATTTATATAAAATTGTTGAGCAGCAAAACTAATATATAGTGATAGAAATAAGAATATAGTTGCCATGAAAAACTCTCTGGAGTGAGGAAAATGTTTTATATCTTGACTGGTATATAAGTTTAATAGATGTTTATCAAAACTCAGTAAATTATACAAATAGGCTGTGCATTTCACTGTATTTAAATTTTACCTCAATTAACAAATCAAAATGAAGAAAGCAGTCACTAAAAATAAAAGTGAAATAAATTAACCTGTTTATTGGTAGAATTCTTTCAAATGACTTTAAAATATAATAGTTTTAACTGTATATTATTTTCAAAAAATTTTATTGTGATAAAATACACATGTGGGACTTCCCTAGCGGCACAGTGGTTAAGACTCCCAGTGCAGGGGGCCTGGTTTTGATCCCTGGCCAGGGTACTAGATCCCACATGCATGCCACAACTAAGAGTTCACATGCCACAACTAAGGAGCCTGCATGCCGCAACTAAGGAGCCCGCCTGCCGCAACTAAGAAGCCTGCCTGCCACAACTAAGACTCGGCACAACCAAATAAATAAATAAATAATAAAATAAAATACACATAAAATTTACCATTTCAACCATTTTTAAGTGTACAGTTTAGTGATATTAAATATGTTCATAATGTTGTGGAACCGTAACCACCATCCATCTCCATACCCTCCCCCACCTTTTTTTTTTTTTTTTTTTTTTTTCTTACCC